>NC_138305.1:57982500-58005000 GCF_965601325.2 Salmo salar
GACATGTCCCCCCCCATCCCCAGTGAAAGTTGCGCCCCTGGAAAGAACTATGAGGTTGGTTTTGTGGAGGAACTGTAACAGAATGACAGGACAGTAAATATGGACTGACAGAGAGACAGCCCCAGCACTCTGACTCACCTGCATTATTCAAACTGCATTAGAAAAACTAACCTGTCTAGATGTTTTTTCTGCCTCTCAGCCCCTTCATCATTTAGGGTTAAGTCCATTTTCAAATCAGTCCATTCAGTCGAAGTGGATTGAAATTCCAATTGGAAAATTGGGTCATTGAAAGTAAGTGCCACCCGTTCATACCTCAGATTGACTGAATTGAAATGGAATTGACCTCTCCTTGCATGACAGGCTCCCTTTCCCCCCTTGCCATAATTAATGAGATTTACAGTATATAGGGTATAGATGTAGAATCTTAATTTGACCCAGTTTGCTACGGCAGGAAAATAATCCTGCAGCAAGTGGAAATGTGAATTATTATGTGGATTATAATTAATGGAACTTTTTTGTAGGGGTTGATACATTTTTCGTTTGGGCAAATCAAAACTGACATTTTAAAGTGGAAATTACAAACTTTCGAAGCCTTTTTAAATCTTGAATACACTACAAGTTTGCATTTCCTGCAGGAAAATTCTCAGCAACAACAGAGTGATCAAATTAAGATCCTACATCTGTAGGGCTTTCCCAATTCATGTTGTCTGTTCACGCCCCCCCCCAATCTGCCTGTTGTTGCCCACTGTCACCCCTATTGGGGTTAAAGACCTATTAACACCCTGAGCCTCACAGACACACACTGGGCTTGACTCACAGTGGCCCCCCACACACACACACACACACACACACACACACACACACACACACACACACACTCACAGCCAAGCACATGAAGAGCCTGCCTGACCGACTGTCATGTGTTGTGAGACCCATAAGGTTTAACCTGTGTGTGTGTGTGTCTGTGTATGTGTGTGTGTGTGTGTTTGCATGTCGATGTGTGTGTGCGTGCATGTTTGTGTTTGTCTGTGTGCATCCTGAGTGCTTGCATGTCTGTGTGTGCGTGTGTGCGTACATGCGTTTGTGCGTGCATGTCTGCGTGTTCGGGTGTGTGTGTGTGTCTGTGAGCCAAACTGCTTCATTAGTATTGTTAATCCGGTCTCTGGTGACCTTAGATACACTGGTCCATCTGTCAGTGTCAAACTCCATAGGCTTTATCTCGTTAGCACGTTACAGTTTAAAAACAGAACACATCTGATCAGCCAACTGCAAGTTAATAATAGTAGACGCAAGCACACACACACACACTCTCTCTCTCTCACCTCCGTCCTGAGTGCTGAGGACATTGAGAGCGAACAGCATGGCATTGGAGAAGGTGGTAGCTTCCTCCTTGCTGGCGAAGTTGAGTCCGTAGACCTGACGGGCATCACGCCACTGGTGGAAGGTTGGTGTGGCCTGGTTATACTTCAGACCCTTCACTATGGAGTAGTTGATTACCACCTAGAGAGGAGAGATGGAGATGTGGTGAGGTGGAGAGGTGGAGAGATGGAGATGGAGAAGTGGAGATGTGGTGAGGTCGAGATATGGTGAGATGGTGAGGTGGTGAGATGGAGAGGTGGAGGTGTGGTGAGATGGAGAGGTGGTGAGATGGAGAGATGGTGAGGTGGTGAGATGGAGATGTGGTGAGATGGAGAGATGGTGAGATGGAGAGATGGTAAGATGGAGAGGTGGTGAGATGGAGAGATGGAGATGTGGTGAGATGGAGAGATGGAGAGGTGGTAAGATGGAGAGGTGGTGAGATGGAGAGATGGAGATGTGGTGAGATGGAGATGTGGTGAGATGGTGAGATGGAGAGGTGGTGAGATGGAGAGATGGAGATGTGGTGAGATGTTAAGATGGAGAGATGGTGAGGTGGTGAGATGGAAAGGTGGTGAGATGGAGATGTGGAGATGTGGTGAGATGGAGAGGTGGAGATGTGGTGAGATGGAGAGATACAGATGGAGAAGTGGTGAGATGGAGAGATGGAGATGTGGTGAGATGGAGATGTGGTGAGGTGGAGAGATGGAAAGATGGTGAGATGGAGAGAGAGAGATGTGGTGAGATGGAGAGATGGTGAGATGGAGAGGTGGAGAAATGGAGAGATGGTGAGATGGAGATGTGGTGAGGTGGTGAGATGGAGAGATGGAGATGTGGTGAGATGGTGAGATGGTGAGATGGAGATGTGGTGAGGTGGTGAGATGGAGAGATGGAGAGGTAGTGAGATGGGGAGGTGGTGAGATGGAGAGGTGGAAAGGAGGTAAGATGGAGAGGTGGAAATGTGGAAATGTGGAAAGGAGGTGAGATGGAGAGGTGGAAAGGAGGAGAGGTGGAGAGGTGGTGAGTTGGAAAGGAGGAGAGGTGGAGAGGTGGAGACGTGGAAAGGAGGAGAGGTGGAGAGGTGGAGAGGTGGAAAGGTAGAAAGGAGGTGAGATGGAGAGGAGGAGGGTTGGAAAGGAGGAGAGGTGGAGATGTGGAAAGGAGGAGAGGTGGAGAGGTGGAGATGTGGAAAGGAGGAGAGGTGGAGAGGTGGAAAGGAGGAGAGGTGGAGAGGTGGAGACGTGGAAAGGAGGAGAGGTGGAGAGGTGGAAAGGTAGAAAGGAGGTGAGATGGAGAGGTGGAAAGGAGGAGAGGTGGAGACGTGGAAAGGAGGAGAGGTGGAGAGGTGGAGACGTGGAAAGGAGGAGAGGTGGAGAGGTGGAAAGGAGGAGAGGTGGAGAGGTGGAGACGTGGAAAGGAGGAGAGGTGGAGAGGTGGAGACGTGGAAAGGAGGAGAGGTGGAGAGGTGGAAAGGAGGAGAGGTGGAAAGGAGGAGAGGTGGAGAGAGGGAAAGGAGGAGAGAGTTCATGGTTACCTTCAAGGTCATTTTAGATCAATGTGTGTGTGTGTGTGTGTGTTTGTGAGTGTGTGTGTGTGTACCTCTACCTGCTGGTCCTGCAATTTGACTCCCACCACACGGAAGGTGTTGTTGGCAGTGTTGTGGTAGATGTTGATACGGCTGAAGCCCTGCTGGCCTGGCTTGATGGGAACCCACTTCTTACTGCCGTCATCATAGACCATGACAGAGGCTCGTGCCTGGCAGATACTCTGCTCACTGAGGGGGAAGAGAGAAACAATCAGTCAATTTGTTTATCAATCAATCAACTGATCAATTTGAACCATCATACACCACCACCATACACCACCACAGAGGCTCTAGCATGGCAGATACTCAGCAGTCAATCTTGAGACAATCAATCAACCAATTCATTATCATTTTATCAACGAATGAGCACAGTGCAATGCATCTTTAAGAAAGTATCAGTCACCAATCACTCAAGGAATCAATAAATAAAAACACAATTTTGTTTGATTTACATAGCTTATGACAAAGAACACATTGAGCAGTGCACTGCAGGCCAATCCAGCTGTAGGTCATGTGATTGATTGAAAAGCCCTCTATCCTAGGACGTAAAGGAGTTAAATAACCTAAACGAGGCAAAAACCCAACTTTCTCATCAAGAGCAGCATTAATAGCATAAACCAAACCTAATGAGACACCTAGACATATACACAGCTAGACCAGAGTCTGCTGCTACTGTTAGAAATATGTGTGTGTGTTTGTGTGTGTGTGTGCCTCCAGCGTTGGGTCTGCCTACTCCCCCATCTTACTGCATTTATCACAGCCCACTGAGGCTCTCTCTCTCCACTGACCTTCACCGTGTTGCACACACACACACACACACACACACACACACACACACACACACACACACACACACCACACACACACACACACACACACACACACACACACACACACACACACAGCTCAACTCACTCCAGCCTCGATTATTGTAGCTAGTAAGTGCCAACAAAGGAGAACACTCTCATCGCTCTTTTGTTAAGTCATATGTTTACTTTGGCTGTAAGTCTGAGTCAAGCACAGAGATGTGAAATGTCACACAAAAGGCAAGGGAGGGAAGGAAGGAGGAAGGATGAAAGCAAAGGAGAGACGAAGAGGAGAGACAGAGGATAGGAGTAAGTAGGGGAAGGACAGGAGGAAAGGAGAGGGGAGATCTAGGAAAGGAGGGAAGGAGAGGAGAGACAGAAAAAAAGTAGGGAAGGAGGTGAGATGGAGAAAAGGATGGAATGAGGATGGATACAAGGAGAGACAGAGGGAACAAGAGGGAAAGGGAAGGGGACTAGGGGAGGAAGGGGGAAAGGGGGGGAAGAGGGTGAGAATAACAAGAGAGAGGCCCATCTGTGCCTCTGCTTCAGTGCCAGGCTAAAATGAGTGGAACTGCCCCTGGGGCAGACAGAAAGAGCTGCGTCAGAGTGGAGAGAGAGAGAGGTAGGATAGGAGGAGAAGGGTGGGGGGGTTGAGATCCTAAGAGACATGCTAGGTGAGTGGAGAAAGTGAGAGAGAGGTGGAGAGAGAGAGAGACAAAGAGAGGAGAGGGAGGGAGGGGGGCTGGGATCCTAGGAGAGTTGCTAGGTGCGTATATGAGATGACGTAAGACTGAGAGAGAGAGATGGCAAGCGCGAGATAAGAATTGTTGTAGAGAAAGTGAGGGGGTCCTGAGCTGCAGGATTCAAGTGAATCTCCTGGGCAGCAAGGAGAGATGTCAGGTTATATATATATATATATATATATATATATATATATAGAGAGAGAGAGAGAGAGAGAGAGAGAGAGAGAGAGAGAGAGAGAGAGAGAGAGAGAGAGAGAGAGAGAGAGAGAGAGAGAGAGAGAGAGAGAGAGAGAGAGAGAGAGAGAGAGAGAGAGAGAGAGAGAGAGAGAGAATACCGTAATGGATAAACATGCTAACAGGGCCTTCCTGTCTCTCAAGCTCATCCCAATAGTCCAGTTCACGAACTCCAGCCAGGATGGTGGATGGGAATAGAGCAGGCCAGGAGTCCATTCAATTACTGTCCTGGAGGACCAAAACACTTCTGGTTCTCACCACCTGATCAGGGACTGATTTGGACCTGGAACGCCAGGTGAGTGAACTCTTTGGCCAATCAACAGCCAGCAGTAACCCTTAGCGGCTAGTGATTTAGTAGATGAAAGTAGATGCTGCTGAGTTGAGTCGACAACCATGCCTCCAAACAAAACACCACAGAAACACACCATTACTTTGCATGAAAACACTGTAGATTTTCAAGTGAGAAAGCCTTGGTTATAAATAACCACACATCTTAGGGGGAGCGTTGACACTACACACACACACACACTGCAGTAGGGTGGTGGGAGTGACGCCATACACACTTCACATAAGCGCTTCCCATCTTAACAGGCTTTAAATCAGCCAGTGTAGCAGCCAAGCAGTGAGCTGTTTCATTTCTTTTCTATAACTAGGCGGCTGAGTTCATTTTACATTTTTTAAGGAGTTCTTGGCAGTCGGTCAGAAAATGGCGCCTCCCTCGCACCACCATGAATAAATGAGACTCTCAATGGGGGGGGGGGGGGGGGGGGGGGAGAGAGAGAGAGAGAGAGAGAGAGAGAGAGAGAGAGAGAGATAGAGAGAGAGAGTGATAGAGAGCGAGAGAGAGAGATAGAGAGAGTGATAGAGAGAGAGAGAAAGAGAGAGAGAGTGATAGAGAGAGAGAGAAAGAGAGAGAGAGAGAAAGAGAGCGAGAGAGGAGTTGAGGCATTGAAAGAACCGTTCTGTATCTGTTCAGAGGCACACACACTGCCGTTTCCCTGCACGTCATATGTCACAACCGTTGAAAAATGTACAATAGTTCTCTGACATGTATAAGTCTAATTTTCCTGTATGCACTAACTATTTGGAGTCATCACATACACTGCTGCTACTGTTTAATATCTATCCTGTTGACTAGTCCCTTTATTCCTAGTTATATGTGCAATTATGTCAATGACCTCGTACCCCTGCACATCGACTTGGTGCTGGTACCCCGTGAATATAGCCAAGTTATCGTTACTCATTATTACTATTATTATTATTATGCGTTACTTTCTATTATTTCTCTATTTTCTTTCTTTCTGCATTGTTGGAAACGGTCTGTAAGCATTCACTGTTAGTTTACGCCTGTTGGTTATGAAGCATGTGTCGAATAAAATGTGATTTGATTTGAAGCTATACCTGAGGGGAGCGTTTGTGTTGACAGACACACACACACACACACATACACACACACACGCACTTTAAATACCATTTTGTACTCTGGAGAAAACCTAGTGACAGATTGACACAGTTACAGGAGATGGAGACAGACAGACAGACAGTGATATTCCACAAGTGTTCTGATTGTGAAATTTGTCCAGCTCACCAAATCCCCTTTACTATACTGACATTGTTTCGTTTTAGCCTGGGATACTGTATCTGGTTGAGCTTTTCTGACCCAAATGTATTCAGCTGCAGCAGCACTTCTGGCTCGTCTGGCCCGTCACCTCCTCTGAGCATCACACACACACACACACACACACACACACACCACACACACACACACACACACACCCACACACACACACACACACACACACACACACACACACACACACACACACACACACACACACACACACACACACACACACACACACACACCATGACATTAATTCTCCTCAGGGACTCAGGTCACTGAAAGGTTAATGGTTAATAACTCACACCAGCCTATACTGAACCTCTCTCTCTCCTTCCCTAAACCTCCCTACCTCTATTTCTCTCTCTCTCCGTCCTTCGTGTTTGTGTCCCCCTCCCTCCCTCCCCCTCCCCTCCCTCTCTCCCTGTGGTTCATTAGTGAGTGTTTAAACGTGGTGACCGATTGAGATCTGGTGCACCCTGCTTGACCTTTCCCTGGATAATGATCACACTGTCAATACTATTCATACTGTAGTCTGGCCTGAATGGCCATGCTGTGTCATACTGTATACTGCAGACTGGCCATTCATCTCTACACAGTCATGGCTCTCTGTGGTAGAAGGTGCAGGAAGCCTTTCTTTTCTCTCGGTTTTACAGCCTGCTGAATGAGATATGGAGGGATAGACAGAGAGAGGGAGAGAGGGAGAGAGAGAGAGAGAGAGAGATTGTGATGCGTATATCTTTGTTTATAGCCGGCTGAATGAAAGATGAGAGCAGGACGGAAAAAGAGGGAGCTGCATCTCTCTGTTTACAGCTAGCTAAAGGCGAGAGTCATGATGTTGTTTTCTCATCACTATAATCACCAGCTTCACAGCTTCTGTTCCCCACTGTATTTCTGACACAGAACCACCGGTGGGTGCCCTGAGCTAAATGTACTCCGTTATCATCAGTTCCCTGATCAAAGGTGAGCAGCAAAACAAGTCTCTGTCAGTGTGAGCAGACACACTACGTATTCAAAGCACACGCACACACGCACGCACGCACGCACCACACGCACGCACGCACGCACACACACACACACACACACACACACACACACACACACACACACACACACACACACACACACACACACACACACACACACACACACACACACACAGGTCAAGGGGAGCTTCAGTCTCAGCAGTCACATTTATGATGATAACAATGGTCAGGTTTAGTGCACAAATCCCGATACTGAACTTTAGCCACTCAGTCACTCTCAAAAACTCTAGCAAGTCAGTAGTTTTTTTCCCAGACTATAGTGTTGCTGTAGTGACTGAATCCTTATACTATCAGTGGAACTCTGTGTGTCTTGTTGAAATGGCCCTACTTGACTACTCAACTCCATTCTGTAACAGGCTATTAGAATGGAGTGGTTGAGAGCTGAAACACTCTCTCTCTCTGTCCCTCTCAATTTTTTTCAATTCAGTTCAAAGGGCTTTATTGGCATGGGAAACATATGTTTACATTGCCAAAGCAAGTCAAATAGATCATAAACAAAAGTGAAATAAACAATAAAATGAACAGTAAACATTACACTCACAGAAGTTCCAAAACAATAAAGACATTTCAAATGTTATATTATGTCTATATACGGTGTTGTAGCGATGTGCAAATAGTTAAAGTACAAAAGGGTAAATAACTAAACATAAATATGGGTTGTATTTACAATGGTGTTTGTTCTGCACTGGTTGCCCTTTTCTTGTGGCAACAGGTCACACATCTTGCTGCTGTGATGGCACACTGTGGTATTTCACCCAGTAGATATGGAAGTTAATCAAAATTGGATTTGTTTTTCGAATTCTTTGTGGATCTGTGTAATCTGAGGGAAATATGTGTCTCTAATATGGTCATACATTTGGTAGGAGGTTAGGAAGTGCAGCTCAGTTTCCACTTCATTTTGTGGGCAGTGTGCACATAGCCTGTCTTCTCTTGAGAGCCAGGTCTGCCTACGGCGGCCTTTCTCAATAGCAAGGCTATGCTCACTGAGTCTGTACATAGTCAATGCTTTCCTTAAGTTTGGGTCATTCACAGTGGTCAGGTATTCTGCCACTGTGTACTCTCTGTTTAGGGCCAAATAGCATTCTAATTTGTTCTGTGTTTTTGTTAATTCTTTCCAATGTGTCAAGTAATTATCTTTTAGTTTTCTCATGATTTGGCTGGCTCACATTGTGTTGTTGTCCTGGGGCTCTGTGGGATCTGTTTGTGTTTGTAAACAGGACCAGCTTGCTTAGGGCACTCTTCTCCAGGTTCATCTCTATGTAGGTGATGGCTTTGTTATGAAAGGTTTGGGAACCGCTTCCTTTTAGGTGGTTGTAGAATTTAACGGCTCTTTTCTGGATTTTGATAATTAGCAGGTATCGACCTGCTATGCATGCATTATTTTGTGTTTTATGTTGTACACTGAGGATATTTTTGCAGAATTCCGCATGCAGAGTCTCAATTTGGTGTTTGTCCCATTTTGTGAATTCTTGGTTGGTAAGCGGACTCTAGACCTCACAACCATAAAGGGCAATGGGTTCTATAACTGATTCAAGTATTTTTAGCCAGATCCTAATTGGTATGTCAAATTTTATGCTCCTTTTGATGGCATAGAAGGCCCTTCTTGCCTTGTCTCTCAGCTCGTTCACAGCTTTGTTGAAGTTACCTGTGGAGCTGATGTTTAGGCCGAGGTATATGTAGTTCTTTGTGTGCTCTAGGGAAACGGTGTCTAGATGGAATTTGTATTTGTGGTCCTGGCGACTGGACCTTTTTTGGAACACCATTATTTTTGTCTTACTGAGATTTACTGTCAGGGCCCAGGTCTGGCTGAATATGTGCAGAAGATCTATGTGCTGCTGTAGGCCCTCTTTCGTTGGTGACAGAAGCACCAGATTATCAGCAAACAGTAGAAATTTGACTTCAGACTCTCTCTTCAGATTCTAGTAGGGTGAGGACTCTAGTGCTACGGACTGTTTTAGTGCCCTCGCCAATTCGTTGATATATATGTTGAAGAGGGTGGGGCTTAAGCTGCATCTCTGTCTCACCCCACGGCCATGTGGAAAGAAATGTGTGTGTTTTTTTGCTAATTTTAACCGCACACTTGTTGTTTGTGTACATTGATATTATAATGTCGTATGTTTTTCCCCCAACACCACTTTCCATCAATTTGTATAGCAGACCCTCATGCCAAATTGTGTCAAAGGCTTTTTTGAAATCAACAAAACATGAGAAGACTTTGCCTTTGTTTTGGTTTGTTTGTTTGTCAAATAGGGTTTGCAGGGTGAATACGTGGTCTGTCGTACAGTAATTTGGTAAAAAGCCAATTTGACATTTGCTCAGTACATTGTTTTCACTGGGGAAATGTATGAGTCTGCTCTTAATGATAATGCAGAGGATTTTCCCAAAGTTGCTGTTGACGCATATTCCACCGTAGTTATTGGGGTCAAATTTGTCTTCACTTTTGTGGATTGGGGTGATCAGTCCTTGGTTCCAAATATTGGGGAAGATTCCAGAGCTAAGGATGATGTTAAAGAGTTTAAGTATAGTCAATTGGAATTTGTTGTCTGTATATTTTATAATTTCATTGAGGATACCATCAACACCACAGGCCTTTTTGGGTTGGAGGGTTTGTATTTTGTTGTATTTCATTCAATGTAACTGGAGCATCCAGCGGGTTCTGTTTAATAGTTGATTCTAAGATTTGTATTTGATCATGCATATGTTTTTGCTGTTTGTTCTTTGTTACAGGGCCAAAAAGATTGGAGAAGTGGTTTACCCATACATCTCCATTTTGGATAGATAACTCTTCGTGTTGTTGTTTGTTTAGTGTTTTCCAATTTTCCCAGAAGTGGTTCAAGTCTATGGATTCTTCAATTACATTGAGCTGATTTCTGACATGCTGTTCCTTCTTTTTCCGTAGTATATTTCGGTATTGTTTTAGTGATTCACCATAGTGAAGGCGTAGACTCAGGTTTTCTGGATCTCTATGTTTTTGGTTGGATAGGTTTCTCAATTTCTTTCTTAGGTTTTTGCATTCTTCATTAAACCATTTGTCATTGTTGTTAATTTTCGGTTTGACATTTTTAGATTTGATAGGGAAGCTGAGAGGTCAAATATACTGTTTAGATTTTTTACTGCCAAGTTTACACCTTCACTATTACATTGGAACGTTTGTTCCAGGAAGTTGTCTAAAAGGGATTGAATTTGTTGTTGCCCAATAGTTTTTTGGTAAGTTTCCACATTTATTGCATTTCTTTATATTATTCAATTCCTTTGGCTTTGATGCCTCTGATAAAGGAATTTACATGTTTAAAATAATGACTAAAGGACTCCACCCTGAAAGCATATAATTGTATGAAATGTGTTAGAGTCATAATTCCATAATGTGTGTGTGAGACAAGTTAAGGGTGAGAAATGTATGGTTGAGAAAACAAAGGACAATTGAACAACACATGACCTGGTTATAACAGGAAAGAGGGCCCTTCCAAGGCCCCTCTAATCTAAGGAGGAGAGGAACGGCTAGAAACTGCCAGGCTGGTAGAAAAGTGATAAACTGTGTGTGTGTGGGGGGGGGGGGCGTATGTAGGTGGGGGTGGGAGTTATAAAATGAACAACTAACCTTTTGCAGTATCTGAGACTTTGCCTAATTCTTATTTTGAACCCGGGGATTTACAACCTTGGGTGAATTGGTCGAAGCTTAAGTGATTGTTGAGTTATCATCATTGGGATTGAAAATTCTCGTGACAACTTGGTCCTTCGAGGCGGATCTCAATACCTGTTTCCTGTCGTCCCGTGGGACACCAAAACCGTGCATGGACGGATGAAATATCCGTAGATTAAAGACCTGGCCCCATTTACAGGCCGGTGGCAAACTGGTACACGACAGAAACGGTGATGAGATCCAACCAAAATTGAATCTCAGTTGCAAGAATAAGGTCAGTAATCTTTATTCATTAGTTTGGAGTTAAATTCTAAACTTACTAAAATTGACTTAGAATGGACGGGATTAAATTCCTTGAAAGCATTGGTCAAGATAAATGTGCGAGAGGATTTTAACTGTAAAACTAATAGTAAGTAAGATTTGTATCGGGTATACCGTCCATATAATCTAATGTAGAGAAAGTTTAAGACAAAAGTATCTATGTCAGTGTTGGCGGCACTGGGTCGCAGATCTCAGTAAGAAATTTCGAGTAAGTAAGGGGACAGGTCCGAAATGATTCGTGGTAGTTAAGGCCATTACCAAAAGAAACTACCCTGTATTCAGATAGTCCGTGACTGTTGAAAGAATACAGGGGGGTTTGAACTTGTTGAGTATTGGTGTAGATATACATTAAAATAATTAACAGATAGAAATCCCACTAGGTTTGAACTTGTTAAGTATTGGTGTAGAGACACATTAAAATAGTTAACAGATAGAAATCCAATTAAAAAGGGTTTAGGATTATTCTAAGAACGCACGTAGGTAAATAACAACCATATAACCCTATACCGTATAGGAGAATTTTCAAAAAAAACAACAGAGGATACCATGGGTGGAAAATCCTCAAAGGAGGTCCCGGAATTAACCGGGGACAAGAGATATATGGAGTCTAAGGATAAAAGGAACATTTATTTCGGCCCGAAATGGAGAAAGAAGTATGAATTTGATGGACGTCTAGATGTAGAAAAGCTAGGAAGCTAAATTGGAGAGAGATACATAAGACGTGTGTAGATGATCAAGGGAAACAACAGGTCGAGGGTTGGATACAGCCAGGGTGTGGCTGTCCGAGGCCCGTACAAAAGTTAAGAGAGGAAAGGAAAAGAGAAGAAAGAACAGAGATTAGAAAAGAAAGAACAGAAAGGAGCAGAGTATCTAATAGTAACTCTCGGGGTAATTGAAGACCAGCATAAAGGAGGCTTTAAGGGGAAGAAACCTAAGAGAGAAGGGAAAAAATGGACAGGATCAGACGATAGAAAGTGTTTTAATTGTGACAAAACAGGTCATCTGGCCCGAGAGTGTAGAGCTCCTCTAAAGGAACAAAGAGAGAGAGAGAGAGAGAAAGTTTCAAGAAGGATATCAGCTGGGGAAAAATTGTGTGTGTGTGAGACTGGTTAATAAACCTGTCAAAAGTCATAAGAAGCCGTAACTTGTATACGTGTGAGACCTAATAGTCTATTGTATATGGGAAGTAGTCGGGGACTATTAAAAGTAGAGATAGATATATTAATCAGTCGAGAGTCTCAAAAAAGATAATTCGCTCACGTGTGAGACCCACTAACTTATCAAAAGTCACAATAGTAATTATTCCTAAATTCTGAGGAGACAGAGAGAGACAGAGAGAGCAAGATACAGCAAGAAAGAGAGAGAGAGAGAGAGAGAGAGAGAGAGACAACGAGAGCGAGAGCAGAGAGAAATGGAGACAGTACCAATGTTTTAAAGGTTTTAGATTTGTTAACCTGTTTGGGATAGGGGGCAGTATTTTCACGGCCGGATAAAAAACGTACCCGATTTAATCTGGTTATTACTCCTGCCCAGAAACTAGAATATGCATATAATTAGTAGATTTGGATAGAAAACACCCTAAAGTTTCTAAAACTGTTTGAATGGTGTCTGTGAGTATAACAGAACTCATATGGCAGGCCAAAACCTGAGAAGATTCTATATGGGAAGTGCCCTGTCTGACCATTTCTTGGCCTTCTGTAGCCTCTTTATCGAAAATACAGGATCTCTGCTGTAACGTGGCATTTTCTAAGGCTCCCAGAGGCTCTCTGAAGGCGCCAGAACGTGGAATGATAACTCTGCAGTCTCTGGGCGAAAAACAGTAGGGGTTTTGGAGAGTGTTACTTCTGAGAACAATGACACTGGTGCGCGCGTGCATGTGATGACTCCATTTTCTTATTTCAGTGTTTGAACGGATACAACGTCTCCCGGTTGGAATATTATCGCTATTTTACGAGAAAAATCGCATAAAAATTTATTTTAAACAGCGTTTGACATGCTTTGAAGTACGGTAATGGAATATTTTGATTTTTTTTTGTCACGAAACGCGCCGGCGCATCACCCTTCGGACAGTGATTTGAATGCATGAACAAAACGCCGCTATTTCGATATAACTATGAATTATTTGGAACCAAAACAACATTGGGTGTTGAAGTAGAAGTCCTGGGAGTGCATTCTGACGAAGAACAGCAAAGGTAATCCAATTTTTCTTATAGTAAATCTGAGTTTGGTGAGTGCCAAACTTGGTGGGTGTCAAAATAGCTAGCCATGATGGCCGGGCTATCTACTCAGAATATTGCAAAATGTGCTTTCACCGAAAAGCTATTTTAAAATCGGACACCGCGATTGCATAAAGGAGTTCTGTATCTATAATTCTTTAAATAATTGTTGTGTTTTTTGTGAACGTTTATCGTGAGTAATTTAGTAAATTCACCGGAAGTTTTCGGTGGGTATGCTAGTTCTGAACAAAACATGCTAATGTAAAAAGCTGTTTTTTGATATAAATATGAACTTGATTGAACAAAACATGCATGTATTGTATAACATAATGTCCTAGGAGTGTCATCTGATGAAGATCATCAAAGGTTAGTGCTGCATTTAGCTGTGGTTTTGGTTTTTGTGACATATGTGCTAGCTTGAAAAATGGGTGTGTGATTATTTCTGGCTGGGTACTCTCCTGACATAATCTAATGTTTTGCTTTCGTTGTAAAGCCTTTTTGAAATCGGACAATGTGGTTAGATAAAGGAGAGTCTTATCTTTAAAATGGTGTAAAATAGTCATATGTTTGAAAAATTGAAGTTTTTGCATTTTTGAGGTATTTGTAATTCCCGCCACTCTATACCATTGGATATTGGTGAGGCGTTCTGCTAGCGGAACATCTGTCCCTAACAGGTTAAACAACAGGATTCTTTCTTCCGGAATGGATGGAAGTCACCTAAAGTATGTATGTTTAAGGAGACATAGGAGAACACGTCTACATTTTTATTAAATGCCTGGGATTAAATATCACTGATTCCTTACGCTGAGAAATATACTACATTTGCGACAGAAAAAAATGTGTTGCATTTAGTGGGAACCAAGGAACAATCTAAGGAGAAAAAGCTATCACATATTTGTTGGACATGGGTCTAGTAATGATACCAGGATAATTGTATCTAAGGGTAGTGCATGTTCAATTAAGTACATATAAACATTGAGGAAGTTTAAAACTAATGATTTGAGGGAGTACAGTGGAATTATCATTATTATTAGGTTTTGTTTGTAGTTAACTTTTGGGTTTCTGAATCGGTGTAGTATAATGAATGCTGACGAAGTGTTTGTGTTTTTTCTGGGAAAATGGGGGTTTCATTGTCTCTCTTTGGAATGTTTCCTGGGGCTATAATCTACTATCTATCTATCATACTACTCCTGCCCAGTAACTAGAATATGCATATAATTAGTAGATTTGGATAGAAAACACTCTAAAGTTTCTAAAACTGTTTGAATGGTGTCTGTGAGTATAACAGAACTCATATGGCAGGCAAAAACCTGAGAAGATTCCATGCAGGAAGTGGAAATCTGATTTGTGGAATCACCTTCAACACTTTGCCTATAAAACACACTGTGAGTTAGGATTCATTTAGCACTTCCTAAGGCTTCCACTAGATGTCAACAGTCTTTACAAAGTGGTTTGAGTCTTCTATGGTAGAAACTGACCGAAAGAGAGGCTTGGAAAGTTGGTCACAGGGGGAGGGCCATTACTACTATGACGCGGGCGCCCATGGGAACCCTTTTGTTCCGAAACGTTTAGTAAGACAATGCAATCGTCCACCTTGAATATTATTGAAGCTCTGGTTGAAAAAGGCCCTAAAGATTTATGTTATACAACGTTTGACATGTTTGAACGAACGTAAATATATATTTTTTGCTCTTTCGTGGCGACAAGTCCCGCGCGCTACAGTACATTATGAGTAGCCTTCGGAACGCGCTAACAAGAAGGAGCTATTGGGACATAAATTATTAACTTTTTCGAACAAATCTACATTTGTTGTGGACCTGGGATCCCTGGAAGTGCCTTCTGATGAAGATAATCAAAGGTAAGGGAATATTTACAATAGTATATTTGATTTTAGATGGTTCCAAGATGGCGCTAATCTGTATCGCCTAGCCTATTTTTCTGAGCATACCACCTCGTTTATTGCAAAGTGTGATTTCCCAGTAAAGTTATTTTTAAATCTGGCAATGCGGTTGCATTCACGAGATGTTCATCTATAATTCTTTGAATGACAATATTACATTTTAACAATGTTTTCGAATAGTAATTTTGGAAATTGTAGCGCTGTTTCACCGGAAGCATTTGAGGGAAAATATTTTCTGAACGTCACGCGCCGATGTAAAATGCTGTTTTTATATATAAATATGAACTTTATCGAACAAAAAATGCATGTATTGTGTAACATGATGTCCTAGGAGTGTCATCTGATGAAGATTGTCAAAGGTTAGTGCTGCATTTAGCTGTGTTTTGGGTATTTGTGATGCATGCAAGTTGCTTTGAAAATGGCAGTGTGATTATTTTTGACAGGGTACTCTCCTAACATAATCTAATGTTTTGCTTTTGCTGTAAAGCCTTTTTGAAATCGGACAACGTGGTTCGATTCAGGAGAGGTGTATCTATAAAATGGTGTAAAATAGTCATATGTTTGAGAAATTGAAGTTATAGCATTTATGAGGTATTTGTATTTCGCGCGACGCGATTACACTGGCTGTTGACTAGGGTGGGACGCAAGCGTCCTAGGTTCCCAGACAGGTTAAGGGTGAGAAATGTATGGTTGAGAAAACAAAGGACAATTGAACTACACATGACCTGGTTGTAACTCTGAAAACTGACAACAGGAAAGAGGGCCCTTCCAAGGCCCCTCTAATCTAACGGCTAGAAACTGCCAGGCTGGTAGAAAAGTGATAAACTGTGTGTGTGTGTGTGTGTGTGTGTGTGTGTGTGTGTGTGTGTGTGTGTGTGTGTGTGTGTGTGTGTGTGTGTGTGTGTGTGTGTGTGTGTGTGTGTGTGTGTGTGTGTGTGTGGGTGTATGTAGGTGGGGGTGGGAGTTATAAAATTACTGTGTTTGCATTTTTGACTTCAGAGCTCTCTGAATAAAGAACAACTAACCTTTTGCAGTATCTGAGACTTTGCCTAATTCTTATTTTGAACCCGGGATTTACAACCTCGGTTGAATTAGTCAAAGCTTAAGTGATTGTTGAGTTATCATCATTGGGATTGAAAATTCTCGTGACAGCCTCATGATTGAGTATTGCTCTGTTCAAGTAGACTTTGATCCCTCCCTCCCTCCCCTCCCTCCCTCCCCTAGTAATGCACTCAGCAGTGGAAGGTCTACTACTAAGCATTAACCTATGTACTGCGCATAACCCTGACACAGAGACAGACAGAGAGAACGAGAGAGAAAGACAGAGAGCACAGGAGGTTGGTGGCACCTTAATTGGGGAGGACAGGCTCGTGGTAACGGCTGGAGCAGAACTAGTGGAATTGTATGAAATACATCAAACACATGGTCAACATTTTGTTTGATGCCATTCCATTCGCTCCTTTGCAGCCATTATTATGGGGGGGGGGGGGGGGGGGGAATTAAACCTATGGAGATTTTTGGCACAGGAGGTAGCTCTCTTGCACCGTAACACAGCTGCTGGTTCAAGTGCCACTACGATCTAGACTTGGTTATGAGGACTTTGAGGTCCAGCAAAGTCACACAAATAACTCTTTAGTGATGAAAGCAGAGGAGAGCAGTAGACAGATTCAGTCTTTGTGTTGCAGAGCCAGCTGCAGATGACAACAGCCAACTAACCAGCGAGCTGGCTGGCAGGACAAATACTGTTCAGCACAAATCGTTTTCTAGTTCTTTTAAACAAAACAAGGATTCATGTTGGAGAAGTTGAGTTACAAACATGAGCCAAGGAATTGCAAAATGAAACAGAGCGGTGTGTGTGTGTGTTTACTATCCTCACAAGGATAGTAGAATGAGGAAGATTCGGACAAGTGGGGACACAAGGAAAAGGGATATTTTAGGCTTAGAGGTTAGGTTTAGGGTTAGGGTTATAATTAGGGTTAGAATCAGGGTTAGGGGTAAATGATTGGTCCCCACAAAGACAGTAAAACAAACACGTTTGTGTGTGTATGCGTGTGTGTGTGTCTGTGTGTGTTAGGGCTGGGCGATATGGCCTAAAAATGTATGGGTGAGTTACAATATACAGTGCATTTAGAAAGTAATCAGACCACTTGACTTTTTCCACATTTCGTTACTTTACAGCCTTATTCTAAAATTGATTAAATCGTTTTTTTTTTCATCAATCTTCACACAACACCCCACAATGACAAAGCAAAAACAGTTTTTTAGAAATGTTTGCAAATGTATTCAAAATTAAATATCACATTTACATAAGTATTCAGACCCTTTACTCAGTACTTCGTTAAAGCACCTTTGGCATTGATTACAGCCTCAAGTCTTCTTGGGTATGATGCTACAAGCTTGGCACACCTGTATTTGGGGAGTTTCTCCTATTCTTCTCTGCAGATCCATTCAAGCTATGTCAGGTTGGATGGGGAGCATCGCTGCACAGGTATTTTCAAGTTCGGGCCACTCAAAGACATTCACAGACTTGTCCCGAAGCCACTCCTGTGTTGTCTTGGCTGTGTTCTTAAGGTCGTTGTCCTGTTAGAAGGTGAACCTTCACCCCAGTCTGAGCGCTCTGGAGCAGGTTTTCATCAAGGATCTCTCTGTACTTTGTTTCCGTTCATCTTTCCCTCGATCCTGACTAGTCGCCCAGTCCCTGCCGCTGAAAAACATTACCACTGCATGATGCTGCCACAACCATGCTTCACCGTAGGGATGGTGCCAGGTTTCCTCCAGACGTAATGCTTGGCATTTAGGCCAAAGAGTTCAATCTTGGTTTCATCAGACCAGAGAATCTTGTTTCTTTTTCTGATGTCCTTTAGGTGCCATTTGGCAAACTCCAAGCAGGCTGCCTTTTACTGAGAAGTGGCTTCCGTCTGGCCACTCTACCATAAAGGCCTGCAGAGATGCTGCAGAGATGTTTGTCCTTCTGGAAGGTTATTCCATCTCCACACAGGAACTATGGAGCTCTGTCAGAGTGACCATCGGGTTCTTGGTCACCTTCCTGACCAAGGCCCTTCTCCCCCGATTACTCAGTTTGGCCGAGCGGCCAGCTTTAGGTAGAGTCTTGGTGGTTCCAAACTTCTTCCATTTAAGAATGATGGAGGCCACTGTGTTCTTGGGGACATTCAATGCTGCAGAAATGTTTTGGTACCCTTCCCCAGATCTGTGCCTCGACACAATTCTGTCTTGGAGCTCTACGGACATTTCCTTCAACCTCATGGCTTGGTCTTTGCTCTGACATGCACTTTCAACTGTGGGGCCTTATATAGGGCCTATATTTGTGCTCCAGAGTGGCACAGCGGTCTAAGGCACTGCATCTCAGTGTTAGAGGTGTCTCTACAGACCCTGGTTCGTTTCCAGACTGTATCACAACAGGCCGTGATTGGGAGTCCCATATGGCATTGTCATTATGGGGTATTGTGAGTAGATTGATGAGGAATTATTTTTTTTCGAATCCATTTTAGAATAAGGCTGTAACGTAACAAAATGTGGAAAAACTGAAGTGGTCTGAATACTTTCCGAATGCACTGTATATCTCAATGTATTTATTTATTTTCCCTAAATAACCTTTGTTGCACAATTAAATGTCAATATACTACATTTCAAAGAGTCAGCAATAATCTAATGAATTCAGGGCTTGTAAAATTATACCTAGGCTTAATATAAGCCTTCCACAATCATACTCGCTACTAATGTATTAATGTATTATTTTATAAAAAATGGTTTAACCTGCTTTTTTGCAATAATCACTTATCTGGCTTCCAAGTCTGTCTATGAAAATGCCATTTTTGTTACAAATTTAACCAGAACCATGCACAATGCACTAATAATGACCAACTTCTAGCAGCAGGCATTATAGAACATTAACACAGGTCCCATAAACAAATCTCTCAAGCACAATCCCACATGCTAGTGGGTAGCCAGTTAATCTTCATATTTCCAGTCTTGAACAGTTGAGCTGTTATGAACACACCCTCCTCCTGTTTGAACAGCATGCTAGCCTGTCCACTTTGTTCAGATGTTGAAATCAAGTGGCCTACCTGGATAAGAAGATGCTTATTTCTCAGAATGATGACTTGCCAATTCCTTATATAAGTGTGTCTATTTGTGTTAATTGCTCATAAAACACAGACTAGAGAGCTAGCACATAGCACTCTGTGGCTAAAATGTTGCTAGCGGTATGTTACATGGTACTGCAATGCCAAAAGATACTGGTAAGTAAAATGTTTCCCCTTTTGTCTGTGTCAACACCGTGCATGACAGAAACTGAGCATTCATTTTCGAAAATCAATGTTCATTGATACTCTCGTTTTAGTAGGGTCTGCTGTGTGTCATTTCTGGGAGTCTGGGACATAAAAAGGAAATCGTCAAAGAGGTTAAGTTCTCCTCTACTACAGTAAAATAATGGCTCAATTTGTTTCAGAATCCATACGACTGACTCTGTTGGACCAAACCTCAAATGGAAACGGCTTGTTGTCAGAGATGAAGAAGTGATCTTTCATCTTTGTTGTTGTAAGTGGCAGGGGGAGGGGCTTGGTGTGCGTGGAGATGAGACCAAAATGACAACATAAAAACAAACAATTTTGCACTAAGACATACATTTTAATTAATCGAATTAACTCGATATATAACAAAGCCCTGGTGTGTGCACTGATTCAAACATCAAAGCAGCAGCAGAATTAACATTTATAACTGTGGCACACATTAGCGATATGAGACTAAGCATAGCCCTTGCTAAACCTAAGCAGCTTTCATAGACAATGCGCTAAAGACAGCTAAACCGCTGCAATCCTATTCCAACCACTGGGGCCAATTATGATAATTATGTGCTACTTTAGCCCCCTTGCTGCAAGTATTAGTCGCTCCTAACCACAGATCTGGGATCTGATTACCCTATGTCCAGTTGTTACTTTATCCACTGTAGAGGTCAAAAAAGGCCTAACCCTGAAACAGTGGTTAGGGACAACTTCATGCTAGTTCTCTGGGGTGTGTGTGCGCCTTTGAAATCCATTTCTGGACCCTTTTCTGTGGGTTATGATAGCGGATGTGGCGTGTGTGTGCCTGCCAGTGAAAATAGCCTTGCGAAAGCCTTCTGCAACATGGCAGAACACAGACAAAGTTATGAGTCAGGCTGTTATTGGAAGTCTGTTATATAAGCTGCTTGCTTGCGTATTTGAGGTTTGGTGGTGAAGCGAGGGAGTGAGAGAGAGACGGAGGGAGGGAGAGAGGAAGGGAGAGCGAGGAAGGGTGAGAGTGAGAGAGAGAGATGGGGGAGTTTTTTCTGAACATGCTCTTCTACACATCTAGAGAGCAGAGATTGAGTTATGACTGGACATGGAATTGCTCAGCTTTAAGACATCTGGCAGATTACATTGTGAGATAATGTGAAATGTATCAGGGATTATTATTTTGCTTACCCACTCTGTCCATTTATTTGGGTTAGCCCTAGGATTTAATAGTCTATTTGGGTTAGCCCTGGGATTGAATAGTGTATTTGGGATATGCTTAGGGTTCATGTGCTACGCAAAGAGAGACAACTCTGTTCTGTTGTGCTCTTTCAGATAGGCAAAGGGCTTGATAGCTTGCTAATCCAACACGGAAGACAGGAGAGGGAAATCCCTATGGTCCAGTACTGATGCAGTGGAGACATGCAATATCTCGACCCAGATGTGTCGTGACCTGTGTATTAGAGTGGTGTTCTGTTTGTTTGTGTGTGTTGTCGTTGGAGTGTGTTTATGTCTAAGAGTGCGTATTTGTGTTAGAGCCTTGAGAGCTTGATGTGTGTTTTGGAGTGTGGGTGTGTTTCCGAGGAGTGTTTGAGAGCCTGGAGACCGGGATGCAGACTGCACAGATCATGCACGCACGCACGCACGCACGCACACACACACACACACACACACACACACACACACACACACACACACACACACACACACACACACACACACTCTCTCAGTTCCCGCTGCAGACCTCCTCACTTGGCTGCAGAGAGACCACGCAAGAGCACGCTAATCTGTTGGCATGACAACTGGAGTGGAATATTTGGCAGAGGAAGAAAAGATGAATGAGCTACAGTGGCTGTGATGTGATATAAATAAAAATGTCTTCCGAAAGCCAGGGGGCTTCAGAAGACAGACAGACAGTCTGTGCTGCTTTAATTACAGACAGAGCGGAACGATGCTAGACACACACAAGTAGAGAGGGTTGCCGCATCCTCTAGTCGTCAAAAAGCTTTTAGAGCACAATGTGGAATTAACAATTCCACAATGAAGACTCATGGTGATGAATCACGGCCACGACATCTGTTTGGTGAGTAGGCCTAGGCTTAATGATTCTGATCAAAATACGCTCTTTGTTTTTATCAAATGAATGTTTCTACATATGTTCAGTGTGGAACCTGTCTATGTTTAGGGGGGGTTATAGCCTAGGCCAACCTGTTCTAAATGGCTCTAGCAGTTCACAAAGTAGCCAAAGTGGAAAATAGACAGGATGCAGTTATTTCAAAACTGCAGCTCATTGCTGGAACACATATTTCCCTACTCCAATCAACAAGTCCATTTTTGAACGTGTGATAGAACTGTCATCATTCTTGCAAGGAATGTAGTTTATGTATCACATCAGTATCTATGTTTTTATAGAATTGTATTTCTGTAGGTTTACAGAAATAGAGGGAGCGGTCGGAAAGCAATTGAGTGAGTGGATAACAAATCTAGAACCCCTTCACTCCACACACAGAGACGCATACAACGCTCTCCCTCGCATGTCATTTGGCAAATCGAACCATAACTCTATCCTCCTGATTCCTGCTTAAAAGCAAAAACTCAAACAGGAAGTACCAGTGGCGAGCTTAACACGGAAGTGATCCAATGACGCAGACGCTAAGCGGACGCTAGGACAGACTGGGATATGTCCCGGGATTCATCCACTGTTGTCCCCACAGTGACTCTACCCACACACTCACACATACTACACTGACACTCCAACACA
>NC_138305.1:58010000-58402500 GCF_965601325.2 Salmo salar
TTCCCACTCTCACCCCCCTGCTCTCTCTCTCTCTCTCTCCCATTCCCTCTCTCCCCCTCTGATTTCCCTGCAGTTTTTTTCCAGCATGCATTTTCCCATTTTAATTCCTCTCAGATTTCCTCTTTCCTATTTTCTACCTTTATCTCTAATTCTCTCTCATTCCATCTCTCTCTCTCTGTACTAATAACCTGGGTATTGATCCAGCTGTAGAACGCCGTGTCCATTTCCTGCTTAGTGGGAGTCAGCTGACACCCTGCTCTACTCCAACACACACAAATACACACACACACACACACACACACACACACACACACACACACACACACACACACACACACACACACACACACACACACACACACACACACACACACACACACACACACACACACACACTGCTGACAAAGTGCAAGGGAAATCATCAGCCAGCCAGCAAGCTGCAAACACCACCCAGACAACTGGGAATGTGTGAAACAGACTCTCTTTCTCTCTCCCTTCTCGCCTTATCCCTCCGTCTCTTATAAGTCTCTCTCTGTTCGCTCTCTAGCCTTCTCCGCTTCTTCCCTATTTGTCTCTCTCTTTGTCTCTCCCTCATTCTCCCGGTCACTGTGCTAACAGTATCCTGACTGAAGCAGTGACTGACTGCCAGGCCTCGTCCAAATCAAACAGGAGTGAAACTATTATCCCCTCGATCACAGAGACCCATGCTGGACAGCAGTCAGAGGAAAACCACATCCAATGCTGACTTTTCCTTGGTGCCTTTTACAGTAGTACGAGACTGCACTGTGTCTGGATAACCTGTAGATGTACTAAAATCCCTCCAGCCTTCTAGCCAAGTGCTTAAAGGGACTGGTTCTCACCATTGTACCGCAGCAGGGTCCATGTATTAGAGGTGGTATTGTAAGGAATGCCACTACTTAAGCAGTGGAAAATACGTGGTGGTGGTTCTCTGTACTTCTACTGAAACCACTGCTTTAACCCCTGTATCTGTAACTTACTATAACCCTCACTGTAATTTACTGTAGCTACATAACCCTCCTGCCTTGTCTGTAATTTACTGTAGCTACATAACCCTCCTGCCTTGTCTGTAATTTACTGTAGCTACATAACCCTCCTGCCTTGTCTGTAATTTACTGTAGCTACATAACCCTCCTGCCTTGTCTGTAATTTACTGTAGCTACATAACCCTCCTGCCTTGTCTGTAATTTACTGTAGCTACATAACCCTCCTGCCTTGTCTGTAATTTACTGTAGCTACATAACCCTCCTGCCTTGTCTGTAATTTACTGTAGCTACATAACCCTCCTGCCTTGTCTGTAATTTACTGTAGCTACATAACCCTCCTGCCTTGTCTGTAATTTACTGTAGCTACATAACACTCCTGCCTTGTCTGTAATTTACTGTAGCTACATAACCCTCCTGCCTTGTCTGTAATTTACTGTAGCTACATAACCCTCCTGCCTTGTCTGTAATTTACTGTAGCTACATAACCCTACAAACCAGCGAGGAAGAGGCAAACTTTGGGCTACTTTGGTGAATTTGCAAGACAATTAAGACATTGCGAGATGCAGATCACCAAGACATATCGCCCTACCTTGGTATGGCATTACGTTGCGAGATGCAGATCACCAAGACATATCGCCCTGCCTTGCCCTGGTCTGCCTGCTCTTTCTCTCTGCTAATGACACAAGCGTGTGTTCAGTCTTCAGTCTGTTGTGTGTAGAAAATCCTAGTTTAGGGAAGAGTGGTCTGCACACAGGCAGCAGGAACGGGACGATTTACAGATCTGGTCTCCTAGTGATGGAAGTTAGTTCCACTTCAGAAAAGGCATTACTTCACAGACAAGTCTCCAGAGAAGGTTTATTGTCGGCGTTTAAAAAGCCGTAGTGTAGTCTACCCTAACAGACAAACAAACATGCCATAGCCGAGGCGCTTTCAAGGGGCCACGTACGATTATATCTGAAAAGGGAAATCGATACAGGCGATACCGGTAACCTACTGTAATTTCATATTATGAGACAAAAACCTACCCCGTGCTCGCAAGACCGGTCCCATGAATAGCCTAAAATAGTATGTTAAATAACGTGATTTAGCAAGACATATTTACCCTACCATAACGAAACAGCATAAACAACACAGCAGAACATCAATCAGCAACGTTTATTGTTGTCAGGGAAACAGTAGCACATTATATGCCAGAACAGAATATGACTGTCTGAAAGGGTACAGTCTTCCTATCCACATGTTACTGTAGCTGCGTTCTGTCTGTAAAGGGTTGCAGTAGATAGAACTTAATTGTCAGGCTCTACCGGTCATACACAGGTAATAGGACCAGTATTCTGCACTATGAATTGACGTGGAATTGTATATATTTTCCCTTAAAATGTGTTTTTGGATAACCGATCAAATGAATGTCCGTTTAAACATGAAGAAGAACTGTCCATTTGTCACATCCCTTGTAGAAACATACCCTCCTGGCCTGGCTGTGTTAAAAGCTGCTTACCAGAGGAAAACTCAGTGAGTCTGTTAAAGCTGATCTGATCATCAGTTAGAGAGGAGAAATCTGACCAGTGATCATACACCAGATTACTACTGGGTGAAACCTGAAACCATGGACGGATGGAGTGATGGCTGACACACTGATAAATTACTGACTGCAATGATAAAGAGGAAGAGTGTTCGGGTGGATGCAACAGCCAGACATAAACATGATAAAGATAGTGCCGAAGACTAAAAAACACTGCACAAAACATTGAGCATGTGTCTCAGAGCATTCTGCAGCCATGACGACAGTGGCAATATCAGGGAAGGATGCTCCAACGCACCATGGGAGCTGCAAGCGTTTATGAGGAGAAGAGAAGGAAGAGAGGAAGAGGAGGAGCAGCGGGCAGATGGAAAGAACAAAGAGCCCCGGTCTCTGCCACATACAAGCTACAGCCACAACACACACACACACACACACACACACACACACACACACACACACACACACACACACACACACACACACACACAACACACACACACACACACACACACACACACACACACACACACACACACACACACACACACACACACACACACACACACACACACGGCTGCAGCCCTCAGAGACAAACACAACACAACAGCACCACTGTCATCACCCCAGCAGTCTTGGCAAGCTTCTTCACAAGGCATCAATGCCTCCTCCTCTCTTCTCTCCTCTCTCCTCTCCTCCTTCCTCATCCCATATCAGGACCTAGACATTGACTGCACAGCTTACACATTAACATTCTACCCCAGCCCCTCTGCAAGGACAACCATTCACAGCTGGCACATAGAAACACAATGTATGGAACAGAACTGGCATGGCTGTCCATTCCACAGCATAAGACATGTACATTCATTCTGTACATTGGATTTCTATTCACACATCTATTTGCAATCCCATCAAGGACCCTGCTCTCTAACAGACACAGGGCTTGACTATTGGTAGCGACAAATCTCTACTGCATAGGCAATATGACTATGAATGATGTCATTTGAGATGCAGCCAATAGTAAAGTAGATACCAGCTCGACTGTGCTACTGTATGCTGCTCTGCCACTACGGCACATAGCAGTACAGTATTACTGTCTCCCCAGCGGCGACCTATCCAACCCAGCGTAGCGTAGCATCACAGTAACCTACCCAGTGGTACCCAGTAGCCTACCTGACTTTAAACTCCTGCGCTGTGACCTGGACCTGGGCTCCAGCAGGCACAGCCTCAGTACAGTAGATCTGAGGGAAGTAGAATCGGTGAGACTGTACGTTTATATCCATGGTGCTTGCTACCTCACATCCGACGCGCAGCACAAAGCTACGGGAACGATTCAAGGGTTGATCTAGTTTCTCCGTGTCTCTTCTGGTTTTTCTTTCCTTTCCCCGGGTCTGTCTGTCCAGGCTGCGGCGCGAGTTACCGGTAGAGGTCAAAGGTTAGCGATGGCATCCCAGTAATTCCCTCTCTCCGTCTCCGGACCTAACGGGGTTGCCGTGGATTCGCAGTCACAGCAACGGAGAGATACAGCCGGGCTTCCCCCTCTCTGCGGAATACACAATCCCCCCTTTCCTCTCCTGCTGGCTCCTCACAGACACACTAACCTATTTCCCCAGCAGCAACACAGCAATTTACAGCCGTTACACATGGAGCAAATAAATACAAACGAAAGAACAAAGATGCTTCCAATGACAACGCCTTGAGGAAAGAAAAGGACGCAAATAAAACAACTCTTTTGGGTCCTTTTTCACCAAAGCATCCTTTGCCACAGCAGAGATATTTTAGATGAGGTGGGGGAGAAAACAAGGAGAGGAAATAAAATAGGAAGAGAGAAAAAAGGGAATAAATGAAAAGCGATAGAGCAGCCCTCAGAGTCTGAGAGGACTGAATGAGAGACGAGGGGAGAGCCCTTTGGGTTTTTGCCGGTCGAGTGAGTGAGCGAGAGAGCGAGAGAAGGAGAGAGAGAGAGAGCAGTAGAGCAAGAAAGGGTTGCGGTAAAGTGATAAGAGAGCGAGAGAGTGGTAGAGCGATAGAGAGAGAGATTCACGGTGCTGTAAGGCGTTGCCCTCACACTGCCTCTCCTCTGCGTGTCTCACTGGATTACAGCCTCCACTTCCATCCCTCCATCCCTCTCTCCCCTCCTCCCTCTCCCCCCTCCCCTCCCAGCTGTGATATGAGCAGTTGGCCGCCAGCCCCAGAGGCTGCTGGTCCTCTACTCCCCCTCCTCACATCCCTCTCTCCTCTCCTCTTCCGGCACTCTGATTGGACGGAAACCGGGATGCGTAAGCCCACACGGAGCGAGGGATGAGGAGAGAGTAGAGGAGAAGAGACTGTTGTTAATTCATCTGATGGCTCCCGTCTTTCTCGCGTCTAATTCGAGGTGGCATGCCAGGGTGGGGTGGAGCTACAATACGGCTGTCTCACACACACACACACACACACACACACAGTCTCACACACACAGTCTCACACACACACACACACACACAGTCTCACACACAGTCTCACACACACACACACACACACACACACACACACACACACACACACACACACACACACACACACACACACACACACACACACACACACAGTCTCACACACAGTCTCACACACACACACACACACACACACACACACACACACACACACACACACACACACACACACACACACACACACACACACACAGTCTCACACACAGTCTCACACACACACACACACACACACACACACACACACACACACACACACACACACACACACACACACACACACAGTGCATACATAGAGACACACACCGGTGGGTAAATAGAGATACCAATGCGTCTCTCGTTCAAATAAATATCTGAACCACAGATATATGAACCGATATGGAAGTACTTTAGAGTACTGTATGCAACCTCCCATTGCCACATTTGCCATCACAAATGCTTAACAGATGAAGCGTAGCCCGTTCAGAAGGGAAACCCTGGTGCGGCTGATTACGTCAGCTGATATTACACCAATTGGGTTCACACTGTCATTCCATGCGGTCCATTCAGTCCACCAGTTGTACACACGCTTCCTCCACGCCGGTGTCTCTTGCTGCCGTGTTGCTATAACTAGCGACCACACTCTGCGCTAGCTGTTTCTGATATCCCACCACTACCCCCCCAGCCCCCACCTGTCTGGGTTTCTTCCTTCAGGGGATTTGGTATGGCATATCGCGCTCACTAACTCTAGTAGTATTCTCATCTTCATATGACGCTTGGCTCTGGCAGAGCTACCCTGAGGGAGCAGAGATCTAACGCCAAACCACGCATAACTATATTTTGGAATGAATGGTTAAACGCGTTTTCTTTCTGAACTGACCGTCCTGCGTTTTTAATAAGACACACGCTCATTTAGCTATTTCCACTGCATACTCTGTCCATTCTGCCCACGTCGCTCACTCTGGTTGGAAGCGAAAACTACTTCAAAAGCCTGCGGTAAAACCACGGATCACTTTTACACGTAAGTGTCCATCCATGTTCCAGATGACTGTAGAGGTTAGATGGCATATCTGATATTACCGGAGAGAGCTCCATAATCTCATCTGCCGCTCTAATATCAAACCACCACACTAAATCCCTAGGCTGCATCTGTGCATTCACCCGAAAGACGGATTCCCATCTCTTTCTACGTCTGTCATGGGCCGTTCGAATAT
Organism: Salmo salar; assembly: GCF_965601325.2. Lineage (NCBI taxonomy): Eukaryota > Metazoa > Chordata > Actinopteri > Salmoniformes > Salmonidae > Salmo > Salmo salar. Next base: position 58,016,209 of record NC_138305.1, read on the forward strand.
TATTGGTGGTTGATGCGAGTGAAGCTTTAAAGCGGAGTACAATACAGGACAGTGGGAATGTTTCTGATCAGTATCCTGGGATTCTTATAAACAGAGATACAGTATATTGAACTCAGATAGTATGAGGGCACAAGGCCAGACCCAGATGCAGACAAGGGAGGCAGATGATTTGAGACTTTGTTATTTATTATATTCCAAAAGGGGTAGGTAAGAGAATGGTCGTGGACAGGCAAAAGGTCACAACCAGTTCAGAGTCCAGGAGGTACAGGTCAAGGCAGGCAGAATGGTCAGGCAGGCGGGTACAGAGTCCAGGAAACAGGCAAGGGTCAAAACCGGGAGGACTAACAAAAGAGAATAGATAAGGCAGGAGCACGGGGAAAACCACGCTGGTTGACTTGGAACATACAAGACAAACTGGCACAGAGAGACAGGAAACACAGGGATAAATACACTGGGGAAAATAAGTGACACCTGAAGGGGGTGGAGACAATCACAAGAACAGGTGAAACAGATCAGGGTGTGACAGACAGTCACTATTACAATGGAACCATTGGCTACCAGTCGTTATGTGCCTGTAGTACAGGACTGGGACTGAGTCTGTTGTGTTGTGTTGTGTCTGTGCTCTGAAGAGAAGCTCAGGTCAATAAAACAGAGAGGCTGCCCCCCCCCCCCCCCCCCCCCCCTTCACCAAACTGCTCCCCTGACAATAGAAGGTTCCTGGTATAAATGTGTTGGTCTCACAACACACTGATTCAGACAGAGTACAGAACAAATACAACATTTCAACCACACTGGTCCAGAGCCAATCCAATCCCTCTGTCAGTCTTCCATCCACTCTCTATCTTTATAGAGATAGTAGCAGTAATATCACCCAACTAGGGCTGGGCGATATTCAGCATCATCAATACCGGTATACAGTATCGTCTTTAACAATATGTTGTGACAGTGCTAAACGAAATGAAAAGTTCTATAACCTGGACTACTTCACTAGAACTTTCATTGCTCAGAAACAGAAAAAAAACGGTCAAATACCACCATACTGTCAAAAATTAGAGAAATATTGTGATATGATGTTTGACCATGTCGCCCAGCCTTAATTTCAACCATACTGGTCTGTGTCAGGTAGAGTCTTCATCAAAGCTGAGCAGACAACCTCTCTGTCCAGTCTCTGCCATCTCTGTCTTCATTGAGCTAGTAGTAATGCAACACCATTTCAACCGAGCTGAGCTGAACAGACAGTGTGCCATGGACACAGGCTGTGTCCAATCAGAACCTGGTGATCTGTGACTGCTGACACAATGAACTGTTCGTGAGGGCATTATCTAGTCTTTACTGACCATGGTGTGTGTGTGTGTGTGTGTGTGTGTGTGAGCACTAGAGTACTACTGTAGCAGTCAGACCATTCACATACCACAGGGGAGACGTCGTTCTTTTTTAATATATTTATTCTTTCCATTATTTTGGGGGGGAATCTTTTGTTCCCCACTCTATAGTCAACTAATTCAACAAATATGGCACTTTACAAAACAAAAGCAGTTCCTACATTCTCATAGATCATATAATGTTATGATGGGGGAGATGGCCTTCTGTCCAACACAGGGAAAGGGAAAAATGGGGATACCTAGTCAGTTATACAACTGAATGCATTGAACTGTCTTCCGCCAGGAGGGAAGTGCACGGCCGTGTGTGTATGTACGTGTATACTGACAGCTGTCCCTAAGCTGATCCTTGATCAGGTTTAACGGCTCTCTCCAAGGTCAGAGACCCGACGAGCCGTGGGATTGGGTAGGAGTGACGGCTGCAGCAGCCAATCAGATCCATCGCCTCCGCTGCCAATCAACACCCTGCCACAGCTGATTTGGCGAGAGCTCTCGACGGGGGGGGAGGGGCAACGTCAGGTTTAGAGCGGACGCCTTCTGCTAGTGCTGTTGAATCCCCCATGCACTGACAGAAACCTTTCCTTCCTATCTGCTTCATTCCCCACCCCTGTATTAATGGCCTTGTTCAACACTCGCAAGGCTAGCTACGCTTTATTAGTGTCACGCACGCAGTGCTATGTAACGCCCCACATGTAGAAGTGTGTATAGCGAGTCACACTCCCTGTCATACAAGCATGCAAACACACACGCACGCACGAACGCACGCACGCACGTACGCACGCACGCACGCACGCACACACACACACACACACACACACACACACACACAGTCAATCGTAATCAAGAGACAGTCACCACAGGCGCAGGTTTATGAACACATATACTGTAGGCTACACAGCTTAAGAAATTCAACAACAGTTTTCATCATTGACTAAAGCCTCACTTCACAACAGACAAAACACCAACGGTACAAAGATAACAAAGTGTTTGTCAAGGCTGTTCTATTAGAGCTACTACCGTTTCTCAATGCACTACACAACGACACCGAACGGACAGAGGGCGGAAAGGAGGAGAAATGTCAGCCTTACCCGTAATCATCCAACGAGTACATGGCCTCGGAGAGAAGGAGAGGAGAGGCGATTCTTAATGAGATGCAAGGAGGGAGGAGAGGATGGAGGGGAGGAAGAGGGGATACAAATCTGACAACGGTCAAGGAGGCCCAATGCCGCTCCTCTCACCCCGATTCCTGACATATACACACAGATAGAGACAGAGAGAGAGAGAGAGAGAGAGAGAGAGAGAGAGAGAGAGAGAGAGAGAGAGAGACAGACAGACAGACAGACAGAGAGACAGAGAGAGAGAGACAGTGACAGAGAGAGAGAGAAAGAGAGAGAGAGAGAGAGAGACAGACAGACAGGCAGACAGAGAGAGACAGAGAGAGAGACAGTGACAGAGAGAGAAAGAGAGCGAGAGAGAGAGCGAAAGAGAGAGGAAGAGAGAGAGAGAGAGAGCGAAAGAGAGAGAGAGAAAGAGAGAGACAGAGATAGAGAGAGAGGAAGGAAGTAAAGGAGAGGGAGTATAAAGATCTGTGACGTCCCCTGTCTTCTTGGGTAACTCACACATGCTCATCCTCTCATGGGATTGAACGGTCGTGGTACACACACACACTCTCTCTGACACAAATGCACACATAGGCCTACAGTAGAGGATGAATCACACAAGCTGATCTTTTTAATTACCACACACACTGCAGGGAGCTGGCAGATGGGATATAGGGAAAGCGTGTGTGTTTGTGTCTGTTTGTGTGTGTGAGAGAGAGACAGAGACAGAGAGAAAGGGGGGGGGGGGGGTAGAGTAAAAGGGGGCTCATTTTCTCTCATTCACTAAGACTTGATTACCTCTGACTCTTCTCTGTGGATTATTCTGACACAATACACTGCAAATGTACAATGCGCTTTTACGATCAGAGTGACAAGTTACAACGTATAATTGTAGCAAACAGAGCTAGCAGTGGAGAGATAAAAATGGCTGCATTGGACCTTTAAAGTCGCTATGCTGCATCAGTTGGGCTTTCTTTAAAAAAATTGCTAGGTAGGGAATTAAGTAATAAGGGGGTGTGGTATATGGCCAATGTATCACGGCTAAGGGCTGTTCTTACGCACGACGCAACGCAGAGTGCCTGGATACAGCCCTTAGCCGTGGTACATTGGCCATATACCACAAACCCCAGAGGTGCCTTATTGCTATTATAAACTGGTTACCAACGTAATTAGAGCAGTAAAAATAAATGTTTTGTCATACACGTGCTATGTGGTCTCATATACCACGGCTTTCAGCCAATCAGCATTCAGGGCTCAAACCACCCTGTTTATAATTAACGTTAGCTAATTAGCTAGTTAGCTAATGTTTAAGATAAGAGTGCAAGACCGTGAGAGCCCAAACCGATCCAAATGAAGCATGCATAACCGATTCAAACTTTACAAATCGCCAGTTCACTAACGTTTTTTACTCATATCCATTTTTTCGGCCTTCTTCTGAAAATACCTCTAATCTGTTGCGACTGAATTGGTGCGTTCTCTCCTGACTCTCCTGACTGACATTGACCTACAAGTCAGATAACAACTGTGTGCACAGTGCGGAAGACGCAGATTCTCACGCCAACGAGAGGTAGGCCTAGTGATGGGAAGTTATGCTCTTTTTACTGACTGATCTTTTGGACTCGTTCAGTCAAAAGAACGAATCTTTCGACTAATTTTGTTCATTTAAGCCAGTAATTCCCTGAGCACGCAGGAACCCCTACCGGCGAACAATGAACTGAAAATGTGAAATAGTCATGATTCTACAAGCCTCTTGTTCACATGTCGTTCGCCATAGGGGCTTCTTGGAGCTGTCATTTGTGACCGAGACTTGTAAACGTGTGCTTTAAACAACTTACATTTGTTGATTGCTAGGCAAACAAATACGATTATTTCTTGATACATTTGAAACAAGGTCTAGCAGGAGCCGCAACCGGACTAGATTGTGAACGACTGTTGGCGGAATTCATTGCTTGACTGCCGTGTGGGTGATCAACACAATATCGTTCGCCGAACTGCAGCTCCCCCCCCAAACGATCGTTCTTGAGTTCGAGTTTCTTGTTTTGGTTCTACAAAGCTGTGTCCATCATAACATTCAATAATTAATTCATTGCGTTCATTCTTGCAGAATGTGATCAATTATCAGTTCTAAATTCAGCAGGCTATCATATGAAATAGACTTTTAGAAGTGCCATCTTTCTTTTATTATTTTGGTGTGCTTTAGTACGGTTCTCACTGCACAAGCACCTTTTCCCCCATTCTATCGATAAAATAATTATTTTAAGTCACACAAAAGTTTTACTGTACGTGAAGTTTCAATAAGTTTAAATAATAACATTTGTTATTACAAAATGTGTAATGTGATAGGTATTTTAACATGACACATTTTTTTACACAAAAAAAAACATTTTTAGATTTTATCAGTCATTTTTCTGAAATTTCACCTTTATTTTACCAGGTAGGCAAGTTGAGAACAAGTTCTCATTTACAATTGCGACCTGGCCAAGATAAAGCAAAGCAGTTTGACACATACAACAACACAGAGTTACACATGGAGTAAAACAAACATACAGTCAATAATACAGTAGAAAAGTAAGTCTATATACAATGTGAGCAAATGAGGTGAGATAAGGGGGGTAAAGGCAAAAAAGGCCATGGTGGCAAAGTAAATACAATATAGCAAGTAAAACACTGGAAAGGTAGATTTGCAGTGGAAGAAAGTGCAAAGTAGAAATAGAAATAATAGGGTGCAAAGGAGCAAAATAAATAAATAAATACAGTAGGGGAAGAGGTAGTTGTATGGGCTAAATTATAGATGGGCTATGTACAGGTGCAGTGAGCTGCTCTGACAGCTGGTGCTTAAAGCTAGTGAGGGAGATAAGTGTTTCCAGTTTCAGAGATTTTTGTAGTTCGTTCCAGTCATTGGCAGCAGAGAACTGGAAGGAAGGGAAATGAAGGGGATGATGACGCAATCTTTGCAAGAGGGAGTGTAATCTAATTTTATTGGTCCTCAACTCATGGCTCAGACACTTCATACAGGATAAATGGAGTTAGCCCATTGGGTTAGCCTGCCCTGGAGAAGGTTAGTTCTGAAGGATTCATTGACATAGAAATGTCCCTGGCTACAAAGTGAGCCACTTTCGTGGTACCGGTTATTCCGAGTTGAACTCAGAGTTGACCAAAGTTACCTCGCTAACTCCTCAAACCTGATTTGTAGTATAGAGCTCAGCGGTCCGTGGTTGTTGTCAGCTCGAACGTTGTCATTAAAACCTTGATTGATTGGTTGACAAGATGAACTCCGCTCATTGATCAACCATGCGCAGCGGTCACTCAAGACTTCAGCTAATTTATCTGCTTGCGTTTTTGCAGCCCGTCACCCTACCCCCATTGAGTCTATGAGACCGTTACTTCCCGCGGCCTGTCTGTAAACAAATTTAATCCTGCTGTAGGACTCGTTGCGGCCAGCACAAGCAGGTCAAACAAACGACTAAAACAAAAAACAAAAACAAATCATGGCTCTCGAGTCAGTAAAAAGACTCGTTCAAAAAGAAAGAACCGTTTGCGAACTGCTCATCACTAAGCCTGGCCTACCCTATTCTAATATTCGTAGGCTACATCTGCGTGGCACCATCAGCATTCAGATGTTTGTAAAACAGCTTTTGCGACATTAAATCATAGACTTTATTAATTGAGGGACAACCAATGTAACTTGCTTGGTCATTGTTACCAAATGCGCTGTAGAAAATAAATCCCCCCCCCTAATCTGATAGTAGTAGATTATGCGTCTGCCCTATGGCTCAGCTCACATCAAATCAAATCAAATTGTTTTGGTCACACACACATGGTTAGCAGATGTTATTGCGAGTGTAGCAAAATGTACATACTAAATGGCAAAGCAAAAACTGTTTTTTTTAAAGACTCTTTACACAGTACTTTGTTTAAGCACATTTGGCAGCGATTACAGCCTCGAGACTTCTTGGGTATGACACTACAAGCTTGGCACACCTGTATTTGGGGAATTTCTCCCATTCTTCTCTGCAGATACTCTCGAGCTCTGTCAGGTTGGATGGGGAGCGTCGCTGCACAGCTATTTTCAGGTCTCTCCAGAGATGTTAGATCGGGTTCAAGTCTGGGCTCTGGCTGGGCCACTCAAGGACATTCAGAGACTTGTCCCGAAGAAACTCCTGCGTTGTCTTGGCTGTGTGCTTAGGGTCATTGTCCTGTTGGAAGGTGAACATTCGCCCCAGTCTGAGGTCCTGGAGCAGGTTTTCATCAAGGATCTCTCTGTACTTTGCTCCGTTCATCTTTCCCTCGACCCTGACTAGTCTCCCAGTCCCTGCCGCTGAAAAACATGATGCTGCCACCATCATGCTTCACTGTAGAGATCTTGCCAGGTTTCTTCCAGATGTGACGCTTGGCATTCAGGCCAAAGAGTTCTATTTTGGTGTCATCAGACCAGAGAATCTTGTTTCTCATGGTCTGAGAGTCCTTTAGATGCCTTTTGGCAAACTCCAACTGGGCTGTCATGTGCCTTTTACTGAGGAGTGGATTCCATCTGGCCACTCTACCATAAAGGCCTGATTGGTTGAGTGCTGCAGAGATGTTTGTCCTTCTGGAATATTTCCACATCTCCACAGAGGAACTTTGGAGCCCTATCAGAGTGACCATTCGGTTCTTGGTCACCTCCCTGACCATGGCCCTCTCCCCCGATTGCTCAGTTTGGCCGGCGGACATTCAATGCTGCAAAAAAATGTTGGTACCCTTCCCCAGATCTGTGCCTCGACACAATCCTGTCTCGGAGCTCTATGGACAATTCCTTCAACCTAATGGCTTGGTTTTTGCTCTGACATGCACTGTCAACTGTGGGACCTTATATAGACAGGTGTGTGCATTTCCAAACTGTTTATGCTTTTTCATTATAGGGTATTGTGTGAAGGTGTCTGAATACTTACCGAATGCACTGTAGGTCCAGGCCACTAGTTCAACTAGCTCTTACAGTCTCACGTCAAAAATAGACGTTCATCCGTTTTTCATCCATGCATTATTTCGGACATCTTAAGATTAGGTATTAACTCTGAATGGTTAAGGTAAGGGTTAAGGTTTGGGATATGCTTAAAACAAAAATCGCTAAAAATACTTCCTATCGCTGGATTTGAACATGCAACCTTTGGCACCAGAAACACATGCTTAACCATCCGCCATCCCCGTCAACAGCACCCTAGCAAAACCCCAAACCTACTTGAAGGTAACAGCGCTCACTGTTGCACCTAGTGGCCGATTTCCACATCGTCTCCAGACGTCCCCTGACATGGATGGACGTCGAATACCGACTTGTATCACAGGGTGACCTGGCTGAGTTTCAAGGTATCTTTAACCTCAATGTATGATTCAAATCTTGATTGGCAAACAAAGATTTTTGCAATTATTCCCATCTCTCTCTCTACTGTCTCTAGTAGCCTACTCTCTCTCTGGTGCACAGAGTAGTAGGGGCTGCCATGGAACTAGAATGACAGTAAATTGAATTATATCGGGTGGTCACCCCTAGCCCAGCAGAACCAGCACACATATGGGTCACACGCCACCAACAACACACGCCAACACACATCAACCCAAATCAATACGCATCGAGCCAGATCGATGGCCACACGCTTTCAGTGCTTAATGAAATGTCCTAATTCACTCACTAGGAGATTTAAGTGCATCTGACACTATATGACCAAAAGTATGTGGACACCTGCTCATCGAACATCTCATTCCAAAATCATGGGCATTAATATGGAGTTGGTCCCCCCTTTGCTGCTATAACAGCCTCCACTCTTCTGGGAAGACTTTCCACTAGATGTTGGAACATTGCTACGGGGACTTGCTTCCATTCTGCCACAAGAGCTTTAGTGAGATCAGGCACTGATGTTGGGCAATTAGGCCTGGCTCGCAGTCGGCGTTCCAATTCATCCCAAAGGTGTTCGATGGGGTTGAGGTCAGGGTTCTGTGCAGGCCATTCAAGTTCTTCCACACCGATCTCGACAAACCATTTCTGTATGGACCTCGCTTTATGCATGGTGGAATTGTCATGCTGAAACAGGAAAGGGCCTTCCCCAAACTATTGCCACAATGTTGGAAGCACAGAATCGTCTAGAATTAAGATTTCCCTTCACTGGAACTAAGGGACCTAGCCCGAACCATGAAAAACAGCCCCAGACCATTATTCCTCCTCCACCAAACTTAACAGTTGGCACTATGCATTCAGGCAGGTAACGTTCTCCTGGCATCTGTCAAATCCAGATTCGTCCGTCAGACTGCCAGATGGCGAAGCGTGATTCATCACTCCAGAGAACGCTTTTCCAGGATAGAAAACAGCACTTGAATCAGACTGTTGTTTCAGGGATACTATGGTTGGTGCATGTGAGTTTGTGTCTTAATGTTTTTTATATGTTTTATCATGTGTTGGTCATTGTTGCGTGTCCTGTCATTGTAAATCATTGATGATGCATGCTGTGATAAAACAATTTCCTAAATAGGGATTAATAAACTAATACTCTACTCTACTCTCACTGTTCGGCGGTCCCGTTCTGTGAGCTTGTGTGGCCTACCACTTTGCGGCTGAGCTGTTGTTGCTCCTAGACATTTCCACTTCACAATAACAGCACTTTCAGTTGACAGCTCTAGCAGGACAGAAATTTGACAAACTGACTTGTTGGAAAGGTGGCATCCTATGATGGTGCAACGTTGAAAGTCACTGAGCTCTTCAGTAAGGCCATTATACTGCCAATGTTTGTCTATGGAGATCGAATGGCCGAGTGCTCAATTTTCTACACCTGTCAGCAACGGTTGTGGCTGAAATAGCCAAATCCACAAATTTTAAGGGCTTTCCACATACTTTTGTATATATAGTCTAGAAATAAACTACAGCTAGCCAGAAGTGTTATGCTATGAATGGGACCTGCTGGAGAAAAATAAATGGCCTAAACTTCTGTTTTACAGTATATGTACAGCATACTGACACCAGCTCCACTTCCTCCAATCTGGTTCTTCTAAACTCCTTCAGTGTTACCAGCAGACATGACGAATGTGTCTCTCTGCTCGTTAGTCCCTTGTTAGTGGTCGGTTTACTGTCTCCTCATTAAAGGTTTTAACTGAGCAGTGTCAGAGCAGCAAATTAACACGAGATCACACTGCTGCTGGATGATCACAGTCCCAGTACAGACAATCAATCAACAATTAACAGGAGACAGTAATATCATCACACAGAGAAAGAGAGAGGGGGGGACTCCATTTTCGTAGCAATGAGAGAGTACTATCTGATGTATTGTCTCTATTGGTGTGACTTTGTGGAGCTCATGAAATGCTGAAAAAAGAGTGACAAATCAACTTGAAACATGAATTTGAACACACAGGAAACCAAATAAAACAGAACGAGACACACACGTACACACACACAAACACATCATGCCATGCGAACAGGCTTAAACCGTGCTTACTGTCAACAATCAAACATATGTCCCCCAAACATCCACTCACACACATCCTGAGAGACCCCAATGTGGGAATCGTTTGGGGATTAAAAAAGACACTTCTAATCTAATCCAGATCGCAGCAGTAGTAGAAGACTGCAGGACAACTGGCAGCCCTACGATTTCCCGCAGGATGCACACTAACCAACCTGCTACTGACTGACAGACCGCTGGAAACTCTCACTGTTCACCTGCTAATACACTTAACTACCCTGAATGGCAAATAGATTTAGTGATTGCATTTAATCCAGACCCTCACAGCCGAAATACACTTAATACTACTCTAACTGATCACCTGCTAATAGGATTAACGTGTAATAAGATGACTGGGGCACACACTGTAAAGGGGTTACTGGGAGTTTAACAGTAGCTTACAGGCAGCTAGTGGTAAGTAAAATTCTGTATTTCATATTACAGTTCACCTACTGTAATATAAATATGGTAATACAAAATACGGTATCAAAACAACTACTGTTTAATGACACACAGTACAATACCGTAAAATTGACTTTCCATGAAAACTTTCTATTCAAACGGACAAATTAACTTTCCATTCTCGGGAACATGATGGTGTTCTCCGTTTTGCTCTACGACCCCCACAAGTGTCATGGGACTTGTCTGACACACCTACTCATTCAAGGTTTTTTTTCAGTTTTTACTATTTTCTACATTGTAGAATAATAGTGAAGACATGAAAACTATGAAACAACACATATGGAATCATGTAGTAACCAAAGAAGTGTTAAACAAAATTGACAAATTTGAGATTCTTCAAAGTAGCCACCTGCTTTGCACACTCTTGGAATTCTCTCAACCAGCTTCATGAGGTAGTCACCTGGAGTGCATTTCAAATAACAGGGGTGCCTTGTTAAATGTTAATTTGTGGAATTTCTTTACTTCTTAATGTGTTTGAGCCAATCAGTTGTGTTGTGACAAGGTAGGGATGGTATACAGAAGATAGTATGGACTTGATCCAAATAGGGCTATGTCAAGAACAGTGTCAAGAACAAATAAGCAAAGAAAAATGACAGTCTATCATGACTTTAAGACATGAAGGTCAGTCAATACTGACAATTTCAAGAACCTTTAAAGTTTCTTCAAGTGCAGTCACAAAAACCATCAAGCGCTATGATGAAACTGGCTCTCATGAGGACCGCCACAGGAAAGGAAGACCCAGAGTTAGGATAAGTTCTAAGTTCATTAGAGTTCACAGCCCCAGAAATTGTAGCCCAAATAAATTCTTCACAGAGTTCAAGTAACAGACACATCTCGCCTCCCTCTAAAAACCCATTTGAGAAGGTCAGAGGGGAAGGACCTTGTACCTTCTCCAATACAGTTGCCATACAATATACATGGAAACCACTACTAAAGGACACCAATAATAAGAAGTGACTTGCTTGGGCCAAGAAACACGAGCAATGGACATTGGACCGGTGATCTCTGCATTGTGTGGTTCCCACCGTGAAGCATGGAGGAGGTGGTGTAATGGTGTGGGGATGCTTTGCTGGTGACACTCTGTGATTTATTTAGAATTCAAAGCACCCTTAACCAGCATGGCTACCACAGCATTCTGCAATGATATACCATCCTATCTGGTTTGCACTTAGTGGGACTATCATTTGTTTTTCAACAGGACAATGACCCAACACACCTCCAGGCTGTGTAAGAGCTATTTGATCAAGAAGGAGAGTGATGGAGTGTTGCATCAGATGACTTGGCCTCCACAATCACCCGACCTCAACCCAATTGAGATGGTTTGAGATGAGTTGGACATCAGAGTGAAGGAAAAGCAGCCAACAAGTGCTCAGCATATGTGGGAACTCCTTCAAGACTGTTGGAAAAGCATTCCAGGTGAAGCTGGTTGAGGAAATGCCAAGAGGGTACAAAGCTGTCATCAAGGCAAAGGGTGGCTACTTTGAGGAATCTAAAATCTAAAATATATTTTGATTTGTTTAACACTTTTTTTTATTCCATATATGCTATTTCATAGTTTTGATGTCTTCATATTATTCTACAATGTAGAAAATAGTAAAAATAAAGAAAAACCCTTGAACGAGTAGGTGTGTCCAAAATTTTGACTGGTACTGTATTTCTTTTAATATACCTAAAGGGGTCCTAAAATTCGAAATCAAAAATATCCGTAGTATGACCATCTTAAAAAAATCCATATGTCCGTTTAGACCCACCCCCATTCACTATGTTAATGAGCCAGAAACAACAATATATGTTCAATTAAGCAAAACCCCATTCACTGGGGGTTAGTCTGATCAAATAGAAAACTCCATCAGCGATTTGAAATTCATCATTAACGTGACTAAATACAGGTCACTGTGTGTGAACCAACAGTGAAAACAGCTTTTAGTCCAGTGTAGGCTGACTCTGCATGGAAACAGAGTCTGCATTCCAAATCACACCCTATTACCTATTTACCCATATATAGGGAATAGGGTGCCATTTGGGATGATATGGGCCATGGGCAAAAGTTGTACACTCGGTTATACAGGGTGGTATTGGGATGCAACCAGTGAAGTTCTGAGTCTGTAACCTTGACTAATGTATGCTTGACCTTTAGAGATGACTTCATCTGGTTAAAAAATCAATGGTCACTAGGTCACTGTCGGAGAGACCAACAATCACTTACAGGTCTACACACAGCATGGAGGCTCACAGTACACAGACACGGGCACAATCAACCAAGAATGTACATGAAAGCAAAACACACAAACAAACACACAAACAAACACATATACACACACTCACGCACGCACACACGCACACACACACGCACACGCACACACACACACACGCACACACACACACACGTGCACACACACACACGCACGCACGCACGCACACACACACACACACACACACACACACACACACACACACACACTACTAAACCAATACAAATGAATGGTTGAACCACAGTCAACGATGCCACCTACAGTACAGCTCTATAACCGTATACATGAACATCTTTTAATCCCCAGACAGACATTATATAACCACTGTAGTCAGTCAGTTGGGGTTAGCTTAGGTTAGCGTGGGGCACAGTAAGGGTTAGAGCATACAGAAACAGTTGATGAAACGTGTCTTAGGTAGGGTTCAGTATATGAGTACCCCCAACACTACAGTTTCTTTGTAGCCCTGGACAAACACACCTCATTCAACTCATTGAGGGCTTGATGATTAGTTGACAAGTTGAATCAGGTGTGCTTGTCTGGGGTAACAATAAATATGGGTACTGCTGGGGATACTGGAGGACCAGGGTTGGGAAACACTGGTACATGGCATGCTCTCTAGGCCAGGGTGGCAGGGAAGGGGAGAGGGTAAAGGAGAGATAGGAGACAGCATGGAGAATCAGAGAGGAGGCAGGGATGGGAAAAAGAGGAGGCGATGGGGATGAGGGAGTATGGACTGTATAGACAATGGAGGACGGGGAAGAGTAAGCTGGAGGTTTGGGTGAAAAAAAAGGGAGACAGCAGAAAAGGTGGGGAGGGGGCAGGGAATACTGCCCTGTGGGCATAAAGGGTACTGGCTGACCGTGGGCACTTTTGGCACATTCCCACTCTGACCTTGGGAGATGCAGCCTATAAACACGTTGTACGTATGCACATACACACACAGAGAGAGAGAGAGAGAGAGAGAGAGAGAGAGAGAGAGAGAGAGAGAGAGAGAGAGAGAGAGCGAGAGATTGGTCACACAAACACTGCCAATGACAATTAGCCTCAACCTGGGGTTTCTCTGCCTGCAGCAGACCTGTGCCAAAGGCTGGCAGTCACCACAGAGCGACAGTAAAGGCTTCTTGGATTGGTCTCGGTTCAGCGTAGCACTATAGTAAGTTCTGATTGGGTGGATGATCTGATCGGCCCCACCTCCACCAGATTGTCCAGGAAGAACTGTCCCTATTGGTTAGGGTGGTTGTGCTCGCCCATGAAGTGTGAGGTGTGAGATTCGATAGAACAACTGGGTTCTGGGTATGGCTCAGTGAGATTGAAGGGGGAATAGTGTAAATGCTTTTGAAACAGTGGGAGGTGCTGGTCATGAAACAGAGAAGACAATCAATACTCAATACTATCAATACAATTGTAACAGTTTTGCTTCCGTCCCTCTCCTCGCCCCTACCTGGGCTCAAACCAGGGACCCTCTGTACACCTCAACAACTGCCTCCCACGAAGCATCGTTACCCATCACTCCACAAAAGCCGCGGCCCTTGCAGAGCAAGGGAAACAACTACCTCAAGGTCTCAGAGCGAGTGACGTCACCGATTGAAATGCTATTAGCGCTCACCACGCTAACTAGCTAGCCATCTGACATCGGTTACACCAGACACAAAGAGGGGAAAGCATTCCTTCCCTGTGTTGGAAGTAAACACTGATCACATACCAGTCAACCTGCGTCCGTGTGCGTTCATTTGTTTTAATTAACCCTTTTTAGATCAGGAAAATACCCTTGAGGTTAGAAGCCTCTTGTGTGTGTGTGTGTGTGTGTGTGTGTGTGTTCACCTGAGCATGTTGCTGGACCTCTAGGCCTGATGTCTCAATTGTACCTGGTTGAGATATGGAGTTTTAGATACAGGCTTCGATGGATGGCCTGATTGAATTCAATTTGTAAGTTGTTTTTGGTCATGTGCAATCCAATGAGTTGATGTTGTGATTAGAAGAATGTGCCCTATAATCCATAAAAGCCCATAGAATCAGAATCATAGAATGGAAATTCCAATTCCATGCCATTCTAATTCCGGAACCATTTATATTCCAGATTGTTTTTGTTGTTGAATGGAATGAATTATATGTCTATGTTATGACCACCACTTATAACCATGTTACACATGAGGCACGTGTAGTGTGGTTTCTATGACAACAGATCCCTTCCCTCTGCAGACCACACCCTCGGTGACACATCACAGAGATGGGATGGGAGAACGAGCCGAGGACTGGAGACGTTTGCTTGTGTGTTTTATCAACGCTTTCTCTCCTGTCCATGAAATGATAGAAACCGTGCATGCCTTTGCTCGTTGCTGTTCGACACTGACCAGATTCATTCACCCCTGTTCACAGGGAGAATTCACAGCTACACTGTGCTGCCCCACCTCACAGGCCCAAATAGGCCTACAGTACAGGTAGCCTAGCCGCCGGTCATCCTAAAAACGCACATTTTATAATAAAAGCCTGGATATAATAACGGCATACATGTTGCCTCGACAGCACGAATAAAACGGTATACTATTAATTTGGGTATTTTCGTCTTATCCGACTACAGGCTTTCCCTTGGAATCCAATAAAATGCGCCCTTGAATCTCATCCAGCCGTGCAGCCGCAGCCTGTGTGTGTCGTTCATTGTGCGTTAATAACGCGGACGGTCTGAATCAAAAAGCAAGCGCATGCTTTTGCTTACCTCATCTTCCTCCCCTCTCCACGGTAGTGATAAACGAAGAACGACCTGTAGCCTATTGTCTTTATCCCTTTCCGGATGATTCTCTCAGTCCAGAATATAGGCGATGCGAATGTTCTAGGATTTATTATCTAGCTATTAATAATAGCCAAGGCTACGCCGATGGTACGAAGCCTGCCGGGATGTGCAGAGCAAGCAGATGCTGGAAAGGCGACAGCGTGGGGAAAATGCTACAAACGGATGCCACAGTTTTCAGTCTCTTTTATTTAAAGCGAATCTCTCTGTAGTCCCTTTCGAGGTGGTGCCGGTGTTCTCGGTGCCATCTTTCAGATCGCTACGGAGAGCTGTCCTGACGAGAGACTGGTCGGTCTGGCTGACAGCGGTTTCTGAGGTGCCATCTTCCCTTCCTCCAGCACTGGGAGCGTGGACGCGCGGGAGGGAGGGATAGGGGTAGAGAGAGAATATATATATATATATATATATATATATATATAGTATTTCCTGGATGTTAGCACCCTTGGCTCTATACATAGGCCTACATCTGTTTCAGCTACTGTAAGTAACAATTATACATTTTTTAAAAGATCCTATTTTGAAGTGTGACCACTAAGCCTGTGACTCTGTCAACACCACCAGGTAATAAGGTACCAGGTCTTGCACTTAATGAAATAGTAGGCCTCCATGATGATAGGAATTGGATTTCCCTGTCCTATCAATCCTTTTGAGCCCATGTCAGTTGTCTACACTACAGGTGTGATGGCCAGCTGTTTGCCTGTTCCTCTCTGACAGGTAGGCCTAAACAGATGGGGTTATAAGGTAAAAAGTCGAGTCCTTTAGTTGTGTAGGTTTTGGGGCCAGGACACCTGACACCTGCATGCAGGCAAAGTGCAGGGCCAAGGATAACATCAATGGGACGATGACTGAATCAACTACCGTAAACTAGCATACCTAATTTAATGTTTTCACTGAGTGTTGGATGGCATAAATCTAGCATTCTGATCCTCGTGTATGCCTAGGCTTACAGTTTCTGTGAGTCGACGGCAGAGTTTCTGTGCCACTATGTATCTCCACAAGAGGGTGCTGCTAACACACACACACACACACACACACTCACACACACACACACACACACACACACACACACACACACACACACACAGTAGAACTCAAAACACCATGGACATATCTTGTAATAATACTGTGAATTGTTATTACATTATTACATTGATATTATTACATAGACAGTAGTTGAAGCAGGTGATGACTGAAATGTTTAATGGCTGTCAACAGAGACAGACAAATACACTCATAAATCAAATAAGAGAATTCACTCATACATCCCCAAAGTCAGGGAGATTATTCATATTTTACTGAAGTAAAACTACAAAGCACACACACAAAATGGAGATATTAAAACGGAAAGAAACAGGAGAAAAAAAACACAGGCTTTCAGTTGACAGACAGAAATATGTAAGAATTTAAACAGAGGAAAAAGTTAAGAGGACTATGGTCACGGATGGTGCTAGGAAATGCAACAAAACAAACAAACTCACTATTCCCTTTACTGCTGGTGAAACAAAGCACCTCAAAAACCAAAACTTTGTAACTATCAGTCAATCTCAAACATTACTGAAGACAAGCTCTACTTCTAATTCCCTCACATTGCTAGAAACCCAAACATTTTTCAAACATCATGAAAACCGAGTTCGCTTACAGGCCTACTACACTTGTAACAGCTTGACGTAGAAGTTTCCCTTAACCACAGATCTAGAATCAGATTACCCTCCCTCAATCCTAACCTTAACCTTTAGGAGGATGAAACAATACCCTATTGCCTTAGTAACAGATTTGGAAGTACTGGCTTGGTGATTTGAGGGGGCTTTTGTAATTGGACATTTCCATAGAAGAATACGTATTCTGATTGGTGCTTTTCTGCAGGGGGAGGGTGAAGGCGGGGGGTGTTTTGCATGTCTCGCGCTTAGTTCGGTCTGAGGTGGGGGGGCCTCCTTTGGTCTGAGGAGGGGTGGGGGTTCTGGTGGGTCTAGAGTTGGGGACCGTGGGGGCTGATTTGGCCGCTTCAGAAGACCCAGTCCTTCTTGTTATGGGGTTCAGATAGATCTGCATAGTCACTAAGTGAAGAGGTGAAATGAGGGGTAAGGGTGAAGGCCAAGGGCGAGAGTAGGGGACAAAATTAAGTTTGTAGGTGTGAGCAGGTGGTAAGGGGTTGAAGTGTTGGGAGGTGTGAGGGAAAGGGTGGAGATGACAAGAAGAGAAGGGAGGATGTGTGTGGAGGAGGGGGAATGGGAGGGGATGAGAAGTCATGGTGAGACATGGTGAGAAAATGAGAGAGAAGGATAAAACAAGTGTTCAAATACAGTGCTTACTTGTACTTTAGAAACCAGAAGATGCATTTGTCAAAGATAAGGTTCTAGCTTTCAGCAGATATTACTTCATAAACTTGACAGACGTTGTCTTTTCTGAGATAGATAATGCATGGGATCAGTAACAGGCGGTGGAGTATGCAGGCATAGTATACTAAGCTAGACTAACATACCCTATAGATGGTTAAGAATGTTATTCCAGGAGGTTGGACTGAGGCCTACCTTTACAGTGAGTCACCTGCCTGGACCCTATGGACGAAACACAGAAGCAGGTCAGTCTATGTGGGAGGTATAGCATCCACTCTAACCATGTCACTCATACCATTTATCAATGGCATGTTACAGTAGGATCAATCTAACCAACAGTTGTTTCCCATTAATCTGGCCATTCCTCTCCCCAAGGTCCTGTTGTACAGCTCAGTGCTGCTCTCTGCCTGTGGGAAGAGCACACTACAGTAGAAATTTAAGCATTTTCTTACCTACACTGGCTGCAGGCTCCTTGGTTTTGCTGCAAGGAGAGAATGAGAAAGGAGAAATTAGGCTCCATCATACAAGCAGGGAAAGTATTGTCAATCTCACGCTCTAGTCTAGAACAAGGATGGACAACTCTTGTCCACGAGGGCTACAGTACTGGTGCTTTTAGTTGTTATACCAGGTTACCCAGACGCAGATATACGCCAGTATCTGATTGGGGGGAAAAAGCATGGAAATCAGCAGACCTTCAAGGACCAGAGTTGTAACTCCTGCTCTGGAGATCTATTTGAGCAAACGTAAGAGACGTATAGACTAGAACTGTACATTCAGAACACATTTAAACATCTCTTCCCTGTTAGGCCTACTGCCACAGACGTAGCTACCTTTCAGCTTTCTTACTGCCGGGGGCTGTGGACCCCGGGGGGCCAGGTCGGGGGCCAGGCCGAGCCGTTTTAGAGATACATGGACTCTCCTTCACACTGCCTACTGGACTCTTCACACCACTGAGGGAGAATGGAGGGGGGGGGGGGGAATGTTAGAAAAAGTGAGAAAACTGAAAGTGTATGATCAATTTGTTGAACTGTATCTAGTGCTAGAGTTAGAGTAGAGGGATAGTAATCGTACTGTACCTCTCTGTGTTTGCAGGTGATGGTTAGTGATTGTGTACTGTACCTCTCTGTGTTTGCAGGTGATGGTTAGTGATTGTGTACTGTACCTCTCTGTGTTTGCAGGTGATGGTTAGTGATTGTGTACTGTACCTCTCTGTGTTTGCAGGTGATGGTTAGTGATTGTGTACTGTACCTCTCTGTGTTTGCAGGTGATGGTTAGTGATTGTGTACTGTACCTCTCTGTGTTTGCAGGTGATGGTTAGTGATTGTGTACTGTACCTCTCTGTGTTTGCAGGTGATGGTTAGTGATTGTGTACTGTACCTCTCTGTGTTTGCAGGTGATGGTTAGTGATTGTGTACTGTACCTCTCTGTGTTTGCAGGTGATGGTTAGTGATTGTGTACTGTACCTCTCTGTGTTTGCAGGTGATGGTTAGTGATTGTGTACTGTACCTCTCTGTGTTTGCAGGTGATGGTTAGTGATTGTGTACTGTACCTCTCTGTGTTTGCAGGTGATGGTTAGTGATTGTGTACTGTACCTCTCTGTGTTTGCAGGTGATGGTTAGTGATTGTGTACTGTACCTCTCTGTGTTTGCAGGTGATGGTTAGTGATTGTGTACTGTACCTCTCTGTGTTTGCAGGTGATGGTTAGTGATTGTGTACTGTACCTCTCTGTGTTTGCAGGTGATGGTTAGTGATTGTGTACTGTACCTCTCTGTGTTTGCAGGTGATGGTTAGTGATTGTGTACTGTACCTCTCTGTATTTGCAGGTGATGTTTAGTGATTGTGTACTGTACCTCTCTGTGTTTGCAGGTGATGGTTAGTGATTGTGTACTGTACCTCTCTGTGTTTGCAGGTGATGGTTAGTGATTGTGTACTGTACCTCTTGGCTGATGCTGGTGGTAAGGGGCTGTAGTTCCGTGCGGTGGATGTAGAGGGCAGTGTGGAGGTTGTGTAACTCTTCTTCAAAGAGGCAGGGCTGTTCATTGATGGTCTGGATGGCAGGGCCAGAGACACAGGCCTAGCTGCTGTTGCATAGGGGAAATATGGGTGAGGAGGGTATAAGTGTAGGTTTCTGTGTGTGTGTGGGTGTGTGGGTGTGTGTGTGTGTGTCCCCTCTGACTTCAAAATGGCCCGAGTTGCTCCACTCCTCAAGAAACCAACACTCGACTCATCTGACGTCAAAAGCGCTAGACCTGTATCCCTTCTTTATTTTCTTTCTAAAAAACTGGAGCGTGCTGTTTCTTATCAACTTCCTCGTTGTCTCTCTCAGAACGATGTTCTTGACCCTAACCAGTCAGGCTTCAAGACAGGTCACTCAACAGAGACTGCTCTACTCTGTGTCACGGAGGCTCTCCACACTGCCAAAGCTGACTCTCTTTCCTCTGTTCTCATCCTCCTAGATCTATTCGCTGCCTTCGACACCGTGAACCATCAGATCCTCTCCACCCTCTCAGGGCTGGGCGTCTCAGGCTCTGCACACTCTTTGATTGCATCCTTCCTGGCAGGCCGCTCCTACCAGGTGACGTGGAGAGGATCTGTATCTGCACCACATACTCTCACTACTGGTGTCCCCCAGGACTCGGTTCTAGGCCCTGTCCTCTTCTCTCTATTCACCAAGTCACTCGGCTCCGTCGTATCCTCACATGGTCTCTCCTATCATTGCTATGTGAATGACACTCAACTACTTTTCTCATTCCCCCCTTATGACACCCAGGTGGCAACATGCATCTCTGCGTGCCTGGCAGATATCTCAACTTGGATGGCGACCCACCACCTCAAGCTCAACCTCGACAAGACGGAACTGTTCTTCTTCCAGGGGAAGGCCTGTCCGCTCAAAGACCAATCCATAATTTGCATTTATTGCATTTAATTGCATTTAAGTCATTTAGCAGACGCTCTTATCCAGAGCGACTTACAGTAGTGAATGCATACATTTCATACAATTTCATACATTTTTCTTTCTGTGCTGGTTGACAAATCCACAGTGTCCCCCTCCAAGAGTGCAAAGAACCCTGGTGTGACCCTGGACAACACCCTGTCGTTCTCTGTAAACATCAAAGCAGTGATCCACTCCTGCAGGTTCATGCTCTATAACATCCGTAGAGTATGACCCTACCTCACACAGGAAGCGGCGCAGGTCCTAATCCAGGCACTTGTCCTCTCCAGTCTGGACTACCGCATCTCGCTGTTGGCTGGGCTCCCCGCTTGTGCCATCAAACCCCTGAAACTTATCCAGAACGCTGCAGCCCGCCTGGTTTTCAACCTTCCCAAGTTCTCTCATGTCACCCCGCTCCTCCACACTCTCCCTTGGCTTCCAGCGGAAGCTCGCATCCACTACAAGACCATGGTACTTGCCTACGGAGCCGCAAGGGGAACTGCCCCTCCCTACCTTCAGGCTATGCTCAAACCCTACACCCCAACCTGAGCACTACTAGGGAGGGCAGCTCCCGCTCAGCCCAGTCCAAGCTCTTCTCTGTCCTGGTACCACAATGGTGGAACCAGCTTCCCCCTGAAGCAGACAGCAGAGTCCCTGTCCATCTTCCGAAAAACATCGTAACCCACTCCACCCCCCTTTCTAGCTCTGACTCTACTGATAGCTGTTATTAAGGAAAAATGTACTTTCTATGACTGTGATATGTGGTTGTCTCACCTAGCTATCTGTAGATGAATGCACCAACTGTAAGCCACTCTGGATAAGAGCGTCTGCTAAATTACTAAAATGTAAGTGTAAAGTGTGTGTGTGTGTGTGTGTGTAAACGTGTGTATGTGCTTGTGTTTGTGTACCTTTGCCAGCAGGTCCTTTCTTGGTGTTGGCGGCCTGGTGTTCCTCTGAGATGTTGAGTCTCTTGAGGACATCGGCCAGAGCCATCTTCAGCAGCTGAATCTCATCCTCCTGCATCTGCATCCTCTGCTCCAGGTACGTCAGGCGGTCCGCCACGTCCACGCCACTCGCAGCAGAGCTACGGTCATCTGGGGAGCACAACCATAGATTGTGTTAGCCCACTGAGCTAAAGCCACTGCTCCAGGTACGTCAGATGGTCCACTATATCCATCCCGCCTGCCACCAAGTTAAGGTAACAACATAGGTCATGGTAATTCTTTGAGCTAAAGCCATTTATACCTAACCAGCGCCACCAAAGGCACTGGCCATTGGGCAATGAAAGACCATGTTAGCAGCCACCCAAGAGTTTCTGATGGTTCCAGGTGAGCGATACAGACTCGTCAAACTGAAGTCTTCACACTTCGCACATCGCTCCCAAAATAACAGAAATGCTGTAGACATAGAAGCTGAAACAAACAACACACACGCCACAGACAACAGACAGGCATCTGCATCCCTCTGACAGATTCCACTCGCATAAAAACCAAGAGACCATTTTCTATAAATGACATCAATAGGAAGAACAATCCTAAGAAATGGCACCATTTTGTAAATAGATGTAAAATCATTTTTAAATGTAAGAGATCAAAAACTTGAACCATATGAGAGTAAGACCACAGAGATTAAATCGAAATACATTCGCTAATACAAAGACCAAGACAATAGACACCATCTGTGTGGTTTTAGTAGACGTAATCCCAATGAGATAGATGGTAATAAATGACTGGTGGAACAGTAAACAAACAAACAGAACAGAAGCTGTCATGTACCATTGGAAACTCTGTGGGGTGAGGAGTTGTCATAAAGATTCTTCACACTGGGTGACCCTTCCTCCGCTCCAGACCTCCTCCTCCTCCTCCTCTCTTTCACTGTCTGACAGACAATATCTTCTTCCTCCATTCGAGTGACCGTCGGCTCTCTCTCTCTCTCTCTCTCTTTCTTTATCTGCGTGTTCCACTGGCTAGTGTCTGCTCGGATCTCATCTCCACTGCTCCATCCACTGTTCCAGTTTCGTCACACACACAGTAGAACCCACACTGAGCTCTCCTCTTCTGTCCTCTCCCGTCAGCCTCGCACCAGGATGATAAAAAGTACAGCAGAGATCAATTCTCTTCCTCTCCTCTTTACCTCTAACGGAATCACATCCAGATCAGAAAGAGTAGAATCCCAGTGCAGATGGAGTCCATGGTGAGGTTATGAAATGTTGATATTATCTATCTCTCCTTTGTCCTCCTTTTTCACCCTTCCTCTCTCTCTCTCTGGGTGGTGTCTGCCAATGTAGGGCATGCTGATGTTTACAACATCGCTTAAAGCCTTGATCTGAGATTGTGTGTGTGTGTGTGCGTCCATGTGTGCATGTGTGTATGTGTGTGTGTAGGGGTTAGGGTTAGTGTTTGATCATGCTTATACACTCTTGCTATCCTCTCAAATTCAGCCTGAACAGTAGGGTTTGGAGTGTGTGTATGTTTGGTGTGTGTATATGTATGTGTGTGTTATACAGTAGCACAATGATAATCCCCCAGACTGAGCCTCTTTGGTACGAGTGACCCCACCCCCACCCTGATAAACTTTGTCAGAGAAAAAGAGAGATGGACAGAAAGAAAGATGGAGAGAGAGATAGAGGGTGTGATAGATGGAGAGTTAGAAAGAAAGAGAGAGAGAGAAGCGAAAGAGGGAGAGAGAAAGGGAGCGAAAGAGCGATATAAAGCAAGGAGCGAGAGAGAATAATCGATAACGCTCCTCTCCTCTCTCCTCACCCCAGTACAGGTTGCATGTCCTTGTGTTGTTCTCCTGTAAGCAGCTTGTCCAGTTCATCGATCAAATCAAATCAAATTTCATTGGTCACATACACATGTTCAGGAGATGTTATTGCGGGTGTAGCGAAATGCTTGTGCTTCTAGCTCCGACAGTGCAGTAATATCTAACAAATTACACAACACGTACCCAATACACACAAATCTAAGTAGGAATGTATTAAAACTATATACATGTGGAACGAGCGATGTCAGAGCGGAACGGACTAAGGTCCAGGTCTTTCCGGGTCTTCTATTTACAGTAGTACATGTCACTCTGACTGATGGTGGCTAAAGGTGAAACACGACCGGTGCTGACACACCAGTGACTGACACACCGGTGACTGACACACCGTGCCAGTACACAGGAGATCTCACAGGTGGCACCAGGTGCGTCTAAAGCAGTCTTCCCTAAATAGTGGGTCAAGAAGACCACAGATTGTAGTAGCTATTCTAATTATTTATCTACAGTAGCTATTATATGTCTATAGTAACTTCAGCTTGGGCACGCTATCTGACAGACGTACTAAACTGTGCCTCGGTTTTGCCAGAAAACTGGTGAAAACCAATTTCTAAGGCTGGTTACAGGTCATCATAGTAGGAACAAACACACTGGCCATCCCAGAAGTCTAACGGAGAGATACAAGAGATCACCAACACCTTATTTGAGCAGGCTCCTAAATTAAAATTGATTTTAGCACTTAAAAGTTGTTGTATTTATTTAAGTTTTTTTATTTTTACATTTTTTACAGTAAAGTCATTCAGTGTTTTTAATGAGAACTGTGAAGAGACCGGAAAATGATGCTGAAAGACCAATAAACTCAACTAATAAACTAAACTAATGGTCAGGAGGTAAGCCTCTCTATGTAGCCATACTGTAGATGCGTCCAGGCAGAGGCTGCTATACGTGTCTGTGTGACTTAGTGTTTCTGTTCCTGTCTTTGGCTGTGACATCAGGCCTGTGCCACCTCCAGAGACCCCATATGGGACCGGGATTAGAATAGCCCATAATCCCAGACCTGGAAAAGGGAATTAGTAGAACACAGCTCAATCTCTGCTGCTGCTGCATAGCCTACCCACACACGCATGCACACACGCTCACACGCAGGTTATACACACACATGCTCATGCTAATGGGATTATGTAGACTCACGCTACACAACGTAGCAACAACCCTAAAACAAACATTTAGAAAACAGAACCAAACTCTAGGCCTATAGCAGTGATGGTGATGGAGAGAGAAGTCATCTGGGATTCTCCTCTCCCAGATGGTGTGGTTTGTGAATGGCAGAGTGATCAGATGTCTATTCATAACCCTGCTGCATACCCACACATACCCCTCCTGTTATTAATCCACTGACACCAATACTCCCAAGTGTGCAAAGCTTTGCCAAAATATAATTATACAATTTTAACAAATTCAAAGACCCCCCCCCCCCCCCCCCCAAGCCTGTCCTTCTGTTAGTTTACCTATGCGAATTGTACCCCACCTCTCCAACTCTCCATTCCCCACACCCTTAGCCATCCCACACCTACAGTACCTATCATGAAGTCTGTGTCTGGAGCCAGCAGGGAGTCGTGGTGGTAGGTCTCCCTGAAAGAGGGCCTCCTAAGTCCCGTCTCCTCCATCCCCAACCCCTGGTCCACCAACTCCTCCATGGGACTGTCTTCCATCGACATCCCAGACGCCAGGCCTACCCGCCTCTGTGTGTGTGTGTGTGTGTATGTGTGGGGCTCCTACGAAAGGCTGAGGGTTACTCACTTTCCTCCTCCTCCTCCTCCGCCTACTCCTCCTCCACTGAGCTCATCAGTGACCTTCCCTAAACCGCTAAACCCTCCCTCCCCTCCTTTCCTCCCTCCCTCTCTCCATAGAGGAGTGTAGATGGGGCGTAGAGGGAGATGGGGGGATGATGATATCATTACGGAGAGATTAAAGGCCCTGGTAAGCCATCTCAAGCCCTCAGCCACGGATAACAGGACAGGGGAGGGAGGGAAGGAAGAAGATGGGGAGGAAGGTACAAGAGTGGATGGCAGGAAGGGAGAGAGAGAGGAGGGGAAAGGTGAGAGGGCACCTGGTCGCAGACAGGTTAACTGCAGCTTCCACCTAAGATGTGGGCAGGGGCTGCATTTGTGTCTCTATCTGGGTGTAAACAACACATTCTTAGAGCTACAGTGAGAATGGCTCACACACACTCTTCATGTTCCTCACCAAAGATGCATGGGATTTGTATTGGTACTAAACTGCCTAAACCAGAGCGCTTGCATCAGATTGCCAGCTGGTCTGGCTGCTGCAGCGAAGGCCTAATAGGGCTGATGAGCAACAGAAGATTAGGAAGGAAAACTTGATCAATTAAAAGCATGGACAATAAACTGGCCAAGGTAATTATAATTATGGGGATGGCAGCTCCGGATTAAGGTTGCCCAATGATCAAGGATCGGCTCCACCTAGGGTTGCAAAAATCCAGTAACTTTCCCAAGATTCCCAGGTTTTCCAGAAATGGATGGATGGAGGATTCCAGATTCCTGCTTATTCCGCGAATCTTCCAGCCGGGATTTCAGGAAAACTGGGGAATTTTGGGAAAGTTACCAGATTTTTGCAACACTAGCTCCAACACTCTCCAATCCTACCATTAATTATTACGGGGGAAACACTCAAACTGACTTTAGATGAGTGTTTAGGGATAACTCTATCCTACTATTCCAATGATCCAGGAATGGAAGAGTTCAACAACAGACGAAAGGGTATTAGGTACAGGAAGGGCCTCAACAATAAGAACTACAGTAAGCTTCTTCCTTTCTGTCTATTTTGCACTTACTATATTGCAAGCAGATGCTCTGCCAACCCAAGTGTTCTGCACTGTACATTATTACTAAGTGTTTGCACTGCTCACTGCTGATGTAGCGTAGCTAAGCTGGTTGTTCACTGCCTGCGGTTAGTTTGAGCTAGCGTTACCTTATGTAGTGGCATCACCTTCCTTAAGACCTGAGGTGCCGCTGGTAACTGTCCCTCTCACCCATAGAAGCCACCTAGCTTTTCCCGGTTTAATACCTACAGTACTGATGGGAGTGTGTATTGCTGGTGCCTCAGGCGGCTTACAGTACTGACTGGAGTGTGTATTCGCAAGGGACAGATTAAGGGCTGTTTTTTTTATTGTACAATATTAGGAGGCAATACAGTTGAAGTCGGAAGTTTACATACACTTAGGGTGGAGTCATTAAAACTTTTTTTTAAACCACGCCACAAATTTCTTGTTAACAAACTATAGTTTTGGCAAGTCGGTTAGGACATCTACTTTGTGCATGACAAGTCATTTTTCCAACAATTGTTTACAGATAGATTATTTCACTTATAATTCACTGTATGACAATTCCAGTGGGTCAGAAGTTTACATACACTAAGTTGACTGTGCCTTTAAACAGCTTGGAAAATTCCAGAAAATGATGCCATGGCTTTAGAAGCTTCTGATAGGCCAACTGACATCATTTGAGTCAATTGGAGGTGTGCCTGTGGATGTATTTCAAGGCCTACAGTTGAAGTCGGAAGTTTACATACACCTTAGCCAAATACATTTTTCACAATTCCTGACATTTAATCCAAGTAAAACTTCCCTGTCTTAGGTCAGTTAGGATCACCACTTTATTTTAAGAATGTGAAATGTCAGAATAATAATAGAATGATTTATTTCAGCTTTTATTTCTTTCATCACATTCCCAGTGGGTCAGAAGTTTACATACACTCAATTAGTATTTGGTAGCATTGCCTTTAAATTGTTTAACTTAGGTCAAATGTTTCGGGTAGCCTTCCACAAGCTTCCCACAATAAGTTGGGTGAATTTTGGCCCATTCCACCTGACAGAGCTGGTGTAACTGAGTCAGGTTTGTAGGCCTCCTTGCTCACACGCTTTTCAATTCTGCCCACAAATTGTATATTGGATTGAGGTCAGGGCTTTGTGATGGCCGCTCCAATGCCTTGACTTTGTTGTCCTTAAGCCATCTTGCCACAACTTTGGAAGTATGCTTGGGGTCATTGTCCATTTGGAAGACCCATTGGCGACCAAGCTTTAACTTCCTGACTGATGTCTTGAGATGTTGCTTCAATATATCCACATCATTTCCCCTCCTCATTATGCCATCCATTTTGTGAAATGCACTAGTCCCTCCTGCAGCAAAGCACCCCCACAACATGATTTTGCCACCCCGTGCTTCACGGTTGGGATGGTGTTCTTCGGCTCGCAAGTCTTCCCCTTTTTCCTCCGAACATAACAATGGTCATTATGGCCAAACCGTTCTATTTTTGTTTCATCAGACCAGAGGACATTTCTCCAAAAAGTACAATCTTTGTCCCCATGTGCAGTTGCAAACCGTAGTCTGGCTTTTTTTGGGGCGGTTTTGGAGCAGTGGCTTCTTCCTTGTTGAGCGGCCTTTCAGGTTATGTCGATATAGGACTCGTTTTACTGTGGATATAGATACTTTTGTACCTGTTTCATCCAGCATCTTCACAAGGTCCTTTGCTGTTGTTCTGGGATTGATTTGCACTTTTCGCACCAAAGTACGTTCATCTCTAGGAGACACAACGCGTCTCCTTCCTAAGCGGTATGACGGCTGCGTGGTCCCATGGTGTTTATACTTGCATACTATTGTTTGTACAGATGAACGTGGTACCTTCAGGTGTTTGTAAATTGCTCCCAAGGATGAACCAGACTTGTGGTGAGGTCTTGGCTTTTCTGAGGTCTTGGCTGATTTCTTTTGATTTTCCCATGATGTCAAGCAAAGAGGGGGGCTGCATCTTGGGCCCCTCACGGGCCTGGGACCAGTGGCTTCAGCCCCGGTAAGCCTCTGCATTAACCTGGCCCTGAGGATTGCAGGCGCTCCAGGACTACAGTATTGATCATCATTTGGCTAATTGTCTGCTGTCCCATTTCACAGACACCGGTGCAAAAATAATGGGCCAGTGTTTCAGAAATACCTGTGACGATTTCTGGTCCCAGTCCGTCCTTGCTGCTATTAAAGACATGCTCCGGAACTTTGGTGATTACAAAGTATTTTTTAAACCTCCCGCTTTGGGCTGTATGTGTCAATGGGTAGGCTGCATACATGCATAAAACAGCAGAATTACTGTCTTATCTCAATTAGCCAAGAAATCCCTAGTTTGAAAGCAAGTGTTTTCCCCCACGTAGGCCAGCCCCATAGCAATTTGATATCTAGCCAATGAGCTTTAGCCACTCGTCATTTGAGCGACAGCTAGCAAGGTGCACACACAGCAAACCGAGAGAGCAATGACGCAGCGCACATATCTGCACCTATGTGACGTAGTACGCAATTCTCGGGGACCACTTTTGGCTCACGAGCGCTACTTTTAGAACTACTGGCTAAAAACTAAACAGAAGTACCAAAGACTCTCTTTAATGTTTGAAGTGTAAAAACAAATGTGAAAGCCTGCTGGAGTTGTTGAGTTGTCAGATCCTCCCGTTGATTGGTCAGTGGTCCCTCTGGAAGTCTGTACTGTCTATGTGTCTGTAATTATGTCTGTAAATCAGTACTGCCGGGGTGTCTGTAATTCTGTCTGTGTAATGGACATCAATAGGTGTGCTGTGCTAGCGTCTGGCCACTCAGAGCACTGGACATTCCTAATGCCATGAGCTGGGATAAGCAACGTACAAAGACGGGCCGAGGAAAGAGAGAAGGCCAAAGCATATGTCCTGAACCTGTAGTATAACTACTGACACCTTGTTGGTTGCAACTAACATAACAGTATACCTTGAGCCATGATGACAGGTTAGTAATTTCAACGCAAAACTAACAATGAACATACACCAGAATCGGAATAAAAGACAGACCACCATTTTTTTTCTCACAAAGGACTTAAAACTTTATAAATAGTCTGTCAATGGTACATTAAATCAGCAGGGATTGTTACAGAAACAGCCTTGTACACTGCTAGCTAGAAACAAATTACTACAACCTCTGTGTAATAATCTCCATTCAATAATTTCATCTTGAAAACTCATAAATTACTAATACAAAGAAACCAATAATTTTTTCAATTAATTAAATATATTTTCCAAATAAGTTAAATTGAAATCTTTATATATTGTATTGTTTACCCCATTTAAATATTGCTTTATTTTTTATATAATCATCAGCCGGGTCGTTCCACAAATGGGTGCCTTTTGCGTCCCTTTGATATTTTAAATTGATATTATGCACGAATATTGAATCTTAAAAGCCTGTTTAAATGCAGTGCCCTTAATTTAGACCTCACGGAGAATTCAATAAATGAATATATGAATATCAACCCTGTCACTTCTAGGAAGATTTCAACCCACTTAATCCAAACATTTCTCCCAGTTTCACCATCATTGTAAAGCTGTAGATATTTTTGTTGCTTTGACAAAGTCATTTCTGAAGATTATTTCTTTAAATGTGAGTAGTGAATCATTTACATCTGTCCCGCATTTTAAGGTCAACCCTGTTACGTGCATTGAACTCTTGTTTTTAATATGGTGAAACTATTCCTTTTTAAATATTATTATTAAATATTAAACATCTAATAGTCAAATCATAGTGTAAAAGCATGTGAGGCGGTTCTAGTTGTTTTGGGCCATTTTCTGAGCATAACACATCGACCCTCGAAACTCCCCTTTTCACACAACCAGCTTTCATTCTCCCTGTCACGAGGGAATTGATGGCTGATTTAAGATGAAATCGTCAACCCTATTACGGTCAAACCTGTTACAGTCAACCCTGTTACTTTATTTGGCACTTAATAGGCACTTACTATTGTCATTTTTGTTATTTAACCTCTTGAGATGGGAAACATGTTTTAATTAATTTGAACATGTGTTCTTTATGACATCATGTTAAAATGAGGCGAAATCAAACGTTTTGTTTTTACCAAGATACACTTCTCGAAAGGCACCGAATTGTTAGAACCACCCAGCTACAGGTCTAGCAGAAATACTACTACAGCACAGTGGAATGGCTGTCGCACGTGTACAGAGGGTCAGGGGTCACAAGGTCAGGATTCAGATATGTACACTTAATATTTCATAAAACTCTATTTAGCTGGTATTTATCTAGTATTCATTTAGCTGGTATTTATCTAGTATTCGGAAGGAAATTAAGTGGTAACAAATGGAACCTTCTGTAACCAAATTATACATGCCAATGAATTCTAAGAAACTAAAATGTAATTATTAGGTAACTAACTACTATTTTACCATGCAAATTCAAAGTAAATACCAGGTAAATACTGGACTGTAAAATAACGTGTAACCAATATCTCTCAGGTAGGGACCTCAGATATCTTGTTCCAACACTTATAGTCAGAAATGAATCAAAACGTAACCAAACCCTTCCCATTTTTGTTCTTATTTCTGTTCTTACTGTTTTTTGGTCAAATTTCAACTTCTGACTTGTGATTCAAATCCAAAACTAATCTAAAATAAAATAATTTTTTTCTTCCTCGATTTACACATACATTTGTCAAAAATAGTCCCTCTGAAAAATATATTGCATATGCCATTTTAAGAAATTGACATAAAATAGTTTCGATAAGGAGAAATTGTAAAGTAGGAGAATATATGACTTATTATATATTTTTTTTAAACAATCTGAGCACCAATAGGAAGAAAATGCCTATTGATCATTTTAAATTTAAACTTATATATGATTTTTCATATACACGCTTTGTTTAGTCGCTATTTTGGGGTATGATTCCAACTGTTAGAATGGAGAAAGTTTAAGATGGCTTTTGGGTATTATTCAAAACTTTGCAGATTAGGCCAGCAAAAGAACATTTGCACAGTAAGAAAGCAATCCAAGGTACTCTTTCCTATTAAAAAGTACCAACTCAGTCAGACACTGCCGTTTGTCTAGGACTAAACGTGACAGACAGACACGTTTAGGTTACAAGGCAATGTTGAATGATTGTGGTTTAAAAAAAAAAACAACACATCTCAATAACGTGTATCAAAAATACATTTTTCAGAGATTCCAACCCAAACCTCTGAGACATCACATTACATCATTCCGCACAGCGAGTTACACCAATATGCCAGCTCATACCTGAACCACCTGGGCAGTGTGGATACATACCAATAATACCAGTGTGGATCCACGATCTACAGGAATGATTTATCAGCGTACACATTATTTCATTAGATGGATATGACAGGTAACATATAGACCAGGGCCAACCGTCCTCCTGGAGAGCTACTGGGAATGCAGGTTTTTGCTCCAGCCCTCCTCCAACTAACACACCTGATTCTACTAATCAGCTGTTAGAGCAGGGCTGGAGCGAAAGCCTGCATACACAGTAGCTCGCTAAGAGTAAGGTAGTCCACCCCTGAAGTAACACATAGATAGTATGCTGGCGGATGTCTCTAATAGTAAAACACATGAAGTAGTTATGCATTGATAAAGTTGCCATGACACAGCCTTAGTTTCCATTCTCTACTAAGCACACAGACAGTAATAATACACAGTATTGTCTCCCGTTATAATATATTAGTAGCTGAACATAAATCAGAACACAATCATAGACGTTCTAATTAAGGAATGGATTAGTGCAATCTAACGAGGGAGGGAAGGAGACGAGAGGAGGGAGGAGAAGACTAGGAGGAGGAGGAGGAAAGGAGTGGTGGGTGGTGCTCTGCTTTGTGACATCCTTTGGTTTATCTTGGAGAGGGCGGAGCTTCGAAGGGTGGAAAAGGACGGGGAATCGAATTAGAATGAGTAGAAGGGAAACGTTCCACTACATATGGATTAGCGGCCATATTGGATGTCCCATGTTAGAATGTTGAATGAATTGATGCTTATCACTTGGAATCCATGAGAATTTTCAGTGTTCTACACAAACAACAACGGCAAATTGTGTTTTGTCGCACATATTGGGTGGGCCAGGTGAAATCGATGTGGATTTTGACTTTGTCCATTCTACTCATCCAATTTCTATGGGGTGAGACTAGCTGCCTTAAGCCCTACCTTCAAGTCACAAGGCAAGTTATGGGGAACAACAATATTACAAAAAGTTAAGATAGACATGTATAATAAGCAATGGTGTCTGCAATACCTTAGAATTCCACCCTTTTGAACACTCCAGAGAGGTGGGCACTTACATCATCAACAATCCTCCTTTTGATAGGCCAATGCAGAGCCAGAGAGGTGTTAGTCTCTCTACTAAGGGGGCTCACAATTGGACCGTTCGACAAAAGCACAACGGCAATCCTCATTTAGGAACAGAAAAAGGGGGTAGGGGGGATCTCAAATGACCCTATTCTCCATATAGTGCACTGTCTTTGACCAAAGGCCTATACAGTTCCCTACTAAGTAGTGCACTACATGGGAAATAGGGTATGATTTGAGACTCAGCTAGAGCTGAAGGTTAGTGTGTTGTGTTCTGTTGTCACAAAGCAAGAGAGAGTGTTCAGTGTTTCCCTTAGGATTTTTTCCAGCAGCGGTGGCAAAGTTAACGTGGGGGGCGGGGGGGTTGGCTTGGTAGTATGCGTGTCCAATGGTGTGGAAACACATTTCCTGCAATTCTACAGATTTTGGCATGAGGCCGAGAGAAAATGTTACTGTTTTAAAGCTAGTAAAGTAGTGTTTCCTGTGTTCTTAAACCAGGGGTAGGCAACTAGATTTTGCAACGGGACATTTTTGTTCAAGCGGATCGTTGGGGATCCGGAATATATTTATAATAATTTGTACACTGCAAATTGGCCTTGATTACATTGAGACATGATCACATGTCTCTTTTTATTTGTGGGGATACTTGGGAAAATATTTCCTAAATTAAAGTATTATTTTGCTCTATTCCTGGTGATTTTGAAGTCTTTTTAAAAAAATCAAAAACGTAAAAATATGCAGAGCCTGTAGCTGACCCCTGTCTTATGCTATCTGAGTGACTTAAACATTATAACAAAATCAATGGGGCGCCATGACATTTTTTGAATTCTTGATTTTCCCTGACTGTCTATATTTTATTCTGGTGGTTGTTAGTTTAAAAAAATGTATATATATAGCTCCATTATCTATTCTACATACTTTATATGTAGTTTTAGTCATTTAGGTTTACACAGAAAACTTTTTACCATCCCAATTTTTATATTTACAGTACCAGTCAAAAATTTGGACACACAAGACCAGCTCTAGGAAGAAATGCAGAAATGTTTTGGTACCCTCTGTGCCTCGATACAATCCTGTCTCGGAGCTCTACGAACAAGTCCTTCGACCTCATGGCTTGGTTTTTGCTCTGACATGCAATGTCAACTGTGGGACCTAAAATAGACAGGTGTGTGCCTTTTGAAATCATGTCCCATCAATTGAATTTACCACAGGTGGACTCCAAATTGTAGAAACATCTCAAGGATGATCAATGGAAAAATGATTCACCTGAGCTTATGTAAATCAGGTGTTTCTTTTTTTGTTGGTTTTAAATTAGCAAAAATGTCTAAAAACCTGTTTTCACTTTGTCATTATGGGGTATTGTGTGTAGATTGATGAGGATTTGTATTTATTTAATACATTTTAGAATAAGGCTGTAACTGAACAAAATGTGGCAAAAGGGAAGGGGCATGAATACTTTCCGAATGCACTGTATGCCTTGATGACAGCTTTGCACACTCTTGGCATTCTCTCAACCAGCTTCACCTGGAATGTTTTTCAACAGTCTTGAAGGAGTTCTCACATAGCTGAAAACTTCGGGATGCTGGCTTCTAGGCAGAGTTCCTCTGTCTAGTGTTCTTTTGCCCATCTTAATCTTTTCTTTTTATTGGCCAGTCTGAGATATGGCTTTTTCTTTGCAACTCTGCCTAGAAGGCCATCATCCCGGAGTCGCCTCTTCACGGTTGATGTTGAGACTGGTGTTTTGCGGGTACTATTTAATGAAGCTGCCAGTTGAGGACTTGTGAGGCGTCTATTTCTCAAACTAGACACCCTAATGTACTTGTCCTCTTGCTAAGTTGTGCACCGGGGCCTCCCAATCCTCTTTCTATTCTATTAAGTTTTCAGCTGTGCTAACATAATTGCAAAAGGGTTTTCTATTGATCAATTAGCCTTTTAAAATGATAAACTTGGATTAGCTAACACAACGTGCCATTGGAACATAGGAGTGATGGTTGCTGATAATGGGCCTCTGTACGCCTATGTAGATATTCCATTAAAAAATCAGCTGTTTCCAGCTACAATAGTCATTTACAACATGAACAATGTCTACACTGTATTTCTGATCAATTTGATGTTATTTTAATGGACAAAAAAGGACATTTCTAAGTGACTCCAAACTTTTGAACGGTAGTTATATATATATATATATATATATATACATGCACAGTGTAGGGATGCACGATATATCGGTAAGCATATCAGAATCGGACGATATTAGCTAAAAATGCCAGCACTGGCCCGATGTCTAGTTTAACGCTGAAGTGCAAAACCGATGTCAAAGCTGACGTGCATACCTATATAACATAGGTAGATGACATAATGACGCCACGAAAAATACAGCTCTACACAGAACAAAAGCAGAAAAATACTAAGCACACACTTCCAACAACTAAACAAGTTCAAGTCGAGCAGTCATTTGAAAGAGTAAGACATTTTCAGTGAGACAACACCAAGGCGAAATCCATTAACGCCAAGATAATGGAATTCATTGCCCTTGACAATCAACCGGTCACTGTCGTGGATGATGTTGGCTTTCGCCAACTGATCCAGCACCTCGAGCCCCAGTACACACTACCAAGAATGCGCTATTTTTCAGATGTTGCCCTACCGGAGTTACACAGTATTTTTGAAACGCACATCCCTGAGCTACTTGCTATGGGTGTCACTGCTATTAGCTTCACGACTGAAATTTGGACCAGTGATGTCAGCCCCATGAGCATGCTGAGTCTGACAGCACAGTGGGTCGACGAGGATTTCATACTGAGGAAAGCCGTATTGCATGCTCAAGAATGTGCTGGTTCTCATACTGCTGCTCTTTCAATGGCATTTGAGAACATGTTTGAAACTCGGAAACATGAACACACTCCTAGCTCCATTCGAACAACTGACTGGAGAAATAAACTCTTCAACTGCATCTGCAGCAGACGTGATACCCTCGGTCATGGCATTGAAACACCTGCTCAACAAAACTGCCGACACAGACCGTGGGGTTAAAACTTGTAAAAGTACTCTACAAGAGGCAGTGAATAAGCGATTCGGTGGCATTCTCTCTGAGCCTCTTTACTGTGTTGCCACCATGCTCGATGCTAGTTACAAGAACCACTACTTCGATGCAGACAAGAAACGGTTTACATGAAATGTTACAGACACAGCTTGACAAGATGGAAACGGACACAGTGACAATGCGCACCGAGGAAGAGAGGCCACGGACAGAGCTAAAACTTCACTGCTTGACATGTATGATGAAATCCTGGTCGAGACTGAACAAATGAACAACGAAACAGCATAGCAAGTAAGTGAAAGAAATAGGTTTTCCTGGTAATGGGGACATACAGTGCCTTGCAAAAGTATTCACCCCCTTGGCATTTTTCCTATTTTGTTTTCTTACAACCTGGAATTAAAATTTATTTTTTGGGGGGTTGTATCATTTCATTTACACAACATGCCTACCACTTTGAAGATGCAAAATATTCTTTTTATTGTGAAACAAACAAGAAATAAGACAAAACTATTCATAACTATTCACCCCCCCCCCCAAAGTCAATACTTTGTAGAGACACATTTTGCAGAAATTACAGCTGCAAGTCTCTTAGGGTATGTCTCTAGAAGCTTGGCACATCTAGCCACTGGGATTTTTGCACATTCTTCAAGGCAAAACTGCTCCAGCTCCTTCAAGTTGGATGGGTTCCTGCTGGTGTACAGCAATCTTTAAGTCATACCACAGATTCTCAATTGGATTGAGGTCTGGGCTTTGACTAGGCCATTCCAAGACATTTAAATGTTTTCCCTTAAACCACTCAAGTGTTGGTTTAGCAGTATGCTTAAGGTCATTGTCCTGCTGGAAGGTGAACCTCTGTCCCAGTCTCAAATCTCTGGAAGACTGAATCAGCTTTCCCTCAAGAATTTCCCTGTATTTAGCGCCATCCATCATTCCTTCAATTCTGACCAGTTTCCCAGTCCCTGCCGATTATTAAAAACATCCCCACAGCATGATGCTGCTACCACCATGCTTCACTGTGGGGTTGGTGGTGTTCTCGGGGTGATGAGAGGTGTTGGGTTTGCGCCAGACATTTTCCTTTATGGCCAAAAAGCTTCATTTTAATCTCATCTCACCAGAGTACCTTCTTCCATATGTTTGGGGAGTCTCCCACACGCCTTTTGGCGAACACCAAATGTGCTTGCTTATTTTTTTCTTTAAGCAATGGCTTTTTTCTGGCCAGTCTTCCGTAAAGCCCAGCTCTGTAGAGAGTACGGCTTAAAGTGGTCCTATGGACAGATACTCCAATCTCCGCTGTGGAGCTTTGCAGCTCCTTCAGGGTTATCTTTGGTCTCTTTGTCGCCTCTCTGATTAATGCCCTTCTTGCCTGGTCTGTGAGTTTTGGTGGGCGGCCCTCTCTTGGCAGGTTTGTTGTGGTGCCATATTCTTTCCATTTTTTAATAAGGGATTTAATGGTGCTCCGTGGGATGTTCAAAGTTTCATTTTTTTTTTATAACCCAAACCTGGTCTGTACGTCTCCACAACTTTGTCCCTGACCTGTTTGGAGAGCTCCTTGGTCTTCATGGTGCCGCTTGCTTAGTGGTGTTGTAGACTCTGGGGCCTTTCAGAACAGGTGTATATATACTGAGATCATGTGACAGATCATGTGACACTTAAATAAAGTTCACCTGTGTGCAATCTAACTAATTATGTGACTTCTGAAGGTAATTGGTTGCACCAGATCTTATTTAGGGGCTTCATATCAAAGGGGGTGAATACATATGCACACACCACTTTTCCGTTTTAAATTCTTTTTAAGTTCTTTTTTAAATATCATTTCACCAATTTGGACTATTTTATGTATGTCCATTACATGAAATCCAAATAAAAATCAATTTAAATTACAGGTTGTAATGCAACAAAATAGGAAAAACGCCAAGGGGGTGAATACTTTTGCAAGGCACTGTACGTAAATGCCAACAAAAAAATGGTGTGTGTGTGTGTGTGTGTGTTTCAACTATTTAACTGTACCAGAATACTTAAAAGGCCGCTAAAATGTTAAATATCGGTATCGTTTTTTTGGCAAGGAAAATATTGGATATCGGAATTGGGGGAAAATGTCATAACGGTGCATCCCTAATACAGTGCATTCGGAAAGTACTCAGGCCCCTTCCCTTTTTCCACATTTTGTTACTTTACAGCATTATTCTAAAATTGATTAAATCATTTTTAATCACACCTCCTCCATGCTTGGGAGGAGGGAACCACACATGAGGAGATAATCTGTTCACCTACTCTGCATCCTTGAGTAGTGGCATTTCGACCATGAAGGCCTGATTCACGCAGTCTCCTCTGAACAGTTGATGTTGAGATGTGTCTGTTACTTGAACTCTGTGAAGCATTTATTTGGGCTGCAATTTTTGAGGCTGGTAACTAATGACCGTATCCTCTGCAGCAGAGGTAACTCTGGGTCTTCCTTTCCTGTAGCGGTCCTCATGAGAGCCAGTTTCATCATAGCGCTTGATGGTTTTTGCGACTACACTTGAAGAAACTTTCAAAGTTCTTGAAATTTTCCGTATTGACTGACCTTCATGTCTTAAAGTAATGACAGACTGTCATTTCTCTTTGCTTATTTGAGCTGTTCTTGCCATAATATGGACTTGGTCCTTTACCAAATGGGGCTAATCTTTTGTATATCACCCCTACCTTGTCACAACCCAACTGATTGGCTCAAACGCATTAAGAAGGAAAGAAATTCCACAAATTAACTTTTAACAAGGCACACCTGTTAATTGAAATGCATTCCAGGTGACTACCTCCTGAAGCTGGTTGAGAGAATGACAAGAGTGTGCAAAGCTGTCATCAAGGCAAAGGGTGGCTACTTTGAAGAATCTAAAATCGAAAATATATTTTGATTTGTTTTACACTTTTTTGGTTACTACATGATTCCATGTGTTATTTCATAGTTTTGATGCCTTCAGTATTATTCTACAATGTAGAAAATAGTACAAATAAAGAAAAACCATTGAATGAGTAGGTGTGTCCAAACTTTTGACTGGTACTTTATATACTTTTTTGGCGGCCACGATTTACCATAGGGGAAATATAGGGGAAACACTGCGATCCTTTGTGAACCTGCACCTGTGGTTTCACTGCAGCCCAGACTGAACACACACACACCCACTACGTCACTCTCTGACACACGGCAGGGATATAAAATCTCAGTGTGTGTGCCCTCTCGATCACAGCTGCCTCAGAGAAAAACACAAATGAAGAAGAAGAACATTGTCATTACGTCAGGCTCTAACATCAAAACAATGACATGATAAGCCCAGTATCACTCTGGTAGCACAGCTCCTCTTCTTGTTAGGTCACCAACACGGCTGTTGATGCACATGGTAACCAGGACCATTAACTATTTAAGTGATGTGGAGGAACAGATCTCTGTGAAAGAATCCACCTCTCCCTTCTCCAAGCCGGTATAGTTCCAGTTGAGGGAGCCAAAACTTCAGCTCCCTAGCTACAGTTGTAAAGGGGGCTAAGGTACCCACTCAGATATCAGTGGTCCCCTTCCGATACTTGATCCTTCAGCCTCCCTCCAGCTGACCCGAGTGCCTATCAGGGGTCAAGGGTCAATCAGGGGTCCCCCCAAAACACTTCAGGGGTTCCCCCTCTCATCCTTCAGCCCCATGTGTAGGAGTGTGTTTGCTCCACTAGGGGTGTGTGTGGGTGTGTTTGCGTGTCCTCTGCTGCCCCCTACTGCAGGTTCTTGAGGATGCGTCCGTAGCGGAAGTCGTAGACGTGGCGGCAGAGGTACACTAGTTCAGGGTTGATGTTGGCAGGAACCTGCCGGTGGTCGGGGGGGTTGAAGTCCGAGGGGCAGGGGACCACTCTGGCAGTGCCAGGGGGCGCCCCCTCTTCACGCCGCTTCACCAAGGCACAAAATCTATATATGGAAAATTAAAGTGAGTTTTGAATGCACATTTTCTTCTCTTTCTTTCTTTACTTTATACCTCTACTTTATGTCTCTCCCTTAGAGCACTTCTAGTGTCAGTGATGTGTAATATTACTCACTAAAGAATGCCTAATTTCACCTACAGTGTTAATTATGGATACATGGTCTTTCTCAGTGTGTGTGTGTGTGTGTGTGTGTGTGTGTGTGTGTGTGTGTGTGTGTGTGTGTGTGTGTGTGTGTGTGTGTGTGTGTGTGTGTGGTTTCTTACCTACAGTATTGTGCTAGTGGGAGAACATAGCATCTGTCTTCGATGCAGGCCACACTGTTCTCGTCTTGATGCCGAGAGGCAAAAATCTCTTTCTGAATGGTGAGAAACAGACATACAATTATCAATCGCCACACAATCAAAGGTAAGGAGATTGAAGAGAGGAAGCCACTTCAGGCTACTGCGATGAAGGAAAAGAGATGAGGAGAGGCCGATTTAAACTACTGAGATTGAGCCATAGTTGAGTTGTCCTATTGTGGAGTCAGAGAGTTGTCCTCACCTCACAGTGCATACTGGAGTCTTGGCCTCCCTGTGTGTGTTCAGGTCGATAGTACCAGAACAGGCTCATCATCAGCTCTCCTGAGGAGGGGAGACACACACACACGGTCAACACACACAGGCGGGCAAACACACACACACACACACACACACACACACACACACACACACACACACACACACACACACACACACACACACACACACACACACACACACACTCACACACACACACACACACACACACACACACACACACACACACAACCACAGAAGAACAAAGGTACAGCTTTGCCAACCAACCGCACACACACAAAAAATACAACCAGTCTCTCACCAGCCAGACATAAGCAGCATTTCAG
This sequence comes from Salmo salar, assembly GCF_965601325.2. Classification (NCBI taxonomy): domain Eukaryota; kingdom Metazoa; phylum Chordata; class Actinopteri; order Salmoniformes; family Salmonidae; genus Salmo; species Salmo salar. The sequence continues at coordinate 58,056,713 of NC_138305.1, forward strand.
ACAAACAATGGTCCTCGAATAACACCACAGCCAGCAGACACAAACAACCATTCACAGCCTACAACAACCACACACACACACACACACCCCAGCTAGCACATTTGGTTCCTTGGAAGTTGTGGGAACGTATGTTTTTGGTTTCCCATTGTTTGTGGGAACAAATTCATACATTTCCTGACTGGTAAAACGGAACGTTTTTTTGAACATTCTAAGAACAGAATAGAACACTTCGCCTGTTCTGGGAATATTTATTTTTAGGTTGCCTTGAGGTTCCCAGAAACTTTTACTCTGGTTCCTTGAAAGTTTTCCTGGGAGGTTTTATTATAGGTTATTTGGAGGTTTTTGAACGACTTCGTTAAAACTTTCACTGAATGTTTCAATAAGACTTTCAATAACACTGATTGCTTATTTTGGGTAAACATTTCGAATGCCAAGCAGATAGGACACATGGAAAATAATTTCCTTAGGCATTCATCATGCAAACACATGTTTTATTGTGTCAATGCATCAGTGAGATTTGAACCTACAATCTTCTGTTCTCTATCCATAGAATTAGTCCACTGCGCCACCAGGATGGAACTAACATGCCATGTTTTTTGAACTCCTAAAAAGCTGTTCATTATAGTCTATTCAAACAGACCCAACGTCAAAGGAAACAAGCACTCATTAAGATCAGGTGTGGTAAATTAGTGGGCACGACCAACACACCTGAACACACTTAACAAGATAGAGGATAGAGAGTTTTGTTGATACTGAGAACGGAATGTATGTTTTTAAATTACATTCTTAGAACATACTCACAACGTTACTAAAATTTTCTTGTTGTTTTTAATGGACAGTTTTCTTAATTTTCTTGGAACAATTTGAGAACATGACCTTAAATACAACCATGAGGAAACCTGTAGGAAACGTTATGCTGAAGTACTGAAATTCCCACAAAAGAACATTGTTTCTTAACGTTTTAACTTAACTATTTGAGAACATTCCCAATGCCAAACCAGTTGGAGAACGTTCGTAGAACATTACCAAAATTGAAATGAAATGTAACCATGTTTGTACTTTTAGGAAACGTTCTGTTAAAGTAATGAAATACCAATACATACTTTTTGGGGGGGGGGCTAAGTTCCTTAAATGTGCTGAGAATGTTCCAAAGCCAAGCAACTATCCTGCACCATTCCCAGAAAGTTGCAGGAAGGTAATATGTAAAATAACCATAGGACAACCACGCGCTCACCAAGCTCTAAGAAACAACATATGGTTCTCAGAATGTTGTGCTAGCTGGGACTAGGGTTGAAAAGGGTTGGAAACTTTCCGGGAATTTTCCAGGAATTTTTCCATGGAAAGTCACGCCTGAGAATTTTGCTTAAATTCATCAGGAAAAGTTTGCTTATAACAGTGAACCTTTTTTGTGGGATACACATAAGGCAATTCTAGGTCTTGTGGTATATTTTGGTTAAACTATCCCCAATTCAATGGAATTGCAACCCTCTGCATACATAGTGCATTCTTCCATCACATGTGCAGTGAACTCTTCCATCACATGTACAGCTGATTCTCAAGATCTTGCACACTAATGAGATGCTATTTAACCCACACTACTATACTGTCTGAGCCAAGGACTACATGCTTTCTGGTAAGTTTTGATTACAATACTGGGTGGGGTGAATATATTTTATGTGACATACATGGTTTTTTGTTAACTAGTAAATAGTAGCCTACAGCAAAGTGTGTTTAAATCATTTCTAACTTGTTAACAATTTCTGCTAGTTAGTTTTTGCTACCATGTGAGCCTACTAACTGAGTGAGGAGTGTTAATTCACCCGTTTCCATTTTAAAACATTTATCTTACAAAGGAGTTGTTTAATCTAACTGCTTAGCTATTTATCTGTACATGGAATTGTATATTTTTTTAACTCATTTTTTTCTAATCTTAACAGGAAAATGCGACGGGCACTATCTGACGTGTGGACACATTTCACTGCAGCTAATATAGAAGGAAAAGCTGTGTACATTTGCAAATACTGTGCCAAATCATATGTGAAGAATGCAACAAAGATGCAGAATCATCTGGCCAATTGAGAAATGCTGATGAATGTCTTGCTCGAGCTGTGTATGCAACTGGTTTACCTCTGATGCTCACAGGCAATGTGTATTGGAAGAGATTTCTGAATGTTCTTCGCCCAGCATGCACCCCTCCAACCAGACATGCTTTATCTACTCATTTGCTGGATGCAGAGTTCAACAGATTTCAAGTGAAGGTCAAGCAAATCATAGAGAAAGCAGACTGTATTGCAATCATCTCTGATGGGTGGTCGAATGTTCATGGGCAAGGAATAATGAACTACATCATCTCCACCCCTCAACCAGTATTCTACAAGAGCACAGACACAAGAGACAACAGACACACCGGTCTCTACATTGTAGATGAGCTGAAGGCAGTCATCAATGACCTTGGACCACAGAAAGTATTTGCACTGGTGACAGACAATGCTGCGAACATGAAGGCTGCTTGGTCTAAAGTGGAGGAGTCCTACCCTCACATCACACCCATTGGCTATGCTGCTCATGCATTAAATCTGCTCCTCAAGGACATCATGGCATTGAAAACAATGGATACACTCTACAAGAGAGCCAAGGAAATGGTTAGATATGTGAAGGATTATCAAGTTATAGCAGCAATCTACCTCACCAAGCAAAGTGAGAAGAATAAGAGAACCACATTGAAGCTGCCCAGCAACACCCATTGGGGTGGTGTTGTCATCATGTTTGACAGTCTCCTGGAGGGGAAGGAGTCTCTCCAAGAAATGGCCATATCACAGTCTGCTGATATGGACAGCCCCATCAAGAGGATCCTCCTGGATGATGTATTTTGGGAGAGAGTGGTAAACAGGCTGAAACCTATAGCAGTAGCCATAGCACAGATTGAAGGAGACCATGCCATCCTGTCTGATGTTCAGACTCTGCTTGCAGATAGATGTAAGAGAAGAAATCCGTACTGCTCTGCCCACTTCACTGTTGCTCCAAGCAGAGGAAACTGCATTTCTGAAATACATCAAAAAGCGTGAAGACTTCTGCCTGAAGCCCATACATGTTTGCCCCCAAGTATGCTGGAAAGAGCATCCTGTCTGGAGCAGAGATCAACAAGGCCTATGGTGTCATCACTACCGTGTCTCGCCACCTTGGCTTGGATGAGGGAAAGGTTCTTGGCAGTCTAGCGAAGTACACTTCCAAGCAAGCGATTTGGGATGGAGATGTAATATGGCAGTCGTGCCAACATATCTCATCAGCCACCTGGTGGAAGGGACTTTGTTGCCTCCATCATCCTCCAAATCCCACCAACATCAGCTGCCTCAGAGTGCAACTGGTCCTTGTTTGGGAACACACACACACCAATGCACGCAACAGGCTGACCAATACAAGGGTTGAAAAATTGCCAGCTGGGCAAATTTGAGGCTTTTTGGGCCTGACAACAAGCCATCCTCAACAAGGTTGGAAAGTGACAGTGAAGATGAGGTCTCAGTCTGATGTTCAAGAGGTGGACATTGAGGAGGTCCAGGGAGAAGACATGGAAGCCTGAGAGGAAGACAACCAAAGCTTTAGTTTCTAGACTATCATTTTACAGATGTATGTTGAAAACGTTTTTGGGAGATGCGATGGATCATTGGAGATCATTCAATATTCCCTTTCTTTTGTTGTTCAGTGAAATCATCCCATGTGAAGAGTCAACTCATTTAATTAAAGTTCAATTTGTAACTAAATTGGAAGGATTTAATCATTTGCAATTATGTCTACTTATGATGATGTAAAAGGTTTATGTTTCTGTCTCCATATGATATGGTAAATATATCCAATGCAAAAAACATCTACATTTAAATGGTATTAATATTCTTTTTGCATATATTTCCGTTAATTCCCATATATGTACGTTAATTCCCATGTATTCCCGTTAATTACCACGGAAAGTTTCCACCTCTGAATATTCCCCAAAATGTGCAACCCTAGCTGGGACACACACACAGCCAACTATTATACCCCAACAACAGGTTAGGACATCCTGCTATTTCTCTCTCACCAGATTTGGGGTCCTCCCAGAGCGCCGATATCTTGGCGACGTAAGGCAGGGACTTCTTCCGGGGACCGGAGCGCAGTAGCACTGTGTCTCTGACACGTACCACTTCGCTGTCTCTCTGTACTCCTTCATAACACTGCCGCAAAGCTGTCTCATCCTCCCCCTGAGACACACACACACGTACCACAAACACACCGTCAAAACACGACACACTTATCTTTATTCTCCAGTCACTGGCTACATCAGCAGTTTTCTATCAGAGAAGTGGACTTGGAACACATTCTCATTAAAGGGTAACGTAGCACCCCGCATTATCGGCATACTCAACAGCATTTAAGAAATATATTACCTTCAACAGTGTTATCTTGTGATCAAGCCATCAATGTTTTGTGATTATTGGCTTCCTAAAAATGTTACCTAACGGGTTAGCAATTAGCATGTTTGACATTTCAGTGGAAATACTACTACTATCAGCTTTTTGATAAGCGGTTTAGCAAAAAGATATGTCCCGTACTATCGGAATACAGTCCCCAGTTATTGGCCACCTTACGATTTTGTTGAATTACAAGATCTATCCATTTAATTTTGTTCAAAAAAGAGACACTAATCTCGTATCCGAAGTGTTTACTAGATAGTTGACTAGTTGTTTAGCCTTCCGTGGCCCCAAAAAAATCACTTGCCTGAAATTCGTTAGCTATATTTCAGAGGTAAAAAGTTGGATATTAAATATATATATTAATATAATATATATTATATATATATATATATATATATATATATACACTGCTCAAAAAAATAAAGGGAACACTTAAACAACACAATGTAACTCCAAGTCAATCACACTTCTGTGAAATCAAACTGTCCACTTAGGAAGCAACACTGATTGACAATAAATTTCACATGCTGTTGTGCAAATGGAATAGACAACAGGTGGAAATTATAGGCAATTAGCAAGACACCCCAAATAAAGGAGTGGTTCTGCAGGTGGGGACCACAGACCACTTCTCAGTTCCTATGCTTCCTGGCTGATGTTTTGGTCACTTTTGAATGCTGGCGGTGCTTTCACTCTAGTGGTAGCATGAGACGGAGTCTACAACCCACACAAGTGGCTCAGGTAGTGCAGCTTATCCAGGATGGCACATCAATGCGAGCTGTGGCAAGAAGGTTTGCTGTATCTGTCAGCGTAGTGTCCAGAGCATGGAGGCGCTACCAGGAGACAGGCCAGTACATCAGGAGACGTGGAGGAGGCCGTAGGAGGGCAACAACCCAGCAGCAGGACCGCTACCTCCGCCTTTGTGCAAGGAGGAGCAGGAGAAGCACTGCCAGAGCCCTGCAAAATGACCTCCAGCAGGCCACAAATGTGCATGTGTCTGCTCAAACGGTCAGAAACAGACTCCATGAGGGTGGTATGAGGGCCCGACGTCCACAGATGGGGGTTGTGCTTACCCAACACCGTGCAGGACGTTTGGCATTTGCCAGAGAACACCAAGATTGGCAAATTCGCCACTGGCGCCCTGTGCTCTTCACAGATGAAAGCAGGTTCACACTGAGCATGTGACAGACGTGACAGAGTCTGGAGACGCCGTGGAGAACGTTCTGCTGCCTGCAAGATCCTCCAGCATGACCGGTTTGGCGGTGGGTCAGTCATGGTGTGGGGTGGCATTTCTTTGGGTTCCGGAAAGCCCTCCATGTGCTCGCAAGAGGTAGCCTGACTGCCATTAGGTACCGAGATGAGATCCTCAGACCCCTTGTGAGACCATATGCTGGTGCGGTTGGCCCTGGGTTCCTCCTAATGCAAGACAATGCTAGACCTCATGTGGCTGGAGTGTGTCAGCAGTTCCTGCAAGAGGAAGGCATTGATGCTATGGACTGGCCTGCCCGTTCCCCAGACCTGAATCCAATTGAGCACATCTGGGACATCATGTCTCGCTCCATCCACCAACGACACGTTGCCCCACAGACTGTCCAGGAGTTGGCGGATGCTTTAGTCCAGGTCTGGGAGGAGATCCCTCAGGAGACCATCTGCCACCTCATCTGGAGCATGCCCAGGCGTTGTAGGGAGGTCATACAGGCACGTGGAGGCCACACACACTACTGAGCTTCATTTTGACTTGTTTTAAGGACATTACATCAAAGTTGGATCAGCCTGTAGTGTGGTTTTCCACTTTAATTTTGAGTGTGACTCCAAATCCAGACCTCCATGGGTTGATAAATTGGATTTCCATTGATTATTTTTGTGTGATTTTGTTGTCAGCACATTCAACTATGTAAAGAAAAAAGTATTTAATAAGATTATTTCTTTCATTCAGATCTAGGATGTGTTGTTTAAGTGTTCCCTTTATTTTTTTGAGCAGTATATATACACTGCTCAAAAAAAGAAATTGCAATGAAAATCGATGGTCAGCTAGTAAGAAGGGTGTCTTTAATCGCAAAATGTACTGTTATTTTCGAGTCCATTTAAATGTTGAGCTCGAGGTGATGTAATCCTCTAACCGCTAGCGAGTGTCTGGAGTTGGGGGGTGTCCGATGTTGGGGCAAAATTAGCTAGGAAGTAACAACTTAGTGTGGTCAAAGACTTAGTAACTTAGTTGTAGTCACGATCTGGTTACCTAAAACTACAAACATTGTTATGTTTTTGGGTTATTACTTATTTATCAACTTATTTCTGGATATCTTCTAAACTACCCACAATGCACTATTTCTCAACGTCATATGGACCTTTGGCAGCGATTACAGCCTCGAGTCTTCTTGGGTATGATGCTACAAGCTTGGCACACCTGTATTTGTGGAGTTTCTCCCATTCTTCTCAGCAGATCCTCTCAAGCGCTGTCAGGTTGGATGGGAGCGTCGCTGCACAGCTATTTTCAGGTCTCTCCAGAGATGTTAGATCGGGTTCAAGTCCGGGCTCTGGCTGGGCCACTAAAGGACAGTCAGAGACGAAGCCACTCCTGCATTGTCTTGGCTGTGTGCTTAGGGTTGTTGTCCTGTTGGAAAGTGAACCTTCGCCCCAGTCTGAGGTGCTGAGCATTCTGGAGCAGGTTTTCATCAAGGATCTCTCTGTACTTTTCTCCATTCTTCCCTCGATCCTGACTAGTCTCCCAGTCCCTGCCGCTGTAAATCATCCCCACAGCATGATGCTGCCATCACCATGCTTCACCATAGGAATGGTGCCAGGTTTCTTCCGGACACGACGCTTGGCATTCAGGCCAAAAAGTTCAATATTGGTTTCATCAGACCACAGAATCTTGTTTCTCATGGTCTGAGAGTCCTTTAGGTGCCTCTTGGCAAACTCCGAGTGGGCTGTCATGTGCCTTTTACTGAGGAGTGGCTTCCATCTGGCCACTCTACAATAAAGGCCTGGTTGGTGGAGTGCTGCGGAGATGGTTGTCCTTCTGGAAGGTTCTCCCATCTCCACAAAGGAACTCTAGAGCGCTGTCACAGTTACTATCGGTTTCACATCCCTGACCAAGGCCCTTCTCCCCCGATTGCTCAGTTGGGCCGGGCGGCCAGCTCTAGGAAGAGTCTTGGTGGTTCCAAACTTCTTCCATTTAAGAATGATGGAGGCCACTGTGTTCTTGGGGACCTTCAATGCTGTAGACATTTTTTGGTACCCTTCCCAGATCTGTGCCTCGACACAATCCTGTCTCGGAGCTCTACGGACAATTCCTTCGACCTCATGACTTGGTTTTTGCTCTGACATGCACTGTCAACTGTGGGACCTTATATAGACAGGTGTGTGCCTTTCCAAATCATGTCCAATCAATTGAATCAATGTTTAATACATTATGGGCTATTGTGTGTAGATTGATTAGGATTCTTTTTTTATTTAATCCATTTTAGAATAAGGCTGTAACGTAACAAAATGTGGAAAAAGAGAAGGCGTCTGAATATTTCCCGAATACACTGTATCTATGAAAAGCTGAGACTCTCACGAACACGCATACGTAACGTTTTGCTCACAAGCTACACATTAGTCGTTAGAAGGTAAGGGGTTTTTCAACATAGAAGATAGGAAATCCCAGGACATGGTGTCTATAATACTGTACTAAGCTCACATAGCTGCTGTCACAAACGCCAAACTCCACACAGCTGTCACTGAGTAGTAGGATATTCATTACCCAGTGAGCAAATCATTTATGTACTCACCGCATTCATATAAATTCATTTTTTGCTTTTTGCCTTTTCTGTTGTTGTTGTGACATATGTCAATAAAACTCATGAATACAGCTGTCAAATTGTTTTGTGTTCTACTTATAGCCCTGGTTGTCTTGAAAATAAAATGGCAAAACACTTCATTGTGAGGCTAAATATAAGGGCTGGACATGCAGACAAATGAAAGTTAGATAAATGAAATGCTGATTTTTGCTGGGGTCTCTTGGACTGATAGGGTTAACAACAATAAGCCAATTGAAAGCTATGGAATGGTCAGGTTGCCATGGTAGTATGAGGGAAGAAAATTCTCAGTATCTCAACACAAAGACACACAAACTCTTGATCCAACCCACCGCAATGAACACTTCTTTCTCCGTGGGCAATCCTACAGGCAGCCACCCATTGGTGGCCCGTCGGTGGCTGACCATCTTCTGCTTGGCGGGGGATAGGCAGGGTGTCGGGGCTGGCTGTTTCTGCGACAGCCTGGTTCTCCCCATGGACAGATAACCGTTAGGTGGCTTGGTGCTCTCAGGGCACTCCCTGGCCAGCTTCAGTCTAGCATGGGGCACTCTGCGGTCAGACAGGTGGGTGAGGAGATGGGGCTTGGCCTGGGTGGAGGAGGGGGTGGTGTGGAGGGGGCAGCCCGAGAGGGGGAGGGAGGGGGAGACCAGGAGGGAGGGGTTGTGGTCGCCTTTGGGGGAGGAGTAACCCTCTGGAAAGAAAAAGAGAAAGAGAGAGAGAAAGGGAGGAAGAGAAGCCCTGCTGAAAAAAAACAGCATAGACCAGCATAAATTTGAAGCTGGTCCGACCAGCATGGTCTAACTGGTTCTGCTGGCCGACCAGCATGGTCTAGCTTGTCTGACCAGCATGGTCTAGCTGGTTATTCTGGCGGATCAGCCTTCGTTGTGTTTTCGCTGGTGACCAGCCTTCATTGTGTTTTCGTTTGTGACCAGCCTTCGTTGTGTTTTCGCTGGTGACCAGCAAAAGCTAAAGCAAAACCAGCATCAAGCCACATTATGCGGGACTGAAAAGTGAGGTTTAACTCCTTTTGGAATCCTACCTAAACCATCTAAACTGGAAAAACCATTTCAGGAACAAGTGCAATAAGTCCAACTAACAGATTGGACTAGTTGAGAAATAAGTACAGTACCAGTCAAAATTTTGGACACACCTACTTATTTAAGGGTTTTTCTTTATTTTCTACATTGTAGAATAAAGTGATGACATCAAAACTATGAAATAACATATATGGAATCATGAAGTAACCAAAAAAGTTTTAAACAAATGAAAATATATTTTAGATTCTTCAAAGTAGCCACCCTTTGCCTTGATTACAGCTTTGTACACTCTTGGCATTCTCTCAACCAGATTCACCTGGAATGCTTTTCCAACAGTCTTGAAGGAGTTCCCATATATGCTGAGCACTTGCTGGCTGCTTTTCCTTCACTCTGCGGTCCAACTGGGGTGGCAGCGTAGCCTAGTGGTTAGAGCGTTGGACTAGTAACTGAAAGGTTGCAAGTTCAAATCCCTGAGCTGACAAGGTACAAATCTGTCATTCTGTCCCTGAACCCACTGTTCCTAGGCCGTCATTGAAAATGAGAATTTGTTCTTAACTGACTTGCCTAGTTAAGTAAAGGTAAAATGAACTCATCCCAAACCATCTCAATTGGGTTGATTGTGGAGGCAAGGTCATCTGATGCATCACTTGCCTTCTTGGTCAAATAGCACTTACACAGCCTGGAGGTGGGCTGGATCATTGTCCTGTTGAAAAACAAATGGTTCCCACTAAGTGCAAACCAGATGGGATGGTGAATTGCTGTGGTAGCCATGCTGATTAAGTGTGCCTTGAATTCTAAATAAATCACTGACAGTGTCACCAGCAAAGCACCATCACACCTCCTCCTCCATGCTTCACGATGGGAACCACACATGTGGAGATCATCCGTTCACCTACTCCGTGTCTCACAAAGACACGGCGGTTGGAACCAACAATCTCAAATTTGGACTTATCAGACCAAAAGACACATTTCCACCGGTCTAATGTTCATTGCTCATGTTTCTTGGCCCAAGCAAGTCTCTTATTCTTATTGTTGTCCTGTAGTAGTGGTTTCTTTGCAGCAATTCAACCATGAAGGTCTGAGTAGTTGGATATTCATTACCCAGTGAGCAAATCATTTCCATACTCGCAGCATTCATATAAATTCATTTTTTGCTTTGGCTGACCTTTTTTGTTGTTGTTGTGCCATTCTTTGCAGCAATTCGAACTTGAAGGTCTGATTCACGCAGTCTCCTCCGAACAGTTGATGTGTCTGTTACTTGAACTCTGTGAAGCATTTATTTGGCCTGCAATTTCTGAGGCTGGGAGGTAATTTTGGGTCTTCCTTTACTGTGTTGGTCCTCATGAGAGCCAGTTTCATCATAGCGCTTGATGGTTTTCGCGACTACACTTGAAGAAACTTTGAAAGTTCTTGAAATTTTCCGCATTGACTGACCTTCATGTCTTAAAGTAATGATGGACTGTCGTTTCTCTTTGCTTATTTGAGGTGTTCTTGCCATAATATGGACTTGGTCCTTTACCAAATGGGGCTAATCTTTTGTATATCACCCCTACCTTGTCACAACCCAACTGATTGGCTCAAACGCATTAAGAAGGAAAGAAATTCCACAAATTAACTTTTAACAAAGGCACACCTGTTAATTGAAATGCATTCCAGGTGACTACCTCATGAAGCTGGTTGAGAGAATGACAAGAGTGTGCAAAGCTGTCATCAAGGCAAAGGGTGGCTATTTGAAGATTCTCAAATCTAAAATATATTTTGATATGTTTAAAATATTTTGTTACTACATGATTTCATGTGTTATTTAATAGAAAATAGTAAAAATAAAGAAAAACCCTTGAATGAGTAGGTGTGTCCAAACTTTTGACTGGTACTGTATGTTATTTATCTTTGTGTAGCATAAGATAAATCAACTGATTAATGAATGAATCAATGTACATGCACCACAGATACTGAAACAAACAATTCTGAAAAGCAAACTGCAATAGAGCATGCTGGGAAATATGATAATGATGGGTGTGGTTTTGCATACCAGCAAAGTTCTAATAACTTGGGAGTCAACCTCACTTTGTACTGAACGTCTCGGTTGCCAGCAACCTGAATTTCCTGCTTCACCACTGGATCTGTGGGTATGATAAAGATTGTTAAATGATTGGAACCAATAGACATTCTATCATTTGTCCCTGTAGGGGAACCCTTTTGAGTGCCACGTAAAACCCTTAGATTTTTAGGACCCTCTCACAAGAAACCCTTGTGGGTTCTTTGTTTTGTCCCTGTAGGGGAATCCATTTAGATTCTACATACAGTGCCTTCAGAAAGTAGGCCTATTTACACCCCTTGACTTTTTCCACATTTTGTTGTGTTACAGCTTGAATTAAAAATGTATTTAATTGAGATTTTGGGTCACTGGCCTACACACTACCCCAAAATGTCAAGTGGATTTTTGCATTTTTTTAAAAACATTTTTATAAATTAATAAAAAATGAAAAGCTGAAATGTTTTTAATTTATTTGTTTTATTTTTATTTCACCTTTATTTAACCCAGTAGGCCAGTTGAGAACAAGTTCTCATTTACAACTGCGACCTAGCCAAGATAAAGCAAAGCAGTGCGACAAAAACAACAACACAGAGTTACAAATAGACAAACGTGCAGTCAATAACACAATAGAAAAAGTACATGTACAGTGGGTGCAAATGCAGAAGAAGAGTTAGGGAGGTAAAGCAATAAATAGGCCATAGAGGCGAAATAATTACAATTTAGCATTAACACTGGAGTGATAGATGTGCAGATGATGAAGTTCAAGTAGAGATACTGGGGTGCAAAAGAGCAAGAAGATAAATAACAATATGGGGTAGTTGGGTGTGCTATTTACAGATTGTCTGTGTACAGGTACAGTGATCGGCTCTGACAACTGATGCTTAAAGTTAGAGAGGGAGTCAATAAGTATTCAACCCCTTTGTTATGGCAAGCCTAAATAACTTTGGAGTAAAAATGTGCTTAACAAGTCACATAATAAGTTGCATGGACTCAGTTGAGCAGTGAATTTCTAACACAGATTCAACCACAAAGACCAGGGAGGTTTTTCAATGCCTCACAAAGAAGAGCATCTATTGGTAGATGGGTAAAAATAGAACAAGCAGACACTGAATATCTATTTGAGTATGGTGAAGTTATTAATTACACTTTGAATGGTGTATCAATACACCCAGTCACTACAAAGATACAGGCGTCCTTCCTAACTAAGTTGGCGGAGAGGAAGAAAACTGCTCATGGATTTCACCATGCCAATGGTGACTTTAAAACAGTTACAGAGTTTAATGGCTGTGATAGGAGAAAACTGAAGATGGATCAACAACATTGTAGTTACTCCACAATACCAAACTAAATTAGAGAGTTAAAGGCACTAAAGTAAAACTGCAAAAAATGTGGCAAAGAAATTCACTTCATGTCCTGAATACAAAGGGTTATGTTTGGGGCAAATCCAACACAAAACGTCACTGAGTGCCAATCTTCATATTTTCCATTATAGTGGTGGGTGCATCGTGTTATGGGTATGCTTGTCATCTGCAAGGACTACAGAGTTTTTTTTAGGATAAAAATAACCGGAATAGAGCTAAGCACAGGCAAAATCCTAAAGGAGAAACTGGTTCAGATTGATTTCCAACAGACACTGTGTAAGGGAGTGCGTAACTGGCGGCAGGGAAGTCAGGCATAGGAGAGCAAAACTTGGTAATCAACGGAGCAGTTTTATTCATAAAACCACCGGTAACCAGAACCACAAACAAATGGGTAGAAAACCTGTTGCGCACCAGAGAAAACGTGCACATGCACTTACAATAAACAATTCCGCACAAAGACATGGGGGGAACAGAGGGTTAAATACACAACATAAAATGAGGGAAATTGAGACCAGCTGTGTGAGAAGACAAAAAAAATTCTGTCTTTCTCTCGGAGGACCTGAGCCCTAGGACCATGCCTCAGGACTACCTGGTATGATGACTCCTTGCTGTCCCCAGTCCACCTGGCCGTGCTGCTGCTCCAGTTTCAACTGTTCTGCCTGCGGCTATGGAACCCTGACCTGTTCACCGGACGTGCTTGTTGCACCCTCGACAACTACTATGATTATTATTATTTGACCATGCTGGTCATTTATGAACATTTTAACATCTTGACCATGTTCTGTTATAATATCCACCCTGCACAGCCAGAAGAGGACTGGCCACCCCTCATAGCCTGGTTCCTCTCTAGGTTTCTTCCTAGGTTTTTGGCCTTTCTAGGGAGTTTTTCCTAGGGAGTTTTTCCTAGCCACCGTGCTTCTTTCACATGCTTTGCTTGCTGTTTGGGGTTTTAGGCTGGGTTTCTGTACAGCACTTTGAGAATATCAGCTGATGTACGAAGGGCTATATAAAAATAAATTTGATTTGAAGACAAGACAAAACAAATGGATCGATGATGGTTAGAAGACCGGCGACGCCGACCGCCGAACGCCGCCCGAACAAGGAGAGGAACCGACTTCGGCGGAAGTCGTGACACACTGTGAGAGAAATTCACCTTTCAGCAGGACAATAACCTAAAACACAAGGCCAAATCTACACTGGAGTTGCTTAGCAAGACAACATTGAATGTTCCTGAGTGGCATAGTTACAGTTTTGACTTAAATTGGCTTGAAAATCTATGGCAAGACTTGAAAATGGCTGTCTAGCAATGATCAACAACCAACTTAACAGAGCTTTAAGAATATTTAAAAGAATAATGTGCAAATATTGTACATTCCAGGTGTGCAAAGCTCTTAGAGACTTACCCAAAAAGACTCACAGCTGTAATTGCTGCCAACGGTGCTTCTATAAAGTATAGACTCAGGGGGTGTGAATACTTACAGTTGAAGTCCTTGGAAGCCTGTGTTTCAGACATAAGGAAGTGGATGGCGGCAAATTTTCTATTTTAAAACTCAGACAAAACAGAGATGCTTGTTCTAGGTCCCAAGAAACAAAGAGATCTTCTGTAGAATCTGACAATTAATCTTGATGGTTGTACAGTCGTCTTAAATAAAACTGTGAAGGACCTCTGCATTACTCTGGACCCTGATCTCTCTTTTGACGAACATATCAAGACTGTTTCAAGGACAGCTTTTTCCATCTACGTAACACTGCAAAAATCTGAAACTTTCTGTCCAAAAATGATGCAGAAAAATGAATCCATGCTTTTGTCACTTCTAGGTTAGACTACTGCAATGCTTTACAGTACTTTCCGGCTACCCGGATAAAGCACTAAATAAACTTCAGTTAGTGCTAAACACGGCTGCTAGAATCTTGACTTGAACAAAAAAAATTGATCACATTACTCCAGTGATAGCCTCTCTACTGGCTTCCTGTTAAGGCAAGGGCTGATTTCAAGGATTTACTGCTAACCTACAAAGCATTACATTGGCTTGCTCCTACCCATCTTTCCGATTTGGTCTGGCCGTACATAACTACACGTACACTACGGTCACAAGACGCAGGCCTCCTTACTGTCCCTAGAATTTCTAAGCAAACAGCTGGAGGCAGGGCTTTCTCCTATAGAGCTCCATTTTTATGGAATGGTCTGCCTATCCATGTGAGAGACGCAGACTTGGTCACTGGCTTACTGGTGCTCTTCCATGCCGTTCCTAAGGAGGGGTGCGTCACTTGAGTGGGTTGAGTCACTGACGTAATCTTGCTGTCTGGGTTGGCTCCCCCCCTTGGGTTGTGCCGTGGCGGAGATCTTTGTGGGCTATACTCGGCCTTGTCTCAGGAAGGTAAGTTGGCGGTTGAAGATATCCCTCTAGTGGTGTGGGGACTGTGCTTTGGCAAAGTGGGTGGGGTTATATCCTGCCTGTTTGGCCCTGTCCAGGGGTATCGTCGGATGGGGCCACAGTGTCTCCCGACCCCTCCTGTCTCAGCCAGTATTTATGCTACAGTAGTTTATGTGTCGGGGGGCTGGGGTCAGTCTGTTATATCTTTTGATTTTCCCATGATGTCAAGCAAACAGGCACTGAGTTTGAAGGTAGGCCTTGAAATACATCCACAGGTACACCAATTGACTAAAATGATGTCAATTAGCCTAAGAGAAGCTCATTTTCTGGAATGTTCCAAGCTGTTTAAAGGCACAGTCAACTTAGTGTATGTGAACTTCTGACCCACTGGAATTGTGATACAGTGAATTATAAGTGAAATAATCTGTCTGTAAACAATTGCTGGAAGAATAACTTGTGTCATGCACAAAGTAGATGTCCTAACCGACTTGCCAAAACTATAGTTTGTTAACCTGTCTGGGCTAGGGGGCAGTATTTTCACGGCCGGATAAAAAACATACCCGATTTAAACTGGTTACTACTCTTTCCCAGAAACGAGAATATGCATATTATTTGTACATTTGGATAGAAAACCCTCTGAAGTTTCTAAAACTGTTTGAATGGTGCCTGTGAGTATAACAGAACTCATATGGCAGGCAAAAACCTGAGAAAATTCCAAGCAGGAAGTGGCCTGTCTGCGATTTTGAGGTTCTCCCTTTGCTTCTCTATCGAAACTACAGTGCCCGTAGGGTTATGTAGCACTTTCTAAGGCTTCCATTGGCTCTCTAAAGCGTTCAGAAAGCGGATTGACGCGTCTCCTGTCTCTGGGCAGAAAACAGGAGCACAGTTTGTCAGTGGACTGCCTGGTGGCTAAGAGATTGGAAATGCGTGGTCACGAGACCTCGCCAGTTTTTCTCTTCCTTTTTGAATGAATACAACATTGTCTGGTTGGAATATTATCGCTATTTTACGAGAAAAATACCATAAAAATCGATTTTAAACAGCGTTTGACATGCTTCTAAGTACGGTAAAGGAACATTTTGACATTTTTTGTCTCGAAATGCGCTCGCACGTTACCTTTTGGATAGTGACCTGAACGCATGAACAAAACGGGGGTATTTGCACATAACTATGGATTATTTGGAAGTAGCAGTCCTGGGAGTGCATTCTGACGAAGAACAGCAAAGGTAATCCAATTTTTCTAATAGTAATTCTGAGTTTAGGTTGCTCCGAACTTGGCGGGTGTCAAATTAGCTAGCCGTGATGGCTGAGCTATTTACTCAGAATATTGCAAAATGTGCTTTCGCCGAAAAGCTATTTTAAAATGTGACATAGCGATTGCATAAAGGAGTTCTGTATCTATAATTCTTAAAATAATTGTTATGTATTTTGTCAACGTTTATCATGAGTAATTTAGTAAATTTACCGGAAGTTTTCGGTGGGAATACAATTTCTGAACATCACACACCAATGTAAAAAGCTGTTTTTTGATATAAATATGAACTTGATTGAACAAAACATGCATGTATTGTATAACATAATGTCCTAGGAGTGTCATCTGATGAAGATCATCAAAGGTTAGTGCTGCATTTAGCTGTGTTTTGGGTTTTTGTGACATATATGCTTGCTTGAAAAATGGCTGTGTGGTTATTTGTGTCTATGTACTCTCCTAACATAATCTAATGTTTTGCTTTCGCTGTAAAGCCTTTTTGAAATCGGACAATGTGGTTAGATTAACGAGAGTCTTATCTTTCAAATGGTGTAAAATAGTCGTATGTTTGAAATATTGAAATTATTCCATTTTTGAGGTATTTGTATTTCGCGCCACGCGATTCCACTAGCTGTTGAATAGAGTGGGACGCTAACGTCCCACCTAGCCCATAGAGGTTAACAAGACATTTGTGGAGTGGTTGAAAAACGAGTTTTATTGACTCCAACCTAAGTGCATGTAAACTTCTGACTTCAACTGTATGTAAATTAGATACAGTATTTCTGTATTTCATTTTTCAATGAATTTGCAAAGAATTCTAAAAACAAATGTTCACTTTGTCATTATGGGGCATTCTGTGTAGATGGGTGAGAAAAATATCAATTTAATCAATTTTGAATTCAACTGTAACATAACAAAATGTGGAATAAGTCGATGGGTATGAATACTGAAGGCACTGTAGACCCTGTCATGAAGAACCCTCTGGTTCCAGAGTTCTGTCATTTGTCCCAATGCGGTACCATTTTGGGAGCCACAGTATAACCCTTTGATTTGTCCCTGTAGGGCAGGGATCATCAACTAGATTCAGCTGCAGGACAATTTTTTCTTTAGCAGATGGTCCGGGGGCCTAGACATAATTACAAATTATTTGTAGACTGCAAGCAGTCCGAACCGATATATGACTTAAAACATAATAATTTCAAACCTTGCTTATATTTGTATATGGTCATGTGTCTTTCTATCAGGCGCGGGAATACTTGGGAACAGATTTCCTAAAGTAAAATCCCTTGGAGCTGATTTCCTGGTGTTTTTACAATCTTTCATATCCAACAATGAAAACTCAAAATATAGACATTTATTTATTTATTTTTTCTCAGAAATCTTGGGGACCAAACAAAACCACACGCAGTTGGGGTACTCTGCTGTAGGGGAACCCTCTTCAGTTCCATGTTGAACCCTCTCATGAAGAACCCTCTGGTTCCAATGTAGAAGTAATGACAGTTATACTTATAGGATAATTCAGATGTGCTTATGGCACACTCTGTACATTTTCCCGGCTACGGAGTTGCAGTAAAAATGCAGTATTTTTACAGTTGTATTAAGGTGTGATTGTGCTGGTGAGGGCTCATTCGCATATTTAAGGGGCATGATCTTAAATATTTAGTATTTGAGCCAACCGTTTGTGGAAGTGTTGTACCTGTTTAAGTGGTTTTATCGTCATGTTGATTAAGGTTGAGCACTTAATTTGTCCACTCAGTTCTACAATCTTTGTAAGCGCTTGTGACGATCAAGAGCTGCACTGTTAAGAGGTTGCAGTTTCCAGTAACTTAATGGCAGTTGGCCATCGGGAAGTTCATGTTTTTGCAGCAAGTTATTGTAAAATGTACAGTAACTTACTGTGGCTGATCTCTGTCACACTCACTGATCTGATTGTGTGGAAGGAAGATCAGTTTGCTGCCAACCAAGATTTTGAGACCAGGTGAGGCTGGGTCCCAAGTGTGCTCACCATAAATAATGCTTAGTAGTTGTCACCGAATGTTATAAGCTTTCTTTTAATAAGAAAAGTTCAGTGAGCTACTGGCAGCTAGTTGCAAGTAAATGACTGTGCATTTAACTTTAACTTACTGACATCTGGTTGCCAGTTAAGCTGACAGGAAGTTACTGGCTGTTCGTTGCCTATGAGTTACTAGCAGTTACTGGCTATTAAGTTAATGTGAATTTTACAATAACTTACTAACAGCTGGTTGTCAATTAGATAATGCAAAATTCACCGCAACTTCCAGGCAACTAACGTCCATTAAGTTACTGTGACCATAATGTCAACTCTTTAATGTCACATGCTCTTACAAAGTTTGCAGAACTAACAGTGTTAAAAAGAGGCAGCCAACCTTTGACAACATAACCATCAACCACTTAAACTGGTACCACCCTTCCACTGACGGTTGCCACAAATACACATATATTAGACCCAGGGTTTTCTGTTAGCCGGCAAATGCCGGCTTTTGTCCGATAATAAAATGAAAAGCTGACAAAATAAAACTGTTGCTGGCCAAAATGACCGGGAGAAAAAAAATCCCATTGCAAAATAATGCTTTTTATTAATTGATGGAAATACCAGTCGATGGAAATACATTTGACCGTCATTGTAACGTTCGTCATTATGGGTAGACCAAGGCGCAGCATGAGTTGGGTTCATCATCATTTTATTTAAGGTGAACCAGAAAAAAAACTTTAAAAAAACACAACGAACGAAAAGTCTCGCAGGCTTCTAACAGCGATACAAAAACAAGATCCCACACCTGAAGGTGGGAAAAAGGGCTGCCTAAGTATGATTCCCAATCAGAGACAAAGATAGACAGCTGCCTCTGATTAGGAACCATACTCGGCCAAACACAAAGAAATAGAAAACATAGAATAGAACATAGAAATACAAAATCTAGAATGCCCACCCAAATCACACCCTGACCTAACCAAAATAGAGAAATAAAAGGGCTCGCTATGGTCAGGGCGTGACAGTCATGCTTATCCGTCTATGGGATCATTTGCATAATAGTGGAATTAAATTGGTGTGCATGTATTTTCATTAGTCATCATGTAGCCTATCTTATTTATTCAACACAACTATCACACACGCACAGCAAACACAGCCTATTTTGAGTGTGATTTCTCCTGCAGCTCTTAAATCATGTCATTTTATAAGCCCATTCATTGCGTAACAATTCTAAATTCAAACGCGTGTTAAAAAAAGTTTTGGTGCACTTTCAAAAAAGAGCTATGCCTGCTATTTTTTTTTTCTCAACCGGTAGCCTAATTGAAGCGCGCCTCCCATCCCACAGGCTATCAGCGCGTCACCACCACTTTACAATGTGAGCTGGAGGCTGTATGCATTTTGAAAACATGGGCCTACTTAATTGTTTTAAACCTATAAAAATGTTTTACTTCATATTATGAGGCATGTCTTACCTTGCTTCAAAGTAGCCTATAGGCAAATCCAACCATGGAAACGTGGAGGCAATTATTTTATAAAGACTTCATAGGCGACGCAAGAGTTTCAAGTTTGGAGAACCTTACAATTTATCCTACAATTTCTACCGATCTGCCAGTTATGACTTTCACATGCGCATTTTCGTGAAACAGTTTAATTTCAATAATAACATTGTCTTTACTCTAAATCTGTCACATGGTTAATCATAAAAATCTGAATTAAAATGGTAAACTAATGTAAGAGCACCAGCCTCTGACATATGGACGCATTCATACACCGTGATCCATTGGCGGCAAAAGATATTAGTGCATGGAACACATAGCCTTTATGCCAATGCAGCAGTAGACTTACAGTTGAAGTCAGAAGTTTACATACACTTAGGTTGGAGTCATTAAAACTTGTTTTTCAACCACTCCACAAATGTCCTGTTAATAACAAACTATAGTTTGTCGGTTAGGACATCTACTTTGTGCATGACACAAGTAATCTTTCCAACAATTGTTTACAGACAGATTATTTCACTTATAATTCACTATATCATAATTCCAGTGGGTCAGAAGTTTACATACATTAAGGTGACTGTGCCTTGAAACAGCTTAGAAAATTCCAGAAAATGATGTCATGGCTTTGGAAACTTCTAATAGGCTAATTGACATCATTTGAGTCAATTGGAGGTGTATTTCAAGGCCTACCTTCAAACTCAGTGCCTCTTTGCTTGACATCATGGGAGAAAAAAAATTAAAATCAGCCAAGACCTCAGAAAAAAAATTGTAGACCTCCACAAGTCTGGTTCATCCTTGGGAGCAATTTCCAAACGCCTGAAGGTACCACATTCATCTGTACAAACAATAGTACGCAAGTAGAAACACCATGGGACCACGTAGCTGTCATACCGCTCAGGAAGGAGACGCATTCTGTCTCCTAGAGATGAACGTACTTTGGTGCGAAAAGTGCAAATTAATCCCAGAACAACAGCAAAGGACCTTGTGAAGATGCTGGAGGAAACCGATACAAAAGTATCTATATCCACAGTAAAACAAGTCCTATATCGACATAACCTGAAAGGCCACTCAGCAAGGAAGAAGCCACTGCTCCAAAACCGCCATAAAAAAGCCAGATTATGGTTTGCAACTGCACATGGGGACAAAGATTGTACTTTTTGGAGAAATGTCCTCTGGTCTCATGAAACAAAAATAGAACTGTTCGGCCATTATGACCATCGTTACGTTTGGAGGAAAAAGGAGGAGGCTTGCAAGCCGAAGACACCATCCCAACCGTGAAGCACGGGGGTGGCAGCATCATGTTGTGCGGGTGCTTTGCTGCAGGAGAGACTGGTGCACTTCACAAAATAGATGGCATCATGAGGAAGGACAATTATGTGGATATATTGAAGCAATATCTCAAGACATCAGTCAGGAAGTTAAAGCTTGGTCGCAAATGGGTCTTCCAAATGGACAATGACCCCAAGCATACTTCCA
The DNA here is from genome assembly GCF_965601325.2 of Salmo salar. NCBI lineage: Eukaryota > Metazoa > Chordata > Actinopteri > Salmoniformes > Salmonidae > Salmo > Salmo salar. The sequence goes on from NC_138305.1 coordinate 58,077,977, forward strand.
AAGTTGTGGCAAAATGGCTTAAGGACAACAAAGTCAAGGTATTGGAGTGGCCATCACAAAGCCCTGACCTCAATCCCATAAAAACTTTGTGGGCAGAACTGAAAAAGCGTGTGTGAGCAAGGAGGCCTACAAACCTGACTCAGTTACACAAGCTCTGTCAGGACGAATGGGACAAAATTCACCCAACTTATTGTGGGAAGCTTGTGGAAGGCTACCCGAAACATTTGACCTAAGTTAAACAATTTAAAGGCAATGCTACCAAATACTAATTGAGTGTATGTAAACTTCTGACCCACTGGGAATGTGATGAAAGAAACAAAAGCTGAAATAAATCATTCTATTATTATTCTGACATTTCACATTCTTAAAATAAAGTGGTGATCCTAACTGACCTAAAACAGGGCATTTTCACTAGGACTAAATGTCAGTAATTGTGAAAAACTGAGTTTAAATGTAGTTGGCTAAGGTGTATGTAAACTTCCGACTTCAACTGTATAACTTCCATAGTCAAAATACATAAAGTCGACAAATAAAAACATTTGAAAATATTATAAATTCAGGCTCTTTCAATTGCATTCATCTCTCTTGTCAGCCTGTCTGCCTCCCTTTCTATATGTCTTGATTAGAGGTCGACCGATTATGATTTTTCAACGCCGATACGGATTATTGGTGGACCAAAAAAAGCCGATACCGATTAATCGGACGATTTTTATATATATTTGTAATAATGACAATTACAACAATACTGAATGAACAATGAACCCTTTAATTTTAACTTAACGTAATACATAAATAAAATCAATTTAGCCTCAAATAAATAATGAAATATGTTCAATTTGGTTTAAATAATGCAAAAACACAGTGTTGGAGAAGTAAAATTGCAATATGTGCCATGTAAAAAAGCTAACGTTTAAGTTCTTTGCTCAGAACATGAGAACATATGAAAGCTGGTGGTTCAATTTTCCCAGTTATTCAATATTCCCAGTTAAGAAGTTTTAGGTTGCAGTTATTATAGGAATTATGACGCGTCGACAATTTCTCTCTATACAATTTGTATTTCATATACAGTGAGGGAAAAAAGTATTTGATCCCCTGCTGATTTTGTACGTTTGCCCACTGACAAAGAAATGATCGGTCTATAATTTTAATGGTAGGTTTATTTGAACAGTGAGAGACAGAATAACAACAACAAAAAATCCAGGAAAATGCATGTCAAAAATGTTATAAATTGATTTGCATTTTAATGCAATCTGATACACGTCAAATCAGTTTTCTTGATCTTCTGATCTTGTGTGAAAATAATGTTCTATACACTGATCTTTACAGGAAACCTACTGATCGTAACAGTTTGTTGAGGGCTGACAGTTGTCACCCACTTCCCTTGAAAAATAGTTTGCCCTACAGCCAATTCTGTCGAATCAAAAGAATTTGTAAAAAACAAATCAGATTTCGACAGAAATATGGCTGAGACGCACAGAAAGTTCAAGGAGAGGGGGTACAAAAATGATCAGATTTATATTGCCATTGAGAAAATTCAAAACAAAACGAGACATGACCTTTTTTAAGGTCAGTCTCGCAAAAAGACGCATTCTTGCGTTCTAACTACCCGCTATTCAAAGCGCTCTGAACAAATTAAGGGAATCGTTCTCAAACATTGGCACATTCTAAAATCCGATGATAGTCTCGGTAATGTGTTTTCGGACCTTCCCTTGGTCGTATTCTCGCGGGGCAGAAATCTCAGAGACCAATTGGTACACTCTGATTTACCACCCCAAGATATTCCTGAACAACGTCGATTTGCGCCCCTACTGGATGGAAATTACAAGTGTAATGGCTGTGCTCAATGCAATGGCACTTATAAATGTAGATCCTTCAAACACCCACAAACAGGGAAATCGATCCCAATCAAAGGTGTCATCACGTGCTCCACTAAGGCAGTTATTTATCTTATAACTTGTCCTTGTGGTAAAAAATTATGTGGGTAAAACAAAGCGTGAATTAAAAGTACGTATCTCAGAGCATCGTAGCACCATTAGGTGCCAAAACTTGACTTACCCAGTTGCGGCCCACTTTATGGAAGCAAACCATTCGATTTCGTCTCTGCGTTATATTGGCATCGAACATGTCACCCTCCCGAGGAGAGGGGGTGACCTTGATCATTTATTGTTAAAACAAGAGGCTGCCTGGATCTTTCATTTAAAGACCCTTGCTCCCTTCGGTCTCAACGTAGACTTTGATCTGAAGCCATTCTTGTGATTATTGTGATTTTGCCATTGTAATTGTTTGTTAGCTTGTGTAGTCTAAAATGTATCTATGATCGTATGCTTTCCATTTGTTCTTTTGTATGTTCTTTGTATGCCATTTTTATATTTCAGAGTTAACCAATGATATTAGGCCACATTTACAGACACCTGTGTGTTTTTTGACACTATATAAATGACTCATCTCGCAGTGTTTGTGATCATACCCTGATGAAGACAGCTTGGCTGTCGAAACGTTGGATATTACATTTTTGCATCTGAGCTCCTAGAGTGTGCGGCTCTCCCTTATTTTCAAGTTTTCTACTCCGCTAGCCAGCACCTCGCCTTAATAGGTGTGTGTTTCTTTTTCTTCTAGATTGTTCTGTTAAGATGAATTACCATAATCTAAATCTGATTTCTTTCATTCTGAGAACCGTGGGTGGACGCCCTAATGGGTAACATAAGGGTCCGGTAAATTTCTCAAATGGCCGGTAAATTAAAATCTTCCCGGTCACGTTGTCCACCGCAATGTTTTACTAACGGAAATCCTGATTTAACCACGCTCCCCAAATATGCTAATTTATTGGTCTCCAGCAAAAACACAACGAAGGCTGATCAATAGCGAAAACACAGCAAAGGCTGGTCCCCAGCAAAAACACAATGAAGGCTGGGCCCCGGCGAAAGCACCAACAAAGGCTGGTCACCGGCGAAAACACAACGAAGGCTGGTCTTTGCTGAAACATTTATATCAGCATATAGGGCCTAGTCAGTAGGCATACAATCCCAATGTCGTCCTCTTACCTGTCTTGATGCCGTGTGTAAACCCGGAGCAGCCTGTGGAGAAAGAGCACCCCCTGCTGTTGACCGGCTGCATGGCTCTGTAGGTGTAGCCGCTGACACGGCAGGCCTTGCTGTAGTAGGGCGAGCCCACTGAGCCACAGAAAGCAGGGTGGGCCAGTGTCGAGGCATGGGACACCGGAGGACCCAGCAGCTTGGACCCAGACACCCTGCCGGGACACATTGTCGAGGGGCCAAAGTTCAGAGGACGCGAGCTGAGGGTGGTCGACGGAGCTCCGGGGTGTGCGATGTGGACGTAGTAGCTGGAGAAGCAGGCGGGGTCGGCGGTGCAGAGGCAGGGGCTGAGGGTCAGGGCTGCGTGTGAGTGGGTGTGGGCCACGGAGGGCGATGTCACCAGGCACTCCCGCTTCATAGAGGTCATTGCAGAGTTTAAAGGTTGTTCTTCTGAGTCGGCATAGGCCTTCTGACCCAGGAACAATGCTAGGCGGTGGCAGTACTCCACAGAGCCCTCTGGGGGGCAGCAGTAGTACGGGCTCAGCTCTGCCTCAACCTGCTCCTCTTTGACGACAGGCTTCAGCGGGTAGGCTAGCATGCTGCGCGACTGGTAGCCTGGTTTGGTTAGCCGGTGGGTGCAAGCTCCAGACTCCCACTCCACTTTGGGCTCAAAGTTGGACTTCTTGCAGGCTGAACATTCTCCCTGTTCTGGAATCAACTTCCTTCCCTTCTGCTTAGGCTGGCGGCCACACTGTTTAAGATTCAGTCGCGGTTGCTTCTGCTTCACATCAACTGATGCGGTGGTCTTGCAGTCGGTCGTCGTAGTCGATGTTGGTTTCACTCGCTGTTTGCTAGTTGCGGAGGTGCTCGTTAACTTTAGCAGCGCGGCAGCGTTGAGTCCAGCTAGCCGTCGAGGAGCAGGGGTGTGTAACATTTGTAGAGTCATCATCGCAGTCTCTTTCTTCTCTCCTCTATCTGGTTTGGCCAGTTTCTTGGAGACTTTCTTGGCCTTTTTGGAGCGTCGGCACAGTTCAGGCTTGTGCAATACGGAGGCCTTGCTGCTGCTGGCTCTTGGAGCTTTAGGACCTCTGGCCACCCCGCTCCTAGCTGGATCTGTCCCCAGGGTTGACTCACCGCTGGAGGGCTCCTCCTGCTGTCTCCTGGCCTGTTTGCCAGCCGGCTGGGTCTCGTTGGGTCTCTCCAACAGCAGACTGTTCACCGCCTCAGCGTTGAGAGAAGCTAGCCGTCGCTTACGCGGCTCTGGAGACAGCGACTCCTGCACATCACTGGTGGTTTTGGATATAATTTTGGGAATCATCTTCTTCGCCAGAAGTTTCCCCTTGGCTTTGCCTTTTCCTTTGCCCAGTTTCTTGATCCGGGATTCAGGTTTAACCGGCGGTTGGGTGGGCGAATCATTCCCCCTCTCATTGATGTCCTCCTGCTCCCGGATGTCCTCCTCCAACCGGGTGAGTAAAACGTGACAGCTAAGTCCCTCTTCCTCTGAAGACCCTCCCCTTCCTCGTAAGGGATATGATTTCCTGCCCCGCCTCCTATTCCGTTCCGGTGTCTTCTCCCTCATCTCTTTAACCCCTCCACTTCCTCGCTTGGTCTTACGCTTCTTCAAGGTCCTGCCGAATCGCAGCGTGCGCTCAGGCCAGGCCCCACCCATGGTCTCACCATGTGGCCTATGGGGGCAGTGTTCCCACCTCCCTGTGCTGCGGCTCTGGCTGAGGGAACCTTCGTTCCGGGCGTGGATCATCACATGCTGAACCACTGGGCCTGGGGAGGAGAGACAAATTGTTAATGTCACTCCTATAAACAGGATAATACTGCCTGGGTCGTATTCATTAGCCACCAAGCGGAAGAAAACATACTGAAACAGGGACGGATTACCTGAAGTTGTCCAATAAGAAACACTTTTCTTTTCTTATTTCTCATAGTTTTTGTTTTGCTACAGTGAACACAACCCTAGTACCTTTTCAATCCATAGCCTATCGCCTAATCCCTTCCACATATATACGTACATACCCCTTCAGGTTTCACTAATACAATGTTTATCTCTAGTCCCTTACCCTAACTCAGATGAAAACACTATAGAAGCTCCACTTATGGAGCAAAGAGTCTTGGAGGGCTAGATGGAACATCATTATACTGCTTACTCATACTCTCCTATCCATTTCTTACAGTTCCGTAAACATTGAAGTGGTAGGGGCCCCTAGGGAAAGAGCTCAGGGTCCGAAATAAAACCAGGCCAACAGGAGCCGCATACCACAGAACACCAGAATACTGCATACCATCTTATCCATATTCACAACAAACAAAAATGCCCGGAGAGAGAACTGTGTATTCAAACGTGCCTAAAATCCAGTCTACCATCTTATCCATTAGGGATACCTACCTTAATTGAAAGTCAAACATATGTCTTAATCAATAGTTTGGTAGAATCAGGATTCTTTTTTTGTCACAGAAAAACACTGTAAAAGTGATGAATGTGCCTTATGAAGAATCCAAACAGCCATTACAAGAGATATGATTCTCAACATCCAACAGTATTGATGATATTGGCGATGTCCTACATGTTCGGGATTTTGTACTGAAGCTGAAAACTAGACTCATTATGTCCACATTATGAACAATAAAATGAAATACCCTATACACTCACATGTATAATTTTGTCAATAAATCATGGAAAATAGAGAGCTGCGCGACTAAATATTGCTGTTATCTATTTCATTTATCCGCAGGCCGCCAGTTGCCAATCCCCAGTGCTAAACAATAAAAATAAGGAACAAAAAAAGGAATGCAGCAAAACTGAAGTGCATGACAACGCACGCAAAACAAAATGCAAAATAGTCAAAACAGGATTCCTTCCTTATGAGATCATGTGAGAGGTCAGGAATTCCATCTGCACAGGGACAATGTTCTGATACCTTCTTGCATTCTAAACAGACAATCTAATTTATCAGACATTCTCATCCATCAGACATTCTATACTGAACAAAAAAATTAAACGCAACATGTTAAGTGTTGGTCAAATTTTTCATGCGCTAAAATAAAAGTTCCCAGAAATGTTCCATATGCACAAAAAGCTTCTTTCTATCAAATTTTGTGCACACATTTGTTTACCTCCCTGTTAGTGAGCATTTCTCTTTTGCCAAGATAATCCATCCACCTGACAGGTGTGGCATATCAAGAAGCTGATTAAACAGCATGATCATTACACAGGTGCAAGTTGTGCTGTGGACAATAAAAGGCCACTCTAAAATGTGAAGTTTTGTCACACAACAAAATGTCACAGATGTCTAAAGTTTTGAGGGAGCGTGCAATTTGCATGCTGACGGCAGGAATCATTAACAGAGCTGATAATTTAATGTTAATTTCTCGAGCATAAGCCGCCTCCGACGTTGTTTTAGAGAATTTGCCAGTACATACAACCGGCCTCACAACCTTTTGTGTGGAAAAACGTATCCTGATTACCTGGGACTGGCTCCTCTGAGGGTGGACTTGGGACCCAAGTGGGTGGGCGTATGCCATCCCAGGCCCACTCATGGCTGCGCCCCTGCTCAGTCATGTGAAATCCATAGATTATGGCCTAATGAATTTATTTTAATTTACTGATTTCCTTCTATGAACTGTAACTCAGTAAAATCTTTGAAATTGTCGTATGTTGTGTTTATATTTTTGTTCAGTATATTTCAGAAAACATTCTACATACAGCAATCATTCTAAATCAGCAGAAACCAATCAGACAACATGACATAATGTTTGTATCAAATAATTGTTACATGAATGTGGAGCCCAATGCCACTGGCTTCATTCAGCAAACAAGTTACAAAACAACCATGTCCTGTGTAGCCTAGTCTACAGGCTATTAACACAGACACCTAATAAACGTATCTAGCTACTGTATCTTACCTACCATGTCTCTGTGCAAGATACTCCACGTTTAGACAAATGCAAATAAAACACTATTATTTCAATGACCAGGCATTAACCTATGTAATTACACCTTAACACTGCGTGAAAAATGGGGGCAATGACAAAGGGACCAACAACTTGCGCCCCAAATCCCCCCGTACAGGGTAAGGTGTTTTGAACTGATGCAGGGGGTATTTTGAACACTTTCTATGCCCGAATTAAAAATATAAAACACGAGGCGTCGGCTTGTTTTTGTCGTTAAATGTTCTTCAGTTAGTCTACAGTCCATCTAAATCGATTCAAACACTAAATGTAACACCTGAGCTTCGCCCTGGTAACCCATTTAACTTGATCAAACATACCAAACGTCCGATAGCCTACTTGAGGACATCGGGGCCGACATACAGTAGACAAGGCTGCGCCTCGCTCGCTTGAAGTCTGTGAGTAGCCTGGCCATCCGAAGTAACTGCTTTATCTATGGGGCTATGGGCGACCCGAACACACATCGCGGCCAAAATAAGACTGCCACAAACACATATTCCATGCCATTTATGAAAAATAATATCGAAGTAATTCGATTTTCTAACACTATTTAGTATGAAACACATGGATATGGCAGGCTAGCAAGCTACAGCTATCGATTCTGCAAGGCAGAAGCGAAAATAGGTTCTGTACTCCTTTTTGGACGGGCTCCGGAACGCAACTTCAACACTCGGCACTCGAAAGCCGTTACGGAAGAAATATTTAGAGATATTAACTTACACACTCCGTCATACTGTGCCTGGAGATGCGTCGAAATAGTTATGGACTGGTGTGATGGCTGAACTGATCTCCGTACTGGGGGAGAGTAGGGGAGTAGAGAGAAAGCGAGAGAGAGAGGACGGTGGCTGCCTGAGCGATGTGCTTTGCTCTTCCTGGTTCGGCTTCACCGATTTGCAGAAAACTTAATCTTAACCATTTGCTATGCAGACAAGCCTCGCTGACATCCAGTCTTCCAATGGCGAAAACGCCAGGCTGTTTATTTCAAGAATAAAACCTAAATATTTGTAGAATTTGCGTCCCCTTGCGAAGTGGCTCGAATTACTTGGTTCAAGTCGATGCACGGGCTATGGAGCGATGTTGCCCCCCTCAACGCCAGCCTCACCCTGTCATTATGTCGTGACCAGACCCAACCCAGACCACATCCAGTAAACCCACAATCCATGTTTTCACACATCGCCTGGTGTGTACAGATATCACAACAACATTGTAATGTACACCCAAGAATGTAAAGCATGCGGGGAAACAACACCGGTTCATTCCCATTCCCTGTGGTTGAATAAAATGATCATTATTTTCAGATCACAGTCCATAATGTTATTAGCCTAATATGTTGTTTTTTTGCGTGCCCCAAAAGTTTTAATTGGATATGGAAAGAATTCTAATTTCAGTCAATCTATTACAAAAAAATCCAACACTTTATAGGCTAGGGTCCAAATGATTGGCCCTATTGGCCAGGCATATTGGCTGCTTCATGTGCATTACCGCTAATAGGCCTGTTTTATTTATTGCTTTATTACACGATCTATTGCTTTATTACATGATCTATTGCTTTATTATGCCTAAAAGCACACACGAGCCAGTCCTGTTGCAGAGGAATTAGTATAAACCAGCACAACAATAACATGCAGGCCTCCACACCACGTGTGATAACGGGCAAATTATGACAACAAATTATAAAGATCCAAACACTGAGCACACTCGGGGTTTTGGTTTTGTGCCGGTGTCAGGTGATTACATCAATGCTTACGCGGCGATTCTCAATAGTCCCGAGTGGCTTCATTCCTCTCCTTGTCTCCTTTCCTTCAACTGCACAGATATGAACTGGACAGCTTAAATCAAATCCTCAGGGCATCCACCATTGCTTTTCCTTGCTTTGTGCTTTCAGATCTGCGCAGATGAAGGAGGTGAGGAAGCTCCTTTAGACTATCGAAATTAAGGAGAGAAGACAAGGAGAGGAAGCTGTTGTAGACTATTCAGGTGGACCCTATACTGTTTTACCACCCCCACGCCTTGCATGAAGGTGAACATTTGTGATTTCATGGCGAAGACATCTGACCACCCGTCGCTATTTCGGATGTTGCCTATGTTTCCAGAATATCCCCATTGAACACAAGGTAAAAAATAATAACGAATATCTAGATGAATATATGTCCCTACAAGTTCAACATTTCGGTCATGCATTTGGTTGAGGAAAAGGACGTGGGCTGCAAACTGAACAGGACGTGAACAGGACGTTAAGGGACAATATCAGACGACTTGAAGCCTTCAACTAAGACAACTGACATTTCCCCTGGTTTGCCAATAGATAGAGCCATCTTCACTCCTTGAATAATGTAAAATCAAATATATTGGCTGTGTGCACAGTCTATCAGATGTTATAGGGGGTGCAGCGAAATTCTTAGGATATATGTTACTACAGCGCCTAACAATACAGCAAAATGTCAAACAAGTACATAAATATTCAACAAATAAAATAGAAATCAAGAACTGTCGGGACGAATCCAAATAAACGTTCTGAGCAAATAATTGAAGAAATAACACTTTTTTTTTATTTTTTTACTGCAAGTCAGCGCCATCTCAGACAATCCATTTAAGACATTTGTAACCTATATAGGCCTACCCAAGTTAAGCTTTTCACTGTACGACACAGCAACCACACAGTGGAGAGGTTGAACATGCAAGTGTTTCGTAATAACACGTTAAAAAGCAGTGTGCACAGCTAATCATGACTGACAGTTTTCAATATTTAACTTATGACATCATTATGCAGGCCTCTATGACTGAGGGTACAAGCAGTAGTCAACTCCTGAACAGTGCAGTGCACTTCAGATAGGCTAAATGCATTACCGTTTTTCTTAGGGATGTAGGCCTAACGATTCACCGCATCAGTCCCAGATTCAAATGTTTAAGATAGAAGTGCATCGGTCCTCGGACCTCAAATCGATCCAAATGTAGCATGCATCGTTCAGAAAATATATTCAAAACTTAAGAATCACCAGTCCACATTTTTTGTTGTTGTTGCTCATATTACATTCTTTCTACCTTCTGAAAATAACTCATATTTTGCGACAACTGATGCGTCCTCTCCTTCAGTGTCGAACTGCATGTAATTGTATTGACAAGTCACTGATCTACAACTCATTTTGCATGCCGAACAACCCAGTGCAATATCAGTAGCGTGGTCAAGCTATGCACTGTGCCCAGTTTCGAGCGAGGTAGGCGGCGTGTTCCTGGACCTTTCAGCATTCAAACGCTAAAATGGCTTCCATGATATTAAGCTTTATTAGGTGATTGACAACCAATGTAAATTGCTAGGATATTGTTATCTAAGCCCTGTTAAAAATGTATTTTACCGGAATAAAAGTGAGTTCTCCTGTAGCTTATCTGGCTATACCTGCTGAATGGGGCTTACAATATAATTGATTTGGATTGTTCAAGTTCACCATCAGCAATACATTTCGTAGTTTTGCTTTAAACAATCAGTGTATATGGTAATTTTTTGATATATTGGGTAATGTTGATAATTTGACAAGGAGGACAGCAATCACTTTTGCGAGGCACACTGCGTGGCAGAAGCCAGAGAAGAAAAGATCATTCTGTAAAAACTTCCAATTGGTCAAAACCATTCGATTTTGAGATGGGGGTGAAACGCAAAAGCTGTGCTATATTTTCATTGGCTATGTCATAGCTAATTTATAAATGATAAATAAATACATTAACTCTTAACCCTTTGCACGTGTGGGAACTGGCCTATATGTATAGGGCTAATTTGAAATGTTTCTTACAGAAGAAATATGAAAAGCATATGCATGGTAGCAATTGAAAGGGAACAGTTTGGAGATTATGGAAAAATTATCAGACCAAAAGGTGGGGACACAACAGTTCACCTGACACAAGACTGAATCCAAATTTACACGGTTGATTTTATGTGCATTTTACATTTACTCTACTTTTCGCCGCATTTGTTGATAACGAAATCTGAAAATACTCAACACATTAAGTAACATGGATAAGAATATTCCTGGAAAATGTGGGGTAGGTGCAACATAAGACAAAAAAATGACAAGGCTTTGAGTGAGAGGACTAACTGGTGTCTCCACATGGACACACACCTCTCCAAAGGGTGCACAGTTCCAAAGTCATTTCAATGCATTTTCATGACTCAAAGAAGTCTTTAAAAAAAATAAAACTTTTATAGTTGATCTCTCCGAGCTGTGCTGTTGAGGAACTAGAGCAAGCACACTTGTAGTTTTGGTTGGAACACAGCCCTGCATCCCCACCATCACACAATTACTGTTGTTTACGCAATCCAAAAGCGGTCCATTATAAACCACAATCTGGGTCAGGAGGGCATCATTTGAAAGCTGGTTCTATTGCCAACATGACTAGCTAAGTTATACAATACGATATTAAAGCGTCAGGCTTTAACAATGCAATTCAGAGAAACAGATCATAATTTGGGTGCGCATAGAAAGGAGTCATAAGTGCATTCAGGTGCGTGTACGCTGCGGCAAATTTTATTCACAATAGAAAAACATAGGCTCATTCAGTTCAGAACAACCCAGGGTATGAAGCCATGTCATCTTGTAACTGTATATTAAACATAGTGATCATAAACGTTGGCACTGTATATGACATGAGTTTTATACTATGGAAATGTGAAGTGCACAGGTGTTTGGCTTGCTTGTACGACTTCAATGTGGTATTTATTACAATCCTTAATGTCTCATCTTTCAAAATACAGTCCTCTTAGTTTACAGCATTTTCCTCACTCAAAAATATATATTTTTACTAAAGTTGCCCAATTAGTGGGAGGGATGGGGACAATTTCTTGTCGTGCGAGGTGCTCAAGTTCAGAGCGGCTGTCAGTCATAATCCATACAGCGCTGTGAAGCAGAGAACCTGAGCTCTGAATTCATGTACAGCCACTGCGTTCCAATTTAGGCATTTATCAGTGTCCAAATCTGCCATTTTCAAACTGTTTACGAGTGTAAAGTCCTCTTAGTTTACAAGTTGGAACCAAATAAGGTACTTGAGAGCGATACCATAGAAAAACTACTTTAGGGTCTCTGAAGAACCATAAATGGGATGGTTCTTTGAAGAACAATACAATTATTTTTTTCTAAAACCTGAAATGTTTCGGCCCTCCAGCACCGGAATTGAATAGCCTTGCTATAGGGTTTTATTTGAATATTTCCCAGGGTTACTACCATATTTCGCAGGGTGCCTTTCCAGTAAATTTTAGAGTTAACATGACGTCCTGACCATAGAGAGCTCGTATTTTTCTATGGTAGAGTAGGTCAGGGCGTGACTGGGGTTTTTTGTGTAGTTTATTTATTTCTATGTTTGGTTCTAGTTTCTTTTTTCTATGTTGGGGTTTTAGTCTAGTTTAAAATGTTCTATGGTGTTTTCTAGGTTATCTTTTCTATGTTGGGGTTTTTGTCTAGTTTACATTTTCTATGTTGTGTTCTAGGTTCTTTTTTCTAGGTTGGGGTTTTTGTATGATTCCCAATTAGAGGCAGCTGGTCATCGTTGTCTCTAATTGGGGATTATATTTAAGTTGTTGTTTTTCCCGCTAGTGTTTGTGGGAGATTATTTTGAGTTAGTGTATGTTGCACCTCTTCGTCACGGTTTGTTGTTTTTGTTTATAGTTTATTTGTATGTCTTGCATAGTTTCACATAATAATAAAGATGAGGAACGATACGCATGCTGCGCCTTGGTCTCCTTCATACGACAGCCGTGACAGACTGTTTGGTAGTGACAGAGAAATGGTTGTTAGATTCATCAATTTTCAGTCCTGTGGCCTTCACCAAGTGAGATTTAAAAAAATGAAGACAATACAATACATATTTCATAAGGCCTTCTTATGAGGGCCTAGTTTTACCCTAATACAGTGGCCTGAAACTCATTACAGGCCACATCAGGCCAGCAAGTCATATCATGCTGGCTTGTAAAGTGACATGTAATTCCTATTGGAGTGGGGATATCCAACATTTGAAAATGTTTATTCACCCTCAACCTGCATTCAGAATGATTGCCAGGGTTGGGAAGTCTAAGATATGAGACTACTTTAAACATCTGAACTGGAACAAGCGTTTCAGTAACGGGTGCAATAAATCCAATTTAGAGATTGGAATACTTCAGAAAAATGTGCTATTTATATTTGAGTAGCATAAGATTAATTAATCAATGCAAAAACATAGATTTTGAAACAAATAATTCTAAAAGTCGACCTGCAACAGAGCATCCTGGGAAATAAGATGATGGGCGTGGGTTTGGTTCAACTCTGGATATTAACACCAACACTGGGATTATTTTACACCACTGAGTGTTAATTTAAGTCTTGAATCAACACTAGAAATGCTACACCAAAAAAAATCTATACTAGTTAACACTGGCTAATATGCTGTGTGCTATGAAAGGGAAACATCTGCAGGCTTCCATACAATTAAATAACCTTTTAGAATTCTGAAGAACCGTAGATAACACGTCAAGAACCTCACAAAAGTTTTTTTATCGTGCAAGAGTTCTCCAAGGAACCTTTTTCAGTGCAGGTTTAGTACCATAGTACTCATGCAATCACGATACTTGATACCAAGGCAACAAAAAAGAAGGCATATTAGCCAAAGTCACAGAATGACACTTCATCCAGACAGATCAACTCAGATACTGCTCTGTTCAATCGTTGGGCATCTTTTGAGTTCAATATCATTACATTTGCCTTTTTTGATGTACAATTTTTTTCCAGAGACAGCCAGGTATGCATGAATGAATCAATTACAATTTTTTTTTTTTTACCAATCTAACAACATAAAAGGCAATAATTTACCATTCAAATAATCTCTATTGATAAACTGGGTAAATCAATATGTAGCGTAGGCCTAGCCACAATAAAGGTGAATGCATATTCAATAGGTGTGTGCATGCATTGAGTTATTACATTTTTTTTGTCTGATTTCATGGGGCTACAATCTGTTTCCCTTCCATTTGGGACTTATTGTATCGTACTGATCAACTACATTTGAACAGAAGTAGTGTATTTTATAAAAATGCGTGTGGTCTCTTTAAAGAACTGCACTTGATTTGACCCAAAAACAATTGCGTTGCTCCTCAAGAAATGCTGCCGGCCATGAGAGGCCAAACATGGGTTGGGTTGGCTTAGGGGTGCGGTTTGATGTGGATGTTTCTTGGGTGTGTCCTTGCCACCACCAAGACACATCCATCTGTCAGAACCTTGCCTGCAGCCGTTTCACCCCCACTCAATCACAACAAACACACCTCCTGCAGGTTGAGTTCAATAACTACAGGAGATGTATGGTGAGGTACCAAAGGAAGTTTTGAATAGGCCAGTAGCCTACAGAGTAATATGAGAAGCATTCCTGACATAGATAATCTAAACTAAGTGTTTTGACAAATTTCAAATGTAGTAACAGGTCCATGTAGAAGAAACAACCCTTTACATAATACCATACAAGCAGTGTTCTGCAAATATAACAATGTTAACATTTCATCTTTCATTGTCATTCACAGTTGATACGGATACTGTGCCTATCAGCATTTTGCAATGGTGGTAATGGGGCTACCTTGGCAAACATGTCAGTGGTCATACCTTCCTGTGTGGTGTCCTGTATACCACAGGAGTTCCCTGATCCTGGCACAGAATACACAGGGTTTCTCCCTCCCTCCTAACTAATACCAATCAATTCAATAATAGAAAAAGACAATACAAGTAAAAGTTGTGTCTAGTAAAACTGTAATGCCAAGTCTCTCTCCATTCAAGGTCTCTCTCCATTCAGAGACATCAGTATCAGGCCCGTCTGTCAGTCATCACATCATCTTGCAATTCTCCTTGTGCTGGCTCCCATAAAATGTTTCTGTGAACACATGTATTTATTTATTTATGCAAGTCATTTAGTCAGTTAAGAACAAATTATTTTTGCCAGAGCCCCAGAGCCTTTAGGCTGTTGCCAATGACAGGTGAAGGTTGCTGGCCGGATACTTGCCAACATGTGGCTGACTGTTCCATTCATAGGAATGCTCACAGCGAGGGTATGTCTGCATGATGCTGATGAGGGACCCCTTGTTGGTCTTCTCTATGCTGCATGTTCGGCTGCAAACTGGACATCTCTTGAACAGGCAATCTTATGAGGTAGTGTTGACTGGGAGGGACTGGGTGATATAATCAACAGTCAAGTAGTAAATAGCATTTTATTCTAAAGAAAGGTCAAGCCGGGTATTTTTTAATACAACTTCACACAACACACAATACCTGTCATTGTTGATGACGCTGTATGTGTCATCAGGGCAGTAACTCAGATCACTATCAGAGGCCTCATGATGGCATGTCCTTTTCATAGGAGTCCAGGGAGACTCTAGCAACAACCGATTAGCATGACACACTTTTATTCAGAGGTCTTGCCTGACAAGCTGTGAAAATAGCAAGTGAACAATTAAATAAATTATTTTGGAGGTTGCGTAACCATTACTAAGAATAGTAAAGCCCCCTTTACTGGCTCAAATAGCTGTCCAATCACCCTGTTACCAACCCTTCACAAAGTTTTTGAAAAAATTGTGTTTGACCAGATACAATGTTATTTTACAGTAAACAAATAGACAACAGACTTTCAGCAAGCTTATAGGGAAGGACATTCAACAAGCACAGAACTTACACAAACTACTAATGATTGGCTGAGAGAAATTTATGACAAAAATATTGTGGGGGCTGTTTTGTTAGACTTCAGTGCGGCTTTTGACATTATCGATCATTGTCTGCTGCTGAAAAAACTTGTGTTATTCTGGATAAAGAGTTACCTGTCTAACAACACAGAGGGTGTTCTTTAATGGAAGCCTCCCAATATAATCCAAGTAGAATCAGGAATTCCCCAGGGCAGCTGTCTAGGCCCATTACTTTTTCAATCTTTACTAATGACATGCCACTGGCTTTAACCTGTTATGGCTAGGGGGCAGTATTTTCACAGCCGGATAAAAAAAACGTACCCGATTTAATCTGATTATTACTCCTGCCCAGAAACTAGAATATGCATATAATTATTAGCTTTGGATAGAAAACACTCCAAAGTTTCTAAAACTGTTTGAATGGTGTCTGTGAGTATAACAGAACTCATTTGGCAGGCCAAAACCTGAGAAGATTCCATGCAGGAAGTGCCCTGTCTGACAATTTCTTGCCCTTCTTGATTATCTCTATCCATTACAGAGGATCTCTGCTGTAATGTGACACTTCCTACGGCTACCATGGGCTCTCAGAAGGCGGCAAAAAGCTGAATCGTGGCTTTGCAGGCTCTGGCTGAAAAAAAGTAGCGCGTTTGGCTAGTGGCTGGTTACAGTACTGTGAGACTCAGGCGCGTGCCCGAGTCGACCCCATGCTTTGTTTTCATTCGTCTGTTTACCTAAACGCAGATTCCCGGTCGGAATATTATCGCTTTTTTACGAGAAAAATGGCATAAAAATTGATTTTAAAGAGCGGTTGACATGCTTCGAAGTACGGTAATGGAATATTTAGAAATCTTTTGTCACGAAATGCGCCATGCTCGTGACCCTTATTTACACTTCGGATAGTGTCTTGAACGCACGAACAAAACGCCGCTGTTTGGATATAACTATGGATTATTTTGAACCAAACCAACATTTGTTATTGAAGTAGAAGTCCTGGGAGTGCATTCTGACGAAGAACACCAAAGGTAATCAAACTTTTCTAATAGTAAATCTGACTTTGGTCAGGGCTAAACTTGGTCGGTGTCTAAATGGCTAGCCGTGATGGCTGGGCTATCTACTGAGAATATTGCAAAATGTGCTTTCACCGAAAAGCTATTTTAAAATTGGACATATCGAGTGCATAGAGGAGTTCTGTATCTATAATTCTTAAAATAATTGTTATGTTTTTTGTGAACTTTTATCGTGAGTAATTTAGTAAATTCACCGGATGTTTGCGGGGGGTATGCTAGTTCTGAACGTCACATGCTAATGTAAAAAAGCTGGTTTTCGATATAAATATGAACTTGATTGAACAAAACATGCATGCATTGTATAACATAATGTCCTAGGGTTGTCATCTGATGAAGATCAAAGGTTAGTGCTGCATTTAGCTGTGGTTTTGTTTTTTGTGACATTATATGCTAGCTTGAAAAATGGGTGTGTGATTATTTCTGGCTGGGTACTCTGCTGACATAATCTAATGTTTTGCTTTCGCTGTAAAGCCTTTTTGAAATCGGACAGTGTGGTTAGATTAACGAGAGTCTTGTCTTTAAAATGCTGTAAAATAGTCATATGTTTGAAAAATTGAAGTAATAGGATTTTAGAGGAGTTTGTATTTCGCGCCACGCCCATCATTGGATATTGGAGCAGATGTTCCGCTAGCGGAACGTCTAGATGTAAGAGGTTAAGTAAAGCTATTGTGTCTATGTATGCGGATGACACAACACTATAAACGTCAGCTACTACAGCGACTGAAATGAGCGACTGCAACACTTAACCTGTTGGGGCTAGGGGGCAGTATTTGCACGGCTGGATAAAAAAATGTACCCGATTTAATCTGGTTACTAATCCTACCCAGTAACTAGAATATGCATATACTTATTATATATGGATAGAAAACACCCTAAAGTTTCTAAAACTGTTTGAATGGTGTCTGTGAGTATAACAGAACTCATTTGGCAGGCAAAACCCTGAGACATTTTCTGACAGGAAGTGGATACCTGATGTGTTGTATTACCTTTAAACCTATGCCATTGAAAAACACAGGGGCTGAGGAATATTTTGGCACTTCCTATTGCTTCCACTAGATGTCACCAGCCTTTACAAAGTGTTTTGAGTCTTCTGGAGGGAGATCTGACCGAACAAGAGCCATGGAACAATGATGGCCCATTAGACACCTGGCGCGCGAGTTCATGTTGGGTACCCTCGTTCCAATACGTTATAAAAGAGAATGCATTCGTCCACCTTGAATATTATTCATGTTCTGGTTAAAAAAGGCCCTAATGATTTATGCTATACAACGTTTGACAAGTTTGAACGAACGTAAATATATTTTTTCCCCTCGTTCATGAAGTGAAGTCCGGCGGGCTTAGATCATGTGCTAACAAGACGGAGATTTTTGGACATAAATGAGCTTTTTTGAACAAAACTACATTCGTTATGGACCTGTGATACCTGGAAGTGACATCTGATGAAGAGAATCAAAGGTAATGGATTATTTACATAATATTTTCGATTTTAGATCTCCCCAACATGGCGGCTAGTCTGTATCGCAACGCGTATTTTTCTGGGCGCAGTGCTCAGATTATTGCAAAGTGTGATTTCCCAGTAAGGTTATTTTTAAATCTGGCAAGTTGATTGCGTTCAAGAGATGTAAATCTATAATTCTTTAAATGACAATATAATATTTTACCAATGTTTTCTCATTTTAATTATTTAATTTGTGGTGCTGACTTGACTGCCGGTTATTGAAGGGAAACGATTTCCTGAACATCAACGCCACAGTAAAACGCTGTTTTTGGATATAAATATGAACTTGATAGAACTAAAAATGCATGCATTGTCTAACACAATGTCCTAGGAGTGTCATCTGTTGGAGATTGTAAAAGGTTAGTGCATCATTTTAGCTGATTCATGGTTTTGGTGACGCCTGTCTTTGAATTGGCACAACATTACACACAACTCTTGTAAATGTACTGTCCTAACATACTCTAAATGTATGCTTTCGCCGTAAAACCTTTTTGAAATCGTAAAACGTGGTTAGATTAAGGAGATGTTTATCTTTCAAAGGGTGTAAAATAGTTGTATGTTTGAAAAATTTGAATTTTGACATTTATTTGGATTCAAATTTGCCGCTCTTGAAATGCACCTGCTGTTGATGGAGTGCACCACGGGTGGGACGCTTGCGTCCCACCTAGCCCATAGAGGTTAAGAGCTGCAGTTAGTTTCAGAATGGGTGGCAAGGAATAAGTTAGTCCTAAATATTTATTCAACTAAAAGCATTGCATTTGGTACAAACCATTCACTAAACCCTAAACCTCAACTAAATCTTGCAATAAATAATGTGGAAATTGAGCAAAGGTTACTAAACTGCTTGGAGTAACCCTGGATTGTAAACTGTAATGTTCAAAACATATTGATACAACAGTAGCTAAGATGGGGAGAAGTCTGTCCCTAATAAAGCGCTGCTCTACCTTAACCGCACTATCAACAAGGCAGGTCCTATAGGCTCTAGTTTGGTCGCACCTGGACTACTGTTCAGTCGTGTGGTCAGGTGCCACAAAGAGGGATGGGCAGCACGGCTGGCCCTTGGATGTACACCGAGAGGAGAGATTGACTTCATCACCATTTGCATTTGTGAGAGGTATTGACATGTTGAAAGCACCGAGCTGTCTGTTTAAACGACTAGCATGCAGCTCAGACACCCATGCCTACCCCACAAGACATGCCACCAGAAGTCTCTTCACAGTCCCCAAGTCCAGAACAGACAACGGTAGGCGCACAGTACTACACAGAGCCATGACTAAATGGAACTCTATTCCACATCAGGTAAATGATGCAAGCAGAAAGAAAATACACCTTATGGAACAGCTGGGACTGTGACGCAACAAACATTGGCACATGCATACACACACATACGATAACATACGCACTACACACAAGTACACATGGATTTTGTGTTGTAGATACAGTTGAAGTTGGAAGTTTACATACACTTAGGTTGGAGTCATTAAAACTCATTTTTCAACCACTCCACAAATGTCTTGTTAACTTCTTATGGCTTGGGGGCAGTATTTCGACATCTGGATGAGAAGCGTGCCTAAAGTAAACTGCCTGTTACTCAGGCCCAGAAGCTAGGATATGCATATAATTGGTATATTTGGATAGAAAACTCTAAAGTTTCCAAAACTGTTAAAATAATGTCTGTGTATAACAGAACTGATATGGCAGGCGAAAACCTGAGGAAAATCCATCCAGGAAGTGGGATTGTTTTTGATGTGGGTATTTTCAATTGAATGAATATAGAGTATCTAATGGGTTAGGACCCAGATTGCAGTTCCTATGGCTTCCACTAGATGTCAACAGTCTTTAGACATGGTTTCAGGCTTGTTTTCTGAAAAATGAAGAATGAGACCTTTTTGTCAGTGGACTGAGGAAGAATGCAGAGCTGGTTTGAGCATGTGACCGATTGTGTGCCCTTCGTTATTTTTCCTTTCTATTGAATATGCTATTGTCCGGTTGAAATATTATCGATTATTTAGACAATAGACAACCTGAGGATTAATTATAAACATCGTTTGACATGTTTTGACGAACTTTACAGGTACTATTAGAATGTATTCGTCTGCATGTTTTGACCGCCTTGGAGCCAGTAGATTACTGAACAAAACTGAGTTTTTGGGATATATTTATTGTGTAACTGGGACCCTTCTGATTGCAACCAGATGAAGATCTTCAAAGGTAAGTGATTAATTTTATCGCTATTTCTGACTTTGTAATTCCTTTACTTGGTTGTAAAATGTTTGTATGCTTTTGTAAGCGGGGCGCTGTCCTCAGATAATCGCATGTTATGCTTCGCCGTAAAGCCTTTTTGAAATTTGACAATGAGGCTGGATTAACAAGAAGTTGATCTTTAAGCCGATGTATAACACTTGTATTTCTTATGAATGTTTATTATTACTATTTCTGTATTTTGAATTTGGCGCTCTGCAATTTCACCGGATGTTGTCGAGGTGGGTCGCTAGCGGAACGCCTGCACCAGAAAGGTTAACAAACTACAGTTTTGGCAAGTCAGTTAGGACATCAACTTTGTGCATGGCACAAGTAATCTTTCCAACAATTGTTTACAGACTGATTATTTCACTTATAATTCACTGTATCACAAGTCCAGTGGGTCAGAAGTTTACATACACTAAGTTGACTGTGCCTTTAAACAGCTTGGAAAATTGGCTTTAGAAGCTTCTGATAGGCTAATTGACATCATTTGAGTCAATTGGAGGTGTACCTGTGGATGTATTTCAAGGCCTACCTTCAAACTCAGTGCCTCTTTGCTTGAAATCATGGGAAAAACAAAAGAAATCAGCCAAGATCTCAGAATTTTTTGTTGTTGTTGACCTCGATAAGTCTGGTTCATCCTTGGAAGCAATTTCCAAACGCCTGAAGGTACCACGTTCATCTGTACAAACAATAGTACGTAAGTATGAACACCATGGGACCACGCAGCTGTCATACCGCTCAGGAAGGAGACGCGTCCTAGAGATGAACGTACTTTGGTGCAAAAAGTGCAAATCAATCCCAGAACAACAGCAAAGGACCCTGTGAAGATGCTGGATGAAACAGGTACAAAAGTATCTATATCCACAGTAAAACAAGTCCTATATCGACATAACCTGAAAGGCCGCTGAGCAAGGAAGAAACCACTGCTCCAAAACCGCCATAACAAAAGCGTACTTTTTGGAGAAATGTCCTCTGGTCTGATGAAACAAAAATAGAACTGTTTGGCCATAATGACCATCATTATGTTTGGAGGAAAAAGGGGGATGCTTGCAAGCCAAAGACACCATCCCAACCGTGAACCACAGGGGTGGCTGCATCATCTTGTTTTATTTCACCTTTATTTAACCTGGTAGGCAAGTTGAGAACAAGTTCTCATTTACAATTGTGACCTGGCCAAGATAAAGCAAAGCAGTTCGACAACATACAAAAACACAGAGTTTTGGGGGTGCGTTGCTGCAGGAGGGACTGGCGCACTTCACAAAATAGAAAATATCATGAGGAAGGACAATTATGTGGATATATTGAAGCAATATCTCAAGACATCAGTCAGGAAGTTAAAGCTTGGTCGCAAATGGGTCTTCCAAATGGACAATGACCCCAAGCATACTTCCAAAGTTGTGGCAAAATGGCTTAAGGACAACAAAATCAAGGTATTGGTGTGGCCATCACAAAGCCCTGACCCCAATCCTATATTAAATTTGTGGGCAGAACTGAAAAAGCATGTGCGAGCAAGGAGGCTTATAAACCTGACTCAAGTTACACCAGCTCTGTCAGGAGGAATGGGACAAAAATTCACCCAACTTACTGTGGGAAGCTTGTGGAAGGCTACCCAAAACATTTGACTTAAGTTAAACAATTTAAAGGCAATGCTACCAAATACTAATTGAGTGTATGTAAACTTCTGACCCACTGGGAATGTGATGAAAGAAATAAAAGCTGAAATAATTCATTATCTCTACTATTATTCTGATATTTCACATTCTTAAAATAAAGTGGTGATCCTAACTGACCTAAAACGGAACTTTTACTAGGATTAAATGTCAGGAATTGTGGAAAAACGGAGTTAAAATGTATTTGGCTAAGGTGTATGTAAACCTCCGACTTCAACTGTATGTGGTAGTAGAGTAGGGGCCTGAGGGCACACAGTGTGTTGTGAAATCGTATTGTAATGTTTTTAATATTGTATAACTGACTTACTCTTCCTGGGGGTCTGGGAAAATGATCTGCTGCCTTGGCAGCAGCTAATGGGGATCCATAACAAATATAAATTGCAATCACATTGCTGGACATGTTATGATACCCACCTTTGCACCTTCTGGTAGGTCACCGGCATCCATTCATGACCAGGGGTTCAGTCTTGCACCCAACTGTGTAATTTGTCTAACAGAAAAACAGGGTCAACGATTATCATCATCCCTCAATTATAAACATAGCTCAAGAAATAACAATCTCATTTGGAAGCTATTTCTATGCTTTACATATGTTAATAGGATTAGATTCAGGCCGGTGAAGCCGTTACACTATGCAACCAACTGTGACATGTTTTGCTATGGCCCTGGGTTGGTTTGTGTTTGTTGCTGCTAGTTCATATACTGTTGAAGTCTGACATGAGTTAGCCAATACCACCATAGCTGCATAAAAGTAATAATAATAATAGTGCCCTAGACATGGGTTGCATCTCGGTGGCTAGTGACGGTTTCATCTAAATTACACTAACTTAGAGTGGCATGGAAATACAATGACATTGCTAAAGTAAATAATTAGAAGGAAACAACTTTGCCATATGTTGTCAAATGTACTTTATTAGAGAGATGGCAATGTTGCCATTACTGTTACTTGCGAAGTTTGTAAAAAAAAATATTTCGATTTGTTTAAAGACTTGCTTGGTTACTACATGATTCCATATGTGTTATTTCATAGTTTTGATGTGTTCCCTATTATTCTACAACGTAGAAAATAGTCAAAATAAAGAAAAAAAATTAAGGGAACACTAAAATAACACATCCTAGATCTGAATGAATGAAATAATCTTATTAAATACTTTTTTCTTTACATAGTTGAATGTGCTGACAACAAAAATCACACAAAAATAATCAATGGAAATCCAATTTATCAACCCATGGAGGTCTGGATTTGGAGTCACACTCAAAATTAAAGTGGAAAACCACACTACAGGCTGATCCAACTTTGATGTAATGTCCTTAAAACAAGTCAAAATGAGGCTCAGTAGTGTGTGTGGCCTCCACGTGCCTGTATGACCTCCCTACAACGCCTGGGCATGCTCCTGATGAGGTGGCAGATGGTCTCCTGAGGGATCTCCTCCCAGACCTGGACTAAAGCATCCGCCAACTCCTGGACAGTCTGTGGTGCAACGTGGCGTTGGTGGATGGAGCGAGACATGATGTCCCAGATGTGCTCAATTGGATTCAGGTCTGGGGAACGGCCGGGCCAGTCCATAGCATCAATGCCTTCCTCTTGCAGGAACTGCTGACATACTCCAGCCACATGAGGTCTAGCATTGTCTTGCATTTGGTGGAAACCAGGGCCAACCGCACCAGCATATCGTCTCACAAGGGGTCTGAGGATCTCATCTCAGTACCTAATGGCAGTCAGGCTAACTCTGGCGAGCACATGGAGGGCTGTGTGGCCCCCCAAAGAAATGCCACCCCACACCACGACTGACCCACCACCAAACCGGTCATGCTGGTGGATGTTGCAGGCAGCAGCAGGCTCTGGCAGTGCTCCTCCTGCTCCTCCTTGCACAAAGGCGGAGGTAGCGGTCCTGCTGCTGGGTTGTTGCCCTCCTACGGCCTCCTCCACGTCTCCTGATGTACTGGCCTGTCTCCTGGTAGCGCCTCCGTGCTCTGGACACTACGCTGACAGACACAGCAAACCTTCTTGCCACAGCTCGCATTGTTGTGCCATCCTGGATAAGCTGCACTACCTGAGCCACTTGTGTGGGTTGTAGACTCCGTCTCATGCTACCACTAGAGTGAAAGCACCGCCAGCATTCAAAAGTGACCAAAACATCAGCCAGGAAGCATAGGAACTGAGAAGTGGTCTGTGGTCTCCACCTGCAGAACCACTCCTTTATTGGGGGTGTCTTGCTAATTGCCTATAATTTCCACCTGTTGTCTATTCCATTTGCACAACAGCATGTGAGATTTATTGTCAATCAGTGTTGCTTCCTAAGTGGACAGTTTGATTTCACAGAAGTGTGATTGACTTGGAGTTACATTGTGTTGTTTAAGTGTTACACATACATACATATAATATATATATATATATATATATATATATACACATACACACAAACATACACACACGTCAAAAGTTTGGACACACCTACTCATTCAAGGGGTTTTCTTTATTTTGACTATGTTCTACATTGTAGAATAATAGTGAAGACATCAAAACTATGAAATAACACATATGGAATCATGTAGTAACCAAGCAAGTCTTAAACAAATCGAAATATATTTTATATTTGAGATTCTTCAAAGTAGCCACCCTTTGCTTGACGACAGCTTTGAAAACTATTGGCATTCTCTCAACCTGCTTCATGAGATAATCACCTGGAAAGCATTTAAATTAACAGGTGTGCCTTGTTAAAATTTTATTTGTGGATTTTTTTTCCTTCTTAATGCATTTGAGCCAAACAGTTGTGTTGTGACAAGGTAGGGGTAGCATACAGAAGATAGCCCTATTTGGCAAAACACCAAGTGCATATTATGGCAAGAAAAACCCAAATAAGCGAAGAGAAACAACAGTCCATCATTACTTTAATAAGACATGAAGGTCAGTCAATCCGGAAAATGTCAAGAACTTTGAAAAAGTTTCTTAAAGTGCTGTCGCAAAAACCATCCAGCGCTATGATGAAACTGGCTCTCATGAGGACCGCTACAGGAAAGGAAGACCCAGAGTTACCTCTGCTGCAGAGGATGAGTTCATTAGAGTTACCAGCCTCAGATTGCATCCCAAATAAATTCTTCACAAGGTTCAAGTAAGAGACACATCTCAACATCAACTGTTCAAATGAGACTGCGTGAATCAGGCCTTCATGGTCGAATTGCTGCAAAGAAACCACAACTAAAAGGACACCAAGAAGAGACAATAGACATTAGACCGGAGGAAATCTGTCCTTTGGTCTGAGGAGTCCAAATTTGAGATTTTTGGTTCCAACTGCTGTGTCCTTGTGAGACGCAGAGCAGGTGAACGGATGATCTGCGCATGTGTGGTTCCCACCGTGAAGCATGGAGGAGGAGTTGTGATGGTGTGGGGGTGCTTTGCTCGTGACACTGTCTGTGATTTATTTAGAATTGAAGGCACAGTTAACCAGCATGACTACACCAGCAATCTGCAGTGATACGCCATCCCATCTGGTTTGCACTTAGTGGGACTATCATTTGTTTTTCAAAAGGAAAAAATGACCCAAAACACATCTCCTGGCTGTGTGAGGGCGATTTGACCAAGAAGGAGAGTGATGCATCAGATGACCTGGCCTCCACAAATGACCCGACTTCAACCCAACTGCGATGGTTTGGGATGAGTTGGACCACAGAGTGAAGGAAAAGCAGCCAACAAGTGCTCAGCATATGTGGGGAAAGCATTCCAGGTAAAGCTGTTGAGTGAACGCCAAGAGTGTGCAAAGCTGTCATCAAGGCAAAAGGTGGCTACTTTGAAGAATCTCAAATATAAAATATTTTGATTTGTTTAACACTTTGGTTACTACATGGTTCCATGTGTTATTTCATAGTTTTGATGTCGTCGCTATTATTCTACAATGTAGAACATAGTAAAAAATAAAGATAAAAACCCTTGACTGAGTGTGTCCAAACTTCTGACTATTAAACACATTTATATTACACACACACACACACACACACACACACACACACACACACACACACACACACACACACACACACACACACACACACACACACACACACACACACACACACACACACACACACACATTATACAGTTGAAGTCAGATGTTTACATACACCTTAGCCAAATACATTTAAACTCAGTTTTTCACAATTCCTGACATTTAATCCTAGTAAAAATCCCCTGTTTAGGTCAATTAGGATCACCACTTTATTTTAAGAATGTGAAATGCCAGAATAATAGTAGAGAGAATGATTTATTTCAGCACATTCCCAGAGGGTCAGAAGTTTACATACACTCAATTAGTATTTGGATGCATTGCCTTTAAATTGTTTAACTTGGGTCAAACGTTTTGGGTAGCCTTCCACAATGGATGAATTTTGGTCCATTCCTCCAGCTGGAGTAACAGAGTCAGGTTTGTAGGCCTCCTTGCTCTCACACGCTTTTTCAGTTCTGCCCACAAATGTTCTATAGGATTGAGGTCAGGGCTTTGTGAGGGCCACTCCAATACCTTGACTTTGTTGTCCTTAAGCCATTTTGCCACAACTTTGAAAGTGTGCTTGGGGTCATTGTCCATTTGGAAGACCCATTTGCGACCAAACTTTAACTTCCTGACTGATGTCTTGAGATGTTGCTTCAATATAACCACATAATTGTCCTGCCTCATGATGCCATCTATTTTGTGAAGTGCACCAGTCCCTCCTGCAGCAACGCACCCCCACAACATGATGCTGCCACCCCTGTGCTTCACGGCTGGGATGGTGTTCTTTGCCTTGCAAGCCTCCCCCTTTTTCCTCCAAACATAACGATGGTTATTATGGCTTAACAGTTCTATTTTTGTTTCATCAGACCAGAGGACATTTCTCCAAAAAGTACGATCTTTGTCCCCATGTGCAGTTGCAAACTGTAGTCTGGCTTTTCTATGGTGGTTTTGGAGCAGTGGCTTCTTCCTTGCTGAGTGGCCTTTCAGGTTATGTCAATATAGGACTCGTTTTACTGTGGATATAGATACTTTTGTACCCGTTTCCTCCAGCATCTTCACAAGGTCCTTTGCTGTTGTTCTGGGATTGATTTGCACTTTTCTCACCAAAGTACGTTCTGTGAGTATAACAGAACTGAAATGGCAGGCGAAACCCCGAGGACAAACCACCCCCCCCCCCCCCCAAAAAAAAAATCTTCCTACCACTGATTTCAATGGCTGGCACTTTTATAATAGGGTGAAATCGTGCCCAATTGCAGTTCCTTGGGCTTCCACTAGAGGTCAATAGTCTTTAGAAAGAGTTTCAGGCTCGTTTTTGGAAAAATGAGCCAGAAATTGTAGTTTTTCTAGGTGGCTCCCATTTTGGCTGTAGTGTTTCCAAGCGCGTAAATAAGAGCGCGTTCTTTGGTATTTTTCTCCGGTAAAGACAATAACGATTCTCCGTCTTAAATGTTATCGTTTATTTGCGTATTAGGGTACCTAATTGTTTGCTTATAAATGTTGATTGACTTGTTTGGATAAGTTTATTGGTAACGTTTGGGATTCAATTTGTATGCATTTTGATGGAGGGAAACTGGGTGGATTATTGACTGAAGCGAAACTGAGTTTTTATGGATATAAAGAAGGACATTATCGAACAAAAAGGACCATTTGTGATGTAACTGGGACCTTTTGGAGTGCCAACAGAAGAAGATCAAAGGTAAGGCATTTTTTTATATCGCCATTTCTGACTTTCATGTTGCAACTGCCTGGTTGAAATATGTTTTTCATGTGTTTGTATGCGGGGCGCTGTCCTCAGATAATCGCATGGTTTGCTTTCGCTGTAAAGCTTTTTTGAAATCTGACACCGCGGCTGGATTAACAAGAAGTTAAGCTTTATTTTGATGTATTACACTTGTGATTTTATGAAAGTTAAATATTTATAATACTGTAGTTTGAATTTCGCGCTCTGCAATTTCACCGGATGTTGGACAGGTGGGACGCTTATGGGCGCTACACCTGCCCATAAGAAGTTAAAGGACTCTCAGACCATGAGAAACAAGATTCTCTGGTCTGATGAAACCAAGAGTTTACTCTTGGGTCTCAATGCCAAGTGTCACGTCTGGAGGAAACCTGGCACCGCTCAACACCTGGCCAATACCTTCACTACAGTGAAGCATGGTGTTGGCAGCATCATGCTGTGGGGATGTTTTTCAGCTACAGGGACTGGGAGACTAGTGAGGATCGAGGGAATGATGAACAGAGCAAAGTACAGAGAGATCCTTGATGAAAACCTGCTCCAGAGTGCTCAGGAGCTCAGACTGGGGCAAAGGTTCAACTTCCAACAGGACAACGACCCTAAGCACACAGCCAAGACAACGCAGGAGTGGCTTCGGGACAAGCCTCCGAATGTCCATGAGTGGCCCAGCCAGAGCCCGGACTTGAACCCGATCGAACATCTCTGGAGAGACCTGAAAATAGCTGTCCAGCGACGCTCCCCATCCAACCTGACAGAGCTTGAGAGGATCTGCAGAGAAGAATGGGAGAAACTCCCCAAATACAGGTGTGCCAAGATTGTATCGTCATACACAAGAACACTCTATGCTGTAATCACTGCCAAAAGTGCTTCAATAAAGTACTGAGTAAAGGGTCTGAATACCTATGTAAATGTGATATTTCAGTTTTGTATTTTTAACACATCTGAAAAAAGATTAAAACCTGTTTTTGCTTTGTCCTTATGGGGTAGTGTGTGTCAATGAGGGGGGAAAACAATTTAATCAATTTTAGAATAAGGCTGTAACGTAAGTTAAGGGGTCTGAATACTTTTCAGAATGCACTGTATGTATAGGTCAGCAAAGAGGAGTTACTGCTTCCTACAAGACCACAAAACGTGTAGGCTACATTTCACAGAGTTTTTAAAAAGCGTTTCAGGTCAAAAGCTGATGTCTTAAAGGGGCAGTGTTGCATTTTGTGGCAGGCTTGACTATGCAAATAAACCATTAGGTAGAGGAGTAGCCTACATTGTCTAATTCTCTGTATGTAATAAAATAATTAAACCTTTTTAAGTGGTTTCTTGCGTCATACACAATTCCATTTACAGTCATCTACAGTGCCTTCAGAAAGTATTCATACCCCTCAACTTTTTCCACATTTTGTTGTGTTACAGCCTGAATTAAAAATGTATTACATTTACATTCTGGTCACTGGCCTACACGCCCACACACTGTCAAAGTGGAATTATGTTTTTTGAAATTTGTACAAAGCTGAAATGTATTGAGTCTTAAGTATTTAAACGTTCTTATGGCAAGCCTAAATAAGTTCTGGAGTAAAATCTTAAGTCACATAAGTTGCATGGACTCACTCTGTGTGCAATAATAGTGTTTAACATGATTTTTGAATGAGTACCTCATTTCTGTACCCTACACATACAGAATTTCAAACACAGATTCAACCACAAAGACCAGGGAGATGCCTCGCAAAAAAAGCAGACATTGAATATCCCTTTGAGCATGGTGAAGTTATTAAATTAGTAGATTATTATTAAATTACACTTTAAGTGGTGTATCAGTACACCCAGTCACTACAAAGATACAGACGTCCTTCCTAACTCAGTTGCTGGAGAGAATGGAAACCGCTCAGGGATTTCACAATGAGGCCTATAATGACTTTAAAACAGTTACAGGAGAAAATTGAGAATGGATCAACAAACATTGTATTTACTCCACATTAACCTAAATGACACAGTGAAAAGAAGGAAGCCTGTACACAAAACAAATATTCCAAAACAGGCATCCTGTTTGCAACAAGGCACTAAAGTAATACTGTAAAATATGTGGCAAAGCAATTAACTTCTTGTCCCAAATACAAAGTTTTATGTTTGGGGCAAATCCAATACAACACAACACATTACTGAGTACCACTCTCCATATTTCCAAGCATAGTGGTGTCTGTATCATGTTATGGGTATGCTTGTCATTGTTAAGGACTGGGGAATTTTTCAGGATAAAAAAAGAAAACAGAATGGAGCTAAGCACAGGCAAAATCCTTGAGGAATATCTGGTTAATATCAGCTTTCCACCAGACACTGGGAAACAAATTCACATTTCAGGAGGACAATAACCTAAAACACAAGGCCAAATACACTGGAGTTGCTTACCAAGAAGACATAGAATGTTCCTGAGTGACAGAGTTACAGTTTTGACTTACATCTACTTTAAAATCTATGGCACAACAACCACCAACTTGACAGAGCTTGAAGAATTTTGAAAATTATAAATGGGTAAATGTTGCATAATTCAGATGTGGAAAGCTCTTAGAGACTTACCAAGAAAGACTCACAGCTGTAATCACTACCAAAGGTGCTTCTACAAAGGATTGACTCAGGGGTGAGAATAGTCATGTAAATTAGCTATTTCTGTAATTCATTTTCAATTAAATTTGCCAACATTTATAAAAACATGTTTTCACATTGTGATTATGGGGTGAGAGTCAATGAGTGAGAAAAATATATATATATTGAATTCAGGCTGTAACAATAAAATGTGGAATAAGTCAAGGGATATGAATACTTTCTGAAGGCACTATTTGGCCCATGGTGTTACAGACTAAGTAAAAAAATTATTCATTCATTCATTTCAAGCCCTTCATAATGTAAACACTTTTTTAAAAAAGTCTCATGCAATGTAGACCTGCATTGGACAGCACATAAAGCTATATCACATAAATCAAAAGCTATTTCCATGTGAAAATGTTATAGGATTTGCTCCATTGGTTTTGTTGGTAGGCCAATATTGTGCTCAGATAGACTAAAGGCTACTGTCTAAAACTGTAAGGGTACAGCCTCAGTGTTCACTGTAATGGTGTGCCGGAAGTTGCACAAAATTCTCACAACGTTCAAGTTTCCACTCACAAGACCTAAAATTTGCTCAGTGCCCCAAAACATTTGAGGGAACATTGCTGGTGAGTATGGCCCAGTACATCACGGGCTGAGCTTCCTGCCATCCAGGACCTCTACACCAGGCGGTG
Source organism: Salmo salar (assembly GCF_965601325.2). Lineage (NCBI taxonomy): Eukaryota > Metazoa > Chordata > Actinopteri > Salmoniformes > Salmonidae > Salmo > Salmo salar. The sequence goes on from NC_138305.1 coordinate 58,109,115, forward strand.
TAAGAGGAAGGATCAAAACTTTGTCAAAGATTCCAGTCACCCAAGCCAGACTGTTCTCTCTGCTACCGCATGGCAAGAGGTACCAGCACACCAAGTCTGGAACCAACAGGAGCCTGGACAGCTTCTACCCCCAAGCCCAAGCCACAAGACTGCTAAATAGCTAATCAAATGGCTACCCGGCCTACCTGCACTGATCCTTTTTTGCACGGACTCAATGCACAAACTGGACTCTACCCACACTGACAACCCAAAATACAAACTTCATACGCCCACACTGCACGAGAATACATGCATCCTGACGGCGCACACACACTGCTGCTACTGTCTATTATCTATCCTGTTGCCTAGTCACATTATCCCTACATACATGTACATAGCTAACTCAATTACCTCGTACCCTTGCACATCGACTCAGTACTGGTACTCCCTGTATATAGCCATGCTACTTTTACTCGTTATTGTGAAATAATTCACTGTGTATTTACTCCCCGTTTCACCATTTCTATTACATTTAAAAAAATCTTAACTCTGATTGCTGGAAAAGGATCCGTAAGAAAGCATTTCACTTTTAGTCTACACCTATTGTTTTTCCAAGCATGTGACAAATTAGTCAGCTCCTGTTCAGAGGCCCAGCTCATTGAGCTTCATCAGCAGCAGATTGAAATTTAGAACGTGTTTATGCAAAAACATTGAGTGCCAGGGGTTGAAACCTAAATTATTTTCCAATCGTTTCGTTCTGAACAGAACCATTCTTTTTTTTGTTCCCTTCCACTGTTCCAACCAGCAAAATAAAGTTCTGAACCAGCTCGAACCTCCAAAAAGTTGTTTTATATCATTCCTTTCTGTTCCTTTTTAAACCTCCAATTATTTTTATTTTTTTACGTTTAGCTTCACATTAAATTACTTCACCAATCATGTAGTGCGGATAGAAAAGCTTGTTAGTGAGCGGGAAAGCTATAGCTCAGTGAGTTGTCTTTCCATCATGCACGTAAACAAGTGTAGGGTGCGAGATGCAACAACATTTTTGCAGCTGGGGAGTAGTAATGGGCATTCCGGCTCTTTTCAGTGAACCGGCTCGTTCGGCTCAGCTCACCAAAAAGAGCCGGCTCTCTTGCCTCCCAAACGGATCTTTAAAAACATATTTTTTTGAAATTATTTTCAAGTCAAACAGTTTGCGATAGTTTGACTATGATCGGTATTAAAACAATTCTAATTAAATTAAATGAAATCATACTCTACCTTAACCACAACGTATTTAAAAATGCATTGGTTTGTTATGAAAAAGAATGCTATTAAACATTTGCATGTCAAGTATAACTTTTTAAATGTATATAAACAAAGTGCATATAAATCTAACCATTCAAAACAAATACAATCTGATCCGCATAATAGAATATTGCACCATATCAAAGAAAAATAAATAACAATGGGTAGACAGAGGTAGACAGAGGCCTTGTTCTTCCACCAGCTCAGAGGATCTGCAGATCTTTGGGAGGAGGGGCTCATCCAAGTAGAATTGGACCTCAATTATGGCATCTGCTGAGGGATTCCTTCGTGCTGCATCCCCAGTTGCTCTCTCATCAAACAGCATCCAAACAGCAGACGTTTGTGGCACTACTGCTGGTGCTTCTGCTCCATCTGATCCCTCTTCTTCCTGTTGGCCTGGTGCCTGAGCCAGCTGACTGCTGGGACTGTCCCTCCCTGCTGCTGAGATTATTCTTTGAAGAGCCTCATCAATCGCTCTGGCATCACTGAAGGCTAACTTCTTAAACCTGGGGTCAAGTGCAGGCAGTTTCTGATAGCACGTGATTATATTCTATTCTGTGGAACTTTCTGTCCATTGATGAACATAGGGTGTCCATCAACTATGTCACATGTCCTGTCGTTACATTTGCTTCTCTCTGGCGGCTGGCTGTGATTCGCTGCAGACCCTTACACAGGAGTATCATTTTTGAGGCTGTCACATACAATTGAAGTCAGAAGTTTACATACACTAAGTTGACTGTGCCTTTAAACAGCTTGGGGGAAAAAAAGTCATGCTTTAGAAGCTTCTGATAGGCTAATTGACATAATTTGTGTCAATTGGAAGAACCTGTGGATGTATTTCAAGGCCTACCTTCAAACTCAGTGCCTCTTTGCTTGACATCATGGGAAAATCAAAAGAAATCAGCCAAGACCTCAGAAAATAATTGTAGACCTCCACAAGTCTGGTTCATGCTAGGGAGCAATTTCCAAACGCCTGAAGTTACCACATTCATCTGTACAAACAATAGTACGCAAGTATAAACACCATTGGACCACGCAGCCGCCATACCGCTCAGGAAGGAGACGCGTTCTGTCTCCTACAGATGAATGTACTTTTGTGCGAAAAGTGCAAATCAATCCCAGAACAACAGCAAAGGACCTTGTGAAGATGCTGGAGGAAACAGGTACAAAAGTATCTATATTCACAGTAAAACAAGTCCTATATCGACATAACCTGAAAGGCCGCTCAGCAAGGAAGAAGCCACTGCTCCAAAACCGCCATAAAAAAGCCAGACTACAGTTTGCAACTGCACATGGGGACAAAGATCATACTTTTTGGAGAAATGTCCTCTGGTGATGAAACAAAAATAGAACTGTTTGGCCATAATGACCATCGTTATGTTTGGAGGAAAAAGGGGGAGGCTTGCAAGCCGAAGAACACCATCCCAACCGTGAAGCGCGGGGGTGGCAGCATCATGTTGTGGGGGTGCGTTGCTGCAGGAGGGACTGGTGCACTTCAAAATAGATGGCCTCATGAGGAACAAAATTATGTGGATATATTGAAGCAACATCTCAAGACATCAGTCAGGAAGTTAAAGCTAGGTCGCAACTGGGTCTTCCAAATGGACAATGACCCAAGCATACTTCCAAAGTTGTGGCAAAATGGCTTAAAGACAACAAATTCAAGGTATTGAAGTGGCCATCACAAAGCCGTGACCTCAATCCCATAGAAAATTTGTGGGCAGAACTGAGAAAGCGTGTGCGAGCAAGGAGGCCTACAAACCTGACTCAGTCACACAAGCTCTGTCAGGAGGAATGGGCCAAAATTCACCCAACTTGTGGGAAGCTTGTGGAAGACTACCCAAAACGTTTGACCCTAGTTAAACAATTTAAAGGTAATGCTACCAAATACTAATTGAGTGTATGTAAACTTCTGACCCACTGGGAATGTGAAATAAATCATTCCCTCTACTATTATTCTGACATTTCACATTCTTAAAATAACTGATCCTAACTGACCTAAGACAGGGGATTTGTATTCGTATTAAATGTCAGGAATTGAGAAAAACTGAGTTTAAATGTATTTGGCTAAGATGTATGTAAACTTCCGACTTCAACTGTAGCTGAAAAGAGAGAACAGTAACTTCTTAGTTCAGGTTCATGTTTTGCCTACTGATACTACATTCTCATCTTCTGCTCATATACATATTACTACATTATTTAATCCAGTATTATAACTGCTTACTGTACCTCTCTCCACTGATCTCCACAGTGACCTGCTCAAAGGGTTCCAGGACTCTGCACACCTCCTCCACCACCTCCCATTCCTCTTGGGTCAGAGCATCAACAGGTGCATTGACAATGGCCAGGGTAGAGATGATGGCATCCTTTGACTCAAGAAACCGCTTCAACATATAAAATGTTGAATTCCACCTTGTAGTGCAGTTTTGTTTAGGCCTCAACTCAGGCATCACCATCTGGCGTTGTGTAGACTTGAGTTTTTCAGCACCTACTGTGCCCCTGTGGAAGTATTCCACAGCTGCTTTCACTTTGTCCACAGTGGGCTTCATCACCTTCAGAGCATCTCTTACAATCAGGTTGAGTGTGTGGGCAAGACATGGATGATGTGTCCATTTTAAAATGTTTATGGCTTTGGTTATGTTAGCTGCATTGTCGCTAACACAACAGACCACTTTTCCATCTACTTGCCCTTCTCTGGCCACTCTCAACAGTTCCTCTGCCAAGTTCTCTGAGCTGTGTCTGTCGCTGAACTCAAAGCAGTCCAGAAGACAGCTAGACATCGAAAAATCTTCAATGAAGTGACATGTAACCGACATGTAAGAAGTGGTTACCCTTGATGTCCAGCAGTCAGTGGTAAGGCAAACTGCAGTAGCTTTTTGGAGTCTTTCCCGCACTGAAGCCTGTGTGCTCTCGTACAGCTGTGGAATAAGTGATTTTGAAAGGATTTTCCTGCTTGGAATTGTGTACATTGGATTGAGCCGAAAATGTCTGGAATTCGGTGGCAATCATTTTCAATATCAATTTGGCCTTGTTTTGCTACAGACATAGACTTTGGCATAAACTGGTCCATAGAAAACTGCGTTGCTGTGGGTCGCGGAGTAGGCCTACTTGACTGAGTGGATACATCTCCATGTGTGGAGTTGCAGGCTCCACCACTATCACTAGCAGGCCTGCTAGTTTCTCGAAGCTCCGCTACAGCTAGCTTCACAGTTCGCATATGCCGGCGTAGTGTGTGCGTAGAACAAGCTTATATGAGATTTTGTTTTGGCAAATTCTACACTGTGCTCTAACATTGTGTACATTATTATAATGCATCCAAATGCTACTGTGCTTCTGACCCATTTTCCAGCTGTTGTTTTCAGTTGTCCTTCCTCTCTCTCCTCGGCTGCTAAGTGTGTGACTGAGTGAGTTGGCTCCGCCCTCCCTCACACATCTTTGGTTCATTGGTTGACACTGCGTGTCTGATTGACAGGATCAACAGGGGAGGCTGTTAGTCTGAGCAGACAGTCAGAACGAATGTGCGCTTGAGCATTTAAGCCTATGTTATTTAATTTTTTCGTTCTTTGAATTAGTTAATTCTATTAATTTAAATCTTTTCATTATTCATACCTTAATTTTTTTATAAATAGATTCGGCTCTTCTGATATGCGAGCCGGCTCCCATCATTCACCTACAAGAGCCGGCTCCCATCAGCCACCTACAAGAGCCGGCTCCCATCAGCCACCTACAAGAGCCGGCTCCCATCAGCCACCTACAAGAGCCGGCTCCCATCAGCCACCTACAAGAGCCGGCTCCCATCAGCCACCTACAAGAGCCGGCTCCCATCAGCCACCTACAAGAGCCGGCTCCCATCAGCCACCTACAAGAGCCGGCTCCCATCAGCCACCTACAAGAGCCGGCTCTCAGAGCTGACTCGTCCCTCAAACGACCCATCAATACTGGGGAGTGAGCGAGAGAAGGTAGAGGAGAAGGCTTGGCTTGAAGCGCTGGGCATCTTGTGGTGACATGCATTATCTGAATTAGGCCAACAGAATTCTACCTATGGAGGAGCGGCTTCTATGGAGGAACTTTGCATGTCTGAACTTCAGAGGAGTTGGCTTATCATTGGAACAGAGAAGCTAGCTAGCTAACAAGCTTGTGTGCGCAGAGCGGCATCAGAATTTAAAAACATGTCTTATCTTTTTGAAGTTAATAAATCCAATGTGAAAACTATAGTACCCCTAACTAGAATTGAAAAGGTTAATCCATTATTCTGCAATTAAAAATCTCTCTCCCGGTCTTATGAATCACCCATGTAACTCAGAAGGCTACAGCTATGCGTCGGAGGTGGAAGGGCAGGTAGCCTACACCCACACAGGCAAAGATTTTCAGCTGGCAGGTAGACACTGGAAGAAGTTACTGAGTGACAGAGGGAGGATTTTCCATGTGGTTTGTTGCATTTGTGAGACAAAAAAAAAAAAAATGCCCTGAACATAAAAGAAAATTATTAACCAGTTCCCATGCTTTTAAAATAATGGTTCTGTTCGGGAACAGTAGGCCTATAGATCATTTTTTGTTCCCGGTTCTGTTACTCAAACTGAATAGTTTCAAATTAAAACATTGTTCCTATATCGTATCGGAGCGCATGTATTTAGATACGTGTCATATTGTCTTGAAAGGGAAAGATGCACATCCCTAGTTTCAGTTGCACGGTCACAACAGTCCCAAGCCAGTGCATTTCAGTTGTTTCATTTTGGCACTCTTTTTTAGTTTTAGTCTAGTCTTAGTCATTTTGACTAAAATATCATTAAGTCTGTCACATTTTTGATGATGATTTAGTCTAGTTTGTCAAAAATGACAAAAAAACAGTGGGCCATTTTATTAAACAAAATGCCCTTTCACTTTAGTCACATAATTTGTATTGCCGCAACCTATACTCAACATAAATCACTGACTTCCATGTGCACAAGCATACAGTGCCTTCAGAAAGTATTCATACCCCTTGACTTATTCCACATTTTGTTGTGTTACAGCCTACATTCAAACTGGATTAAATAGATGTGTTTCTCACCCACCTACACACAATACTCCATAATGACAAAGTGAAAGAAAACATGAAATACATAAAACATGAAATACATAAATCTATATTTACATAAGTATTCACACCCCTGAGTCAATTGTAGAAAAACCTTTGGCAGCGATTACAGGAGTGAGTCTTGCTGGGTAAGTCGAAGAGCCTTGCACACCTGGATTGTGCAACATTTGATTTGCCCATTATTCTTTAAGCTCTGTCAAATTGGTTGTTGATCATTGCTAGACAACCATTTTTCAGGTATTGCCATAGATTTTCAAGTACATTTAAACTGTAACTCAGCCACTCAGGAACATTCCCTGTCTTCTTGGTAAGAAACTCCAGTGTAGATTTGGCCTTGTGTTTTATTTTATAGTCCTGCTGAAGGGTGATTTTATCTCCCAGTGTCTGGTGGAAAGCAGACCAAACCAGGTTTTCCGTCTAGGATTTTGCCTGTGTTTAGCGCCATTCTGTTTGTTTGTTTCTTTTATCCTGAAAAATTCCCCAGTCCTAAAGTCTAGAACAGCAAAATAAGTTTTTTTGACTGCTCATACATTAAGTCATGCCACCCTCCATCCTTGACTTTTCCTAAATAAGTCTATATAACACACTGCCATTGTTAGAATAATAATATCAAACAGAACTGGAGTTATAACCAGTTTTAGGAGGGTCTCTTTATTTTATTGTCCCTCCTTCTCCTGACTGCTCCGCTCCTTTATGACAGTTGCAAGTGCCCAGCTGATAATCTACACGATAATTGCCTCGAAACTGAACCTAAAATTTCACACGTAACAGATGAAGTTAAGTAAACTATTATGGGGAGAAAGTGGGAGTAGCAAATTGTGCATAATTATGTAATCACCAATTGTGAATGAAGAACAGGGCGGGACATTGTATTGATTGGTCTATTCTAACTATAAATCTTTATTTATTTTTTTAAAATGGTATGATACCTATATCAGCTCACTGAATCAAAGCAGTCTTATCAGTCTACTCTGGCCTACTTGGAGTAGGCTACACAGTGAGAGCGTGCGTAATTGAACATGCTGAACGGCTTTCAGTATCTGAGAAAACATCCACATCAAGCAGCAGGTGAGCGAGTGTCTGAGACCTTCCCTTGACAAGGGGAGAAATGTCACCATGGACAATTTCTTAACCTCTATGGGCTACTCAACAGCCAGTTGAATTCTGTGGCGCGTTATTCAAATCCTTAGATATGCTATTACTTCAATTTTTCTAAAATATGACTATTTTACACCATTTTAAAGATAAGACTCTTGTTAATCTAACCACACTGTCCGATTTCAAAAAGGCTTTACAGCGAAAGCAAAACATTAGATTATGTCAGCAGAGTACCGAGCCAGAAATAATCAGACACCCATTTTTCAAGCTAGCATATAATGTCACATAAACCCAAACCACAGCTAAATGTAGCACTAACCTTTGATGATCTTCATCAGATGACAACCCTAGGACATTATGTTATACAATACATGCATGTTTTGTTCAATCAAGTTCATATTTATATCAAAAACCAGCTTTTTACATTAGCATGTGACTAGCATTCCCACCGAACACTGCCGGTGAATTTACTAAATTACTCACGATAAACGTTCACAAAAAGCATAAAAATTATTTTAAGAATTATAGATACAGAACTCCTCTATGCACTCGCTATGTCCGATTTTAAAATAGCTTTTCGGTGAGAGCACATTTTGCAATATTCTCAGTAGATAGCCCGGCATCACAGGGCTAGCCATTTAGACACCCAGCAGGTTTAGCACTCATCAAAGTCAGATTTACTATAAGAAAAATGTTCTTACCTTTGTTGTCTTCGTCAGAATGCACTCCCAGGACTTCTACTTCAATAACAAATGTTGGTTTGGTCCAAAATAATCCATCGTTATATCCAAACAGCGGCGTTTTGTTCGTGCGCTCTAGACACTATCCTAAAGGCTAAATAAGGGTGATGAGCATGGCGCAATTCGTGACAAAAGAATTCTAAATATTCCATTACCGTACTTCGAAGCATGTCAACCGCTGTTTAAAATCAATTTTTATGCCATTTTTCTCATAAAAAAGCGATAATATTCCGACCGGGAATCTGCGTTTAGATAAACAGACAAAGGAAAACAAAGCATTCGGTCGAAGCGGGCACGCGCCTAAGCCCATAGTACTCTGAGTGGCCACTTGCCAAAAGCGATAAAGTGTTTCAGCCAGAGCCTGCCTCGATATCGTTCAACGTTTTCCCGGGCTCTGAGACCCTATGGAAGACGTAGGAAGTGTCACGTTATTGCACAGATCCTGAGTCTTCAATAAAAAGAGCCAAGATGAAACACTACTTCTCAGACAGGCCACTTCCTGCTTGAAATCTTCTCAGGTTTTGGCCTGCCATAGAAGTTCTGTTATACTCACAGACACCATTCAAACAGTTTTAGAAACTTTAGGGTGTTTTCTATCCAAAGCCAATAATTATATGCATATTCTAGTTACTGGGCAGGAGTAGTAACCAGATTAAATCGGGTACGTTTTTTATCCAGCCGTGTCAATACTGCCCCCTAGCCATAACAGGTTAACTTCACGGGCAATGCCATTTCTTTGCAAAGAAAACAAGTCTGGCTGGTACCATGAACAAAGTGAGACGGGAGCTCCCTCCCTGTGCGCAAAATAAGGCACCTGCACTGCCGTACAACGGTGCTGAAGAATGACAAGACAACAGACAAAGAGAAAACAGGAGACTATTACCTGCTACAACCAAACAAAAGGTATGTCAAAGTGTGTCAAGCAAGTGAAAGTTAAAACAACAAAAAACTTGTGTCAACTGTTAGGACAACGGATAACAGCTAAATGAAATCCAACTGATGTCATTGTGTGAAATTGCACACAATAAGCACGAGCTAACAATAGACTATTTTTGACTGCTGTCATGTCGACACATTCATTATAATGCCTTCATTCCATTTGTGTTCACTATTTATCAAGGCCACCTGTTACTTATAATGTTTAGGCAAGAGGTTGACCGATTAATCGGAATGGCCGATTAATTAGGGACGATTTCAAGTTTTCATAACAATCGGAAATCGGTACTTTTGGGCGCCGATTTAAAAACAAAATTTGGGGGGACCTTTATGTAACTAGGCAAGTCAGTTAACCTGTCTGGGAACCTGGGACGGGTCAACAGCCAGTGGAATCGCGTCGCGCGAAATACAAATACCTCATAAATGCTATAACTTCAATTTCTCAAACATATGTCTATTTTACAGATACACCTCTCCTGAATCGAACCACGTTGTCCGATTTCAAAAAGGCTTTACAGCAAAAGCAAAACATTAGATTATGTTAGGAGAGTACCCTGCCAAAAATAATCACACTGCCATTTTCAAAGCAACTAGCATGCATCACAAATACCCAAAACACAGCTAAATGCGGCACTAACCTTTGACAATCTTCATCAGATGACACTCCTAGGACATCATGTTACACAATACATGCATTTTTTGTTCGATAAAGTTCATATTTATATATAAAAACAGCATTTTACATCAGCGCGTGACGTTCAGAAAATATTTTCCCTCAAATGCTTCCGGTGAATCAGCGCTACAATTTACAAAATTACTATTCGAAAACATTGTCAAAATGTAATATTGTCATTCAAAGAATTATAGATTAACATCTCGTGAATGCAACCGCATTGCCAGATTTAAAAATAACTTTACTGGGAAATCACACTTTGCAATAAACGAGGTGCTATGCTCAGAAAAATAGGCTAGGCGATACAGGTTAGCGCCATCTTGGAGTCATCTAAAATCAAATATACTATTGTAAATATTCACTTACCTTTGATTATCTTCATCAGAAGGCACTTCCAGGAATCCCAGGTCCACAGCAAATGTAGTTTTGTTCGAAAAAGTTAATTTATGTCCCAATAGCTCCTTCTTGTTAGCGCGTTCCGAAGGCTACTCAAAATGTACGAGGCGCGCGGGTCTCGTACATTAGTAGTAGTTGTTTCCCCTTCCTCTACGTGGGTAACGCTGCTTCAAGGGTGGCTGTTGTCGATGTGTTCCTGATTCAAGCCCAGGTAGGAGCGAGGAGAGGGACGGAAGCTATACTGTTACATTGGCAAGACTAAAGTGCCTATAAGAACATCCAATAGTCAAAGGTATATGAAATACAAATCGTATAGAGAGAAATAGTCCCATAATTCCTATAATATCTACAACCTAAAACATCTTACCTGGGAATACATGGCACATATTGCACTTTTACTTTCTTCAACAACACTTTGTTTTTGCATTATTTAAACCAAATTGAACATGTTTCATTATTTATTTGAGGCTAAATTGATTTTATTGATGTATTATATTAACTTAAAATAAGTGTTCATTCAGTATTGTTGTAATTGTAATTATTACAAATAAATAATCAAATTTAAAAATAAAAAAAAATCGGCATCGGCTTTTTTTGGTCCTCCAATAATAGGTATCGGCGGTGAAAAATCATAAATCGGTCGACCTCTAGTTTAGGCAACTAATGTAATCATCTGACCTCGTGTCTTTTGACCGTGACTATTGGTGGTTGGGTATTTTTACATATGTTCCAACACATATGCGTTCTGTTTCATACCTATAACAAAAGGCACTCAGCAAACAAAATTGATTGAACAAGTGTTTTTGTTTTTTTACATACAGCCTGTAGTAACAAACAAATAAAATGCTATTTTGTTATTTGAAATCAAATAAAAATCGTATTCTAATGTAACCCAAGGCCTTCAAACACAACTAAAAGATTATTTTTGAGATAGCATTTATGAAATATATTGATTACACTGTTAGAGTGTTGCAGTCAGAATGACTGTTCATTAGCTTCAAGGGGAGTCCATTAAGGCCCAGCGGTTCTAGTGTTAACAATGACAAGCATACCCATAGCATGATGGAGCCACCACTATGCTTAAAAGTATGGAGAGTGGTACTCAGTAATGTGTTGTATTGGATTTGCCGCCAACATAAAACTTTGTATTCACATTTTTTTTGCAGTATGTTTTGGAATATTTGTATTCTGTACAGGCTTCCTTCTTTTCACTCTGTCAATTAGGTTAGTATTGTGGAGTAACTACAATGTTGATCCATCCTCAGTTATCACATGCATTAGACTAACTGTTTTAAAAATCAACTTCGTGGTGAAATCCACACAGTGAGTCTGTGCAACTTAAGCACATTTTTACCATGCCATAACAAAAGGGGTTGAATACTTGAGTCAAGACATTTAAGGCTTTTCCTTTTTAATACATTCTTTTAAATTTCCCAAAATATATAATTCCACTTTGACATTATGGGGTATTGTGTGAAGGCCAGTGACAAAACATCTCAATTTAATCTATTTTAAATTCAGGCTGTAACAAAATGTGGGGAAAAGGTAAAGGGGTGTGAATACTTTGAAGGCCTTCAAATTTGCAATCACAAGATGGTGCCGCAAAGTAGTACAGGTTGCACCTCCATCACCTCCACATTGTTGTTCAAAAGTACAAGGCGAGCTAAAGACTGTTTCGCCAAGAGATGTAGTCAAATCACTAAACCTCAAGTCCAATTTGAGTCCCAAGTCCCCTGTGCTTGACTCAAAGTCACCAATGGTCAAGTCACGAGCCGAGCGACAAGTCCCTATGGCTGAAGTCCGAGTCCCAGTGCCCGAGTTCTGGTCCAAATGCTCAAGTCTGAACCCCTGGGTCAACATTAACTCAAAATAAAGTGATTTACCCAGTCAGATATAATAATGAATTAATTGATATAGCACTTTTCTACTCAAAGCGCTTTACATACTAGGGCGAAACTCACCATATCCACCAATGTGTAGCACCCACCTGGGTAATGCACGGCAACCATTTTTGTGCCAGAACGCTCACCACACCAGGTGGAGAGGTGAAGAGCGATATGCCATTTAGGAGGATTAGGTGGCCATAATGGAAAACGGGGCCAAGTTGGAAATTTAGCCAGGATACCGGGGTTAACACCCCTACTCTTACGATAAGTGCCATAGGATTTTTAAATGACCACAGAGAGTCAGGACACCCGTTTAATGTCCCACCTGAAAGACTGCACCTTACACAGGACAATGTCCCCGTCACTGCCCTAGGGCATTGGGATCTCCTTAGATTAGGAGGGAAGAGTTCCCCCTACTTGCCCTCCAACACCACTTCCAGCAGCATCTTGTCTTCCAGCAGCACCATCCAAGGACCTACCCTGCTTAGCGTCAGACAAGCCAGCAGTGGGATGCAGGGTGGTACGCTGCTGGCATGTGTAGTGGAAAGAGGTATTTAGTCAAATTGTTTCCTATCCCTTTCTGTGCTACCAAATGTTTGCAGATACAGTGCTTTCAGAAAGTATTCAGACCCTTTGACTTTTTCCACATTTTGTTACATCATAGCCTTTTTCTAAAATTTATTAAATTAAAATATTCAGCAATCTACACACAATATTTTTTGAATTTTACCAGATAAGTTGATTGAGAACATTCTCATTTACAGCAACGACCTGGGGAGTAGTTTCAGGGGGGTGAATAAACCAATTGTAAGCTGGGGATGATTAAATGACCGTGATGGTATGAGGGCTAGATTGGGAATTTAGCCAGGACACCAGGGTTAACAACACTACTCTTAAGATAAGTGCCATGGGATCTTTAGTGACCAGAGTCAGGACACCCGTTTAACATCCCATGCAAAAGATGGCACCCTACACTGGGCAATGTCAATCATTATCCTGGGGCATTGGGATATATTTTTTAGACCAAAGGAAAGGGTGGCTCCTACAGGCCCTTCAACACGACTTCTAGCAGCATCTGGTCTCCCATCCAGGGACCAACCAGGACCAACCCTGCTTTGCTTCAGAATCAAGCCAGCAGTAGGATGCAGGGTGGTATGCTGCTGGCTTAATACCCCTATAATGACAAAGCAAAAACAGCTTTAGAAATGTCAGCAAATGTATAAAATAAAATGTTTTTTTTTTTTAAATCACTTATTTACATAAGTGTTCAGACCCTTTGTTATGAGACGAACTTGAGGTCCGGTGCATCCCGTTTGCACTGACAATCCTTGAGATGTTTCTACAACTTGATTGGAGTCCACCTGTGGTCAATTCAATTGATGGGACATGATTTGGAAAGGCACACACCTGTCTATACAAGGTCCCACAGCTGACAGTGCATGTCAGAGCATAAACCACGCCATGAGGCCGAAGGAATTCTCCGTAGAGCTCCAAGACAGGATTGCGTCGAGGCACAGATCTGGGGAAGGATACAAAAACATTTCTGCAGCATTGAAGGTCCCCAAGAACACAGCGGCCTTCATCATTCTTAAATGGAAGAAGTTTAGAACCACCAAGACTCTTCCTAGAGCTGGCCGCCCAGCCAAACTGAGCAATCGGGGGAGAAGGGCCTTGGTCAGGGAGGTAACCAAGAACCCGATGGTCACTCTGACAGAGCTCCAGAGTCCCTCTGTGGTGATGGGAGAACCTTCCAGAAGGACAACCATCTCTTCAGCACTCCACCAATCAGGCCTTTATGGTAGCGTGGCCAGACGGAAGCCCCTCTGTGAAAGGCACCTGACAGTCCACTTGGAGTTTGCCAAAAGGCACCTAAAGACTCTCAGACCATGAGAAACAAGATTCTCTGGTCTGATGAAACCAAGATTGAACTCTTTGGCCTGAATGCCAAGTGTCACATCTGGAGGAAACCTGGCACCATTCCTACAGTGAAGCATGGTGGTGGCAGCATCATGCTGTGGGGATGTTTTACAGCGGCAGGGACTGGGAGACTACTCAGAATCGAGGGAAAACCTACTCCAGAGCGTTCAGGACCTCAGACTGGGGGCGTAGGTTCAACTTCCAACAAGATAACGACCCTAAGCACACAGCCAAGACAACACAGGAGTGGCTTCGGGACAAGTCTCAATGTCCTTGAGTGGCCCAGGCAGAGCTTGGACTTGAACCCGATCGAACATCTCTGGAGAGACCTGAAAATAGCTGTGCAGCGACGCTCCCCATCCAACGTGAGAGCTTGAAAGGATCTGCAGAGAAGAATGGGAGAAACTCCCCAAATACAGGTGCCAAGCTTGTAGTGTCACACCCAAGAAGACGAGGCTGTAATCGCTCCCAAAGGTGCTTCAAAGACGTTCTGAATACTAAAACGTGATTTCAGTTTTTTTATTTTCAATAAATTTGCACACAATCTAAACATGTTTTTACTTTGTCATTATGGGGTATTGTGTGTAGATTGATGAGGGGGAAAAAACGATTTAAATCAATTTTATAATAAGGCTGTAAACTAACAAAATGTGGAAAAAGTCAAGGGGTCTGAATACTTTTAGTCCACTGTAGGTTACTGGTCATGTTACCAGTCCGGTCTGCAAGTAGCCTAGTTTTTAAACAGCCCTCGACATCCTTTATGAAATGTTAAATACGGACCACCAAAGCACGATAAAAAATATATTTTGAATGGTAAGGGCTATCAAGCTATTTTTTGAGGAAGAAAACCCGTCTACAGAACCTGGCTATGAAATGTAGGAGGGTTGCGTGATACTACAAATTCAAAACGGACTACTTTTCTCTACTCTAGGCAGAGAAAAACATAGCTAGACTACTAAACTCAATGCTACCATTGTTTTTAATTTTGTAAAGCATCTTGTGTTTCATAGCTACCCTTTGCCTAGTTAATTATACTGAACAAAAATACAAAAACAGTTGGTCCTATGTTTCATGTGCTGAAATTAAAAGACCCCAGAAATGTCAAATGTTAAGCATTTCTCCTTCGCCAAGATAATTCATCCACCTGGCAGGTGTGCCATATCAAGAAGCCGATAAAACAGCATGGCCATTACACAGGTGCACCTTGTGTTGGGGACAATAAAAGGCCACTAAAATGTGCAGTTGTGTCACAATACAATGCCACGGATGTTTTAAGTTGAGTGAGCGTGCAATTGGCATGCTGACTGCAGGAATGTCCACCAAAGCTTTTGCCAGAGAATGTTATTTTCTCTACCAAAAGGAGCCTCGAACACTGTTTTAGAGAATTTGGTAGTACATCCAACCAGCCTCCCAACCTCAGACCATGTGTAACCACGCCACCCCGGGACCTCCACATCTGGCTTATTCAACTGCAAAATCGTCAGACCAGCCACCCGGACAGCTGATGAAACTGTGGGTTCGCACAACCGAAGAATGTCTGCACAAATTGTCAGAAACCATCTCAGGGAAACTCATCTGCGTGCTTGTTGTCCTCACTAGAGTCTTGACCTGACTGCAGTTAGGCATCGTATAACCAACTTCAGTAGGCAAATGCTCATTTTTGATCGCCACTGGGAGCAGTGTGCTCTTCACGGATTAATCAAATCAAATAATTTCAACTATACTGGGCAGATGGCAGTATGGCCGAATGGTTTACCGATGTTAACGTTGTGAACAAAGTGCCCCATGGTGGTGGTGGGGTTATGGTATGGGCAGGCATAAGCTATGAACAATGAACACAATTGCATTTTAGCGATGGCAATCTGAATTCACAGAGATATCATGACAAGATCCCGGGGCCCACTGTCGTGCCATTAATTCGTCTCCATCACCTCATGTTCCAGAATGATAATGCACGGCCCCATGTCACAAGGATCTGTAAACAATTCCTGGAAGCTGCAAATGTCCCAGTTCTTCCATGACCTGCATACTCAGACAGGACACCCATTGAGCAACGTTCGGGATACTCTGGATCAACGTGTACAACAGTGTGTGCCAGTTCCTGCCAATATCCAGAAACTTCACACTGCCATTGAAGAGGAGTGGGACAACATCCACAAACAACAGCATGATCAAGTCGATGGGAAGGAGATGTGTAGTGTTACACGAGGCTGCCCCTACTTTTGTTTAAAGGTATCTGTGACCAACAGATACTTATCTGCACTTCCAGTCATGTGAAATCCATAGATTAGGGCTTAATGAATTTATTTAAATTGACTGATTTCCTAATATGAACTGAAATTCAGTAAAATCTTAGAAATTGTTGCAAGTTGCCTTTATATTTTTGTTCAGTGTAGAAGACTGGTGGCGCCTGCGTGATATAGGCTGTGTGTGCCAATTCCTTCCAACTGCTGAACAGAACTGTGCTGCTTATCACTGAAAAGCTCTCAATCTCTCCAAAAACTACTGTCCGGTCCACTTAGTAGTCAGATTGTCAGAGATCATTTCATCTCACCTAGTTTTAGTCAACTGAAATGAAAAATCTTTGTTTAGTTATAGTTTATGGGTCAATTTAATCAGTTATAGTCTCATCATTTGCCACTGAAAAATAGGTGTTAGACAAATAGGTCACCATTTTTGTTGACGAAATGAACACAGGTACATTTATCAGGAGTCCACTGCATTAAAGTGATGAAACCTCTGATACAACCAAAGTTTGCATTAGGCTAACACTCAAGACTACTACAGCTAGTGACTGAAGAATCACTTATATACCCAGAGATTAGTCTAAACTGCAATAACCCAGGGTGTCAAAGAGTAACCATTAATTTGTTAAACCAATGCCTAAACCTGCAAACGGACAAACATTGCTTCGGTAAAATAAAAACCAAAACAAGGAAACACAAATCCTTACAAATGGTGAAATAAGGCAAACTATCCGAGTTGTTTTTCCAGCTCTGGTAAGATGTAGCAGGAAGGAGAGAAGCAGAGTGACTAATACAAAGTGGTAATTTCCCAGCCCATTTATCTGACAACACATCCATGCTGTACCATCTTCCCCACCTACCTAAATGTCAAGGTACATTTCCCTGTTGTTGTTTCCAGGGGAGTTTTATCACAGTGACATCTTTAAATGACATAGTTCCCATTCTTGTCGTCATCCATACAGGTCTGACTGGGCTTGCTGTAATTGCACCGCAAACTTAATCTACACCAGTGAGAGATACAATGTGTGTATGTGTGTGGGGGGGGCATCTACAGAATTCTTCAAAAGTTCAAAACCAGATTTCAGCATCACCTAAACAGCTTAGACCAGTTTGTACAGTACCCGTGGACATGGACTCATTGCATTGGAGGTGTTGGTGTGACATGCTGCTCAGTCTCACACCCAGACGTTTTTATATCCCTTCAGCGGTAACTCAAAATCCCCCTTTCAACCTGAGCTCTCAACCTTGAAGCCAATGGAAATGTAACAATATTGATTGTTGAGAATTGTTACAATGTAGGCTAACAGTAGTCAGCTACCATAACAACTGATATGACAATGGTGCCACATTATTGGCGTAGTCGAGTGATATGTTCAGGTCATAGGTGAGCAATAGTTTTGATTTAACCAATGATAGATAAATATGCGGGCAAATTCCTGTGATTGTCTGCATAATATGGCAGCTCATTAGCTTGAATATCATCACTTAGCAGGCAACCACCGTTTCAACTACTAGGAGCTCACAAGTTAGTTAATAACCTGGAAGGCACGTTACAACGCAAACTATAATGTGGGAATGAAATGCATGCATGATGTCATCTTTATGCCGTAAATGGAACGGCTGGCAATCAGATATTGTGACATCGACTATTCAATGCACCTGCCTGCATGTGTCACAGTGAGTGAATGACTATTGGTTCACCCACAATTCAAACTGCAGAAGAAATGTTCCCATTAGAAAAGTTAAGCATCCTCATCAGCATCTGTGGAACTCAATGTTAGAACAGGTGTGATATCAACGCTATATTATGCAAAATAGCGAACTGATCTGCGCACTTTTTCGTTTCTCCTGCCTACCGGTGTAGTGCGCACACGCTACCATGATACTGACAGAGAAACATGCGACAAATAACAAAACCCCAATACAGGTTCAATAAACTTAACACATGTTAGAAGGGATCATAAGGACACAGTTAAAGCAGTCTACCTATCCAATTATTCTCATTTTATTCTCCCGTTGAGCATGCAAGCCAATAATGACAGTTTCACGATGGATAATATCGTAGTCTCAGAAGACTAACATCCACGTATTGCCAACTACACTATACATCAAAACGAATGCATACTTTAGGATCACATCCACAACGTCGAGTCTGTCACTTGGCTAACACGAGTAGCAGTTACAGTAGCCGAGCTAGCGTGGATGGCCAGGCAGTGGACATCGCGCACGCTGTCTGGCTGCACAGCCAAGTAGCTACCACTCCCCAAAAAAACATCTTCCTATTTCCACGGCCATTTACCTCATAAATGCCCATATACTCGACTCGAAACAAGAACACTGCCAACGCCATCAATGGAAGAACAACACAAATCGTGTGAGCTAGTTTACTGGCATTAGCTAGCTAACGTACTCCCCGAAACAACTCAAAAAGAGATAGCAACGCAAGCTACTCACCCGGGTGGGTCTCTGTGGCACTCTCCTCCCTAGGCAAGTTTACAATATATTAGGTAGGCTATCTACAGTATAATCGTGACCAGGACACCTTGTTGTTAGAGGTAGATATATCGCTAAACACGACGAACTAGCTTCCAACGTTAGTCCGACGTTGGGGCTGCTGGCTTCTGTTCTTGACTTTAAGCGCTTGTCTCACTCAGCCTTCCGCGAAAGTCAACGTCGAATTATTAGATGTTGGTTTCCTCTAGCTTTCCTACACTCTATTCGAAGAACCCCCCCCCAAAAAAAAAAAAAAATATATATTATCGACGAAAGAAGCAAAACCACTCCAACCACCCTCCTACTCTCCGAAAGGTAGCATATTCCCTGTAACTGTTTACCAGCGTTACATCAACTCAAACGCGGATCTATTTCCACACACGAGTTGATACGGCTGATTGAGAGAGGGGGGGGCTGAAGTGTAGAGAAACACGTCGCTTTATCCGTTATGGCAGTGCAAGGCAGTTTTCAGTTGTGCACCAGTCACAAACAAGACTGCTCGCAGCCGAAGTGTTGTTAGCCTAAAAGTGTAACAGTCCTCAGCCGAACGGTCTACAAAGCAGGAGAGAAAAAATAATTCTGCAGCGTGTAAAATAAAACACCTTATTTTGCAGTGTAGCGTGTTTTACATAACAGCATCATCCAGGAGCCGCTGTATGTCCGATCACATGTGAGGGCAACATGGAGAGCCTTTTAAAGGGGCACCAGCGCATGGCCAGGCAACTGTTCAACAGCAATAACGGGCAAGGGCAATTATGGGTCTCCTGCGTGCTACTTTTTATAGCATAGGCATAGCCTAGCTTGAGTTATAAACATACATCCATGACTTTGGAAGCCCATTCACGCCACATTTTTTTTTTAATGTTGATAGCCTACTATCTAAACATTTCGAGATAGTATCTAAATTTTTAGATAGTAAGTCGAAATTTCGAGATAAGCACGTTCAAATTTTGAGATACCAACTAAAAATGTGAGATAGTAGACCATACTTATACGATACGTTTCTTTCTTTGTAACAAACTGTGTGGTGATTTCAGAGGTGTTTTCCTGGGGCTCAGAGTTTTCCTGATCTGGTAGGCTAACTTAACCAGGTAAAACTCTGGGCCCTAGTAATAAACATAGTTTACCAGACATAGTAGTAAATCAGCTGTAAACAGTTTTATATGGGCTATGATGGGAACAGATTTTTTAAACTGAACTAACAGGGCTAAGCTTGCTTTATGCAGGGTTGCATCATTACATCTGTAATTAAAAAGTTACTCACACAGTATGTCATCACTATTGTGTTGATTGATTCATTCCAGTCAATCATTTTGGATTGAGTCTTGGTAACCTAGCCACCCGAAGTTTGAATATAAACCAAATTTAATCACATTCACATTTTCTCTTAACACAAATAAATAGGCCTATTTTAGGCTATAAATAAATAGCTTAGGCTATAAATACATGACGTTACCGCCTCATTTCCTCTGGCCAGAGGGGATCAGAGCGCATAGGCTTCTCTAGGCTACCTGCAGCTGTGGTTGTTATCAGTAGGCTACAGTTGATCAGACTGAAGCACAGATTAATTGTGCTCGAGTTAACAACTCATGACCTTGAGTTGGAGAGGGGTGCGAGTAAGGGGAGAAGAAAAATTATCCGTATGGCCCACCAGAGTACTCGTACCTACTGATGAGCCTGGTCCCTTTAAAGGACAGGTAACACATAATGACCGGCAGTTCCGCAATACAGACAACACTGGGTGTTAAGTCTGCGTAAGCTTGCGGCTGGAGACAGCCTAGCTCTGCCAAGTTGCATCGGCTCCGAAAAAGGCGAGTCGGCAGACCTCGGAGACTCTCAGGAGAACTCGGGTAAGCTTAGATCCTCTCGGGGACGTAGACGCCGGGGACTTCCAGAGTTCCTCGGAGGCAAGGTGGTATCCTTGGGCGAGCATTTGGGACCAGAATCAGACCTCCTCTCCCTCCTACGTTCCCGTAGCCGCCCATCGATCCGGATGGTCAAGGCGATGAGCGAATCGAGATCCATAGGCAGCTCCCAGGCTGCGAGCTCGTCCTTAACCTCCTCCGATAATCCATGAAGGAACGTGTCGAACAGGGATTCCGGGATCCAGGCACTCTTGGCAGCCAACGTGCGGCAATCAACCGCATAGTCCGCCACACTGCGGGAGTCTTAATGAAGTTGAAGTAACTTCCTAGCAGCCTCTCTCCCGGACAACGGAGAATCGAAAACCTTTTTCACCTCAGCCACAAACTCCTCCAGGCTGAAACACAAGGCAGATTGTTGTTCCCACACCGCCGTAGCCCAGGCGAGAGCCCTCCCGGACATCAGCTGTATGAGATACGCTATCGTCAAGCGGTCCGAGGGGAAGGACGAGAGTTGCAGCTCGAAGATGAGGGAACACTGGGAGAGAAACGCCCGACATGTTCCTGACCCTCCAGCAAAGCGTTTCGGAGGAGGTAAGCAGGGTTCTCGGGAAGCCGGGGTGGCCTGGAGGGACGCACTGCTAACAGCGGTGTTATTGGGGGCTGGGAGACTACTGTCGTGGCCGGCTGCTTCACAGATAATCCACGGAATTGGTCCAGCAATGTATTCAAGGCACAGTCATGGCGTCCTGCCAAGGTCTGGAATCCATCCAGAAGACCTCAAAGTAACTCCTCATGCCACCCAATGGTGGCTTTTTGGGAGGAGATGGCCTTGCGAAGCTGGTTTGAGTCTGCTGGGTCAGTCATGGCCAGTTTGTACTATCAGACCTCTGGATAAGACCCAGATGCAGACAGTTCGAAGTAACAAAAGTTTATTACAACAACAGGGGGCAAGGGCAGGCAGAGGTCAGTAATCTAGAGCAGAGTCCGAAAGGTACAGAACAGCAGGCAGGGTCAGGGCAGGCAGAATGGTCAAAACCAGGAAAACTAGAAAACAGGGACTAGAGGAGTACGGGAAAAACGCTGGTAGACTTGACAAGACGAACTGGCAACAGACAAACAGAGATCACAGGTATAAGTTCACAGGGGATAATTTTCTACTATCTAAGAATTTTGAATTTGTATCTCTAAATTTCAATTCAGTATCTTGACATTTTGACTTACATATCTAAAAAAGTTGACTTAGAATAAAAAAATCTAGATATTATCTAAAAACGGTTTGATAGTAGCTCAAAATGTTTACATAGTATCTAAACATTTTAGATAGTATCTCGAAAAGTATCTTGATTTAAGTTTCTAAATTTTTTGATAGTATCGACATTTGGGCTTCCATACATTATAGACAACAATGCTACCAAAAAAATAGCAGGTGGAGACATTCAAAACACAAGCTATCCTCTTGGAAATTTACATTTTCCATTAATTTGGTATATGCAGTGGGGGAAAAAAGTATTTGATGCCCTGCTGATTTTGTACGTTTGCCCACTGACAAAGAAAGGATCAGTCTATAATTTTAATGGTAAGTTTATTTGAACAGTGAGAGACAGAATAATAACAAAAAAATCCAGAAAAATGCATGTCAAAAATGTTATGAGTTGATTTGCACTTTAATGAGAGAAATAGGTATTTTACCCCCTCTCAATCAGAAAGATTTCTGGCTCCCAGGTGTCTTTTATACAGGTAACGAGCTGAGATTAGGAGCACACTCTTAAAGGGAGTGCTCCTAACCGCAACTTGTTACCTATAAAAAAGACACCTGTCCACAGAAGCAATCAATCAGATTCCAAACTCTCCACCATGGCCAAGACCAAAGAGCTCTCCAAGGATGACAGGGACAAGATTGTAGACCTACACAAGGCTGGAATGGGCTACAAGACCATTGCCAAGCATCTTGGTGAGAAGGTGACAACATTTGGTGCGATTATTCGCAAATGGAAGAAACACAAAATAACTGTCAATATCCCTCGGCCTGGAGCTCCATGCAAGATCTCACCTTGTGGAGTTGCAATGATCATGAGAACGGTGAGGAATCAGCCCAGAACTACATGGGAGGATCTTGTCAATGATCTCAAGGCAGCTGGGACCATAGTCACCAAGAAAACAATTGGTAACACACTACGCCGTGAAGGACTGAAATCCTGCAGCACCCGCAAGGTCCCCCTGCTCAAGAATACATATACATGCCCATCTGAAGTTTGCCAATGAACATCTGAATGACTCAGAAGACAACTGGTGAAAGTGTTGTGGTCAGATGAGACCAAAATGGAGCTCTTTGACATCAACTCAACTCGCCGTGTTTGGAGGAGGAGGAATGCTGCCTATGACCCCAAGAACACCATCCCCACCATCAAACATGGAGGTGGAAACATTATGCTTTGGGGGTGTTTTTCTGCTAAGGGGACAGGACAACTTCACCACATCAAAAGGACGATGGACGGGGCCATGTACCGTCAAATCTTGGGTGAGATCCTCCTTCCCTCAGCCAGGGCATTGAAGATGGGTCGTGGATGGGTATTCCAGCTTGACAATGACCCAAAACACATGGCCAAGGCAACAAAGGAGTGGCTCAAGAAGAAGCACATTAAGGTCCTGGAGTGGCCTAGCCAGTCTCCAGACCTTAATCCCATAGAAAATCTGTGGAGGGAGCTGAAGGTTCGAGTTGCCAAACGTCAGTCTCGAAACCTTAATGACTTGGAGAAGATCTGCAAAGAGGAGTGGGACAAAATCCCTCCTGAGATGTGTGCAAACCTGGTGGCCAACTACAAGAAATGTCTGACCTCTGTGATTGCCAACACGGGTTTTGCCACCAAGTACTAAGTCATGTTTTGCAGAGGGGTCAAATACTTATTTCCCTCATTAAAATGCAAATCATTTTATAACATTTTTGACATGCGTTTTTCTAGATTCTTTTGTTGTTATTCTGTCTCTCACTGTTCAAATAAACCTACTATTAAAATTATAGACTGATCATTTCTTTGTAAGTGGGCAAACGTTCAAAATCAGCAGGGGATCAAATACCTTTCCCCCCCACTGTATGAGGAATCACAGGCCTACACAAACATGGTTCTGACCATTTTTTATACACTGCATTCGGAAAGTATTCAGACCCCTTCCCTTTTTTCACATTTTGATACATTACAGCCTTATTCTAAAATTATTTACATAAAAACAAATCCTCATCAATCTACACATAGCACCCCATAATGACAAAGCGAAAACAGTGTTTTCAATTTTTTTGCTAATTTGTTTCTACAATTTGATTGAAGTCCACCTGTGGTAAATTCAATTGATTGGACATGATTTGGAAAGGCACACACACACCTGTCTATATAAGGTCCCACAGTTAACAATGCATGTCAGAGCGAAAGCCAAGCCATTTTGTCGAATGAATTCTGTAGAGCTCCGAGACAAGATTGTGTCATCCGGGGAAGGGTACCAAAACATTTCTGTAGCATTGAAGAATCCCCAAGAACAGAGTGACCTCTATGATTCTTACATGGAAGAAGTTTGGAACCACAAAGACTCTTCCTAGATCTGGCCGCCCGGTCAAGAAATCGGGGGAGAAGGGCCTTGGTCAGGGAGGTGAACAAGAGCTCCAGAGTTCTTCTGAGGAGATGGGAGAACCTTGTACATTTTTACATTTAAGTCATTTAGCAGACGCTCTTATCCAGAGCGACTTACAAATTGGTGCATTCACCTTATGATATCCAGTGGAACAACCACTTTACAATAGTGCATCTAAATCTTTTTTGGGGGGGGGGGGGGGGGGGGTAGAAGGATTACTTTATCCTATCCTAGGTATTCCTTAAAGATGTGGGGTTTCAGGTGTCTCCGGAAGGTGGTGATTGACTCCGCTGTCCTGGCGTCGTGAGGGAGCTTGTTCCACCATAGGGGTGCCAGAGCAGCGAACAGTTTTGACTGGGCTGAGCGGGAACTGTACTTCCTCAGAGGTAGGGGGGCCAGCAGGCCAGAGGTGGATGAGCTCAGTGCCCTCGTTTGGGTGTAGGGACTGATCAGAGCCTGAAGGTACGGAGGTGCCGTTCCCCTCACGGCTCCTGAGGCAAGCACCATGGTCTTGTAGCGGATGCGAGCTTCAACTGGAAGCCAGTGGAGAGAGCGGAGGAGCGGGGTGACGTGAGAGAACTTGGGAAGGTTGAACACCAGACGGGCTGCGGCGTTCTGGATGAGTTGTAGGGGTTTAATGGCACAGACAGGGAGCCCAGCCAACAGCGAGTTGCAGTAATCCAGACGGGAGAGGACAAGTGCCTGGATTAGGACCTGCGCCGCTTCCTGTGTGAGGCAGGGTCGTACTCTGCGAATGTTGTAGAGCATGAACCGACAGGATCG
This sequence comes from Salmo salar, assembly GCF_965601325.2. Lineage (NCBI taxonomy): Eukaryota > Metazoa > Chordata > Actinopteri > Salmoniformes > Salmonidae > Salmo > Salmo salar. The sequence goes on from NC_138305.1 coordinate 58,134,112, forward strand.
GGTCACCGCCTTGATGTTAGTGGAGAATGACAGGGTGTTGTCCAGGGTCACGCCAAGGTTCTTAGCACTCTGGGAGGAGGACACAATGGAGTTGTCAACCGTGATGGCGAGATCATGGAACGGGCAGTCCTTCCCCGGGAGGAAGAGCAGCTCCGTCTTGCCGAGGTTCAGCTTGAGGTGGTGATCCGTCATCCACACTGATATGTCTGCCAGACATGCAGAGATGCGATTCGCCACCTGGTTATCAGAAGGGGGAAAGGAGAAGATTAATTGTGTGTCGTCTGCATAGCAATGATAGGAGAGACCATGTGAGGATATGACAGAGCCAAGTGACTTGGTGTATGGCGAGAATAGGAGAGGGCCTAGAACAGAGCCCTGGGGGACACCAGTGGTGAGAGCACATGGTGCGGACACAGATTCTCGCCACGCCACCTGGTAGGAGCGACCTGTCAGGTAGGACGCAATCCAAGCGTGGGCCGCGCCGGAGATGCCCAACTCGGAGAGGGTGGAGTGGAGGATCTGGTGGTTCACAGTATCAAAGGCAGCAGATAGGTCTAGAAGGATGAAAGCAGAGGAGAGAGAGTTAGCTTTAGCAGTGCGGAGAGCCTCCGTGACACAGAGAAGAGCAGTCTCAGTTGCATGACCAGTCTTGAAACCTGACTGATTTGGATCAAGAAGGTCATTCTGAGAGAGATAGCAAGAGAGCTGGCCAAGGACGGCACGTTCAAGAGTTTTGGAGAGAAAAGAAAGGGATACTGGTCTGTAGTTGTTGACATCGGAGGGATCGAGTGTAGGTTTTTTCAGAAGGGGTGCAACTCTCACTCTCTTGAAGACGGAAGGGACGTAGCCAGCGGTCAAGGATGAGTTGATGAGCGAGGTGAGGTAAGGGAGAAGGTCTCCGGAAATGGTTTGGAGAAGAGAGGAGGGGATAGGGTCAAGCGGGCAGGTTGTTGGGCGGCCGGCCGTCACAAGACGCGAGATTTCATCTGGAGAGAGAGGGGAGAAAGAGGTCAAAGCACAGGGTAGGGCAGTGTGAGCAGGACCAGCGGTGTCGTTTGACTTAACAAACGAGGATCGGATGTCGTCGACCTTCTTTTCAAAATGGTTGATGAAGTCATCCGCAGAGAGGGAGGAGGGGGGAGGGGGAGGAGGATTCAGGAGGGAGGAGAAGGTGGCAAAGAGCTTCCTAGGGTTTGAGGCAGATGCTTGGAATTTAGAGTGGTAGAAAGTGGCTTTAGCAGCAGAAACAGAAGAGGAAAATGTAGAGAGGAGGGAGTGAAAGGATGCCAGGTCCGCAGGGAGGCGAGTTTTCCTCCATTGCCGCTCGGCTGCCCGGAGCCCTGTTCTGTGAGCTCGCAATGAGTCGTCGAGCCACGGAGCAGGAGGGGAGGACCGAGCCTGCCTGGAGGATAGGGGACATAGAGAGTCAAAGGATGCAGAAAGGGAGGAGAGGAGGGTTGAGGAGGCATAATCAGGAGATAGGTTGGAGAAGGTTTGAGCAGAGGGAAGAGATGATAGGATGGAAGAGGAGAGAGTAGCGGGAGAGAGAGAGCGAAGGTTGCGACGGCGCAATACCATCCGAGTAGGGGCAGAGTGAGAAGTGTTGGAGGAGAGCGAGAGGGAAAAGGATACAAGGTAGTGGTCGGAGACTTGGAGGGGAGTTGCAATGAGATTAGTGGAAGAGCAGCATCTAGTAAAGATGAGGTCAAGCGTATTGCCTGCCTTGTGAGTAGGGGGGGGAAGGTGAGAGGGTGAGGTCAAAAGAGGAGAGGAGTGGAAAGAAGGAGGCAGAGAGGAATGAGTCAAAGGCAGACGTGGGGAGGTTAAAGTCACCCAGAACTGTGAGAGGTGAGCCATCCTCAGGAAACGAACTTATCAAGGCGTCAAGCTCATTGATGAACTCTCCAAGGGAACCTGGAGGGCGATAAATGATAAGGATGTTAAGCTTGAAAGGGCTGGTAACTGTGACAGCATGGAATTCAAAGGAGGCGATAGACAGATGGGTCAGGGGAGAAAGAGAGAATGGCCACTTGGGAGAGATGAGGATTCCAGTGCCACCACCCCGCTGGCCAGATGCTCTCGGGGTATGCGAGAACACGTGGGCAGACGAGGAGAGAGCAGTAGGAGTAGCAGTGTTATCTGTGGTAATCCAAGTTTCCGTCAGCGCCAAGAAGTCGAGGGACTGGAGGGTAGAGATGAACTCTGCCTTGTTGGCCGCAGACCGGCAGTTCCAGAGGCTGCCGGAGACCTGGAACTCCACGTGGGTCGTGCGCGCTGGGACCACCAGGTTAGAGTGGCAGCGGCCACGCGGCGTGAAGCGTTTGTGTGGCCTGTGCAGAGGGGAGAGAACAGGGATAGACAGACACATAGTTGACAGGCTACAGAAGAGGCTACGCTAATGCAAAGGAGATTGGAATGACAAGTGGACTACACGTCTCGAATGTTCAGAAAGTTAAGCTTACGTTGCAAAAATTTTATTGACTAAAATGATACAGTACTGCTGGCTGGTGAAGTAGGCTAGCTAGCAGTGGCTGCGTTGTTGACTTTGTTTGAAAGTGTAGCTGGCTAGGTAACCTCGATAGTTTCAGTACTACACCATTATCATGATACAAAGGCAACTATGTAGCTAGCTAACATAACACTAATCAAGACGTTCCTTTGTAATGCATTTCGTTTCTACAATGCTGCTCGTCGGTAATAGTTGGCTAGGTTTGGGAAATGGCGTCGCGGGGGACGAAAATAGCTGGCTAGCTAACCTCGATAATTACTCTAAACTACTCTAACCTACGCAATTATCTTTGAAACAAAGACAGCTATGTAGAGACAGCTATGTAGCTAGCTAAAAAATTGCTCAGATCAAACAAATCAAACCGTTGTAATGTAATGAAATGTAATATTACCTGCATTGAAGTGAAAATCTGTGTGATATCACCAATCACTGCTATTTGCACCTGCTATTTCTAGAAGAACAACCATCTCTGTAGCACTCCACCAATCAGGGCTTTATGGTAGAGTGGCCAGACAGAAGCCACTCCGCAGTAAAAGGCACTTGACAGCCCACTTGGAATTTGCCAAAAGGCACTTAAAGGACTGTCAGACCATGTGAAACAAGATTCTCTGGTCTGATGAAACCAAGATTGAACTCTTTGGCCTGAATGCCAAGCGTCACATATGGAGGAAACCTGGCACCATACCTACGGTGAAGCATGGTGGAGGCAGCATCATGCTGTGGGGATGTTTTTCTGCGGCAGGGGCTTGGTGTCACGCTTGTCGTAGTAGAGAGAAAGGGACCAATGCGCAGCGGGTTTCGTGCTCAACGTATGTATTTATAAAATAATGCGAACACCACGGAAGAAAACAATAAACAAACTAACGACATGAAACAGTGGAAGCAGGCTCAACAAAAAGCAGTGCTCTCAAACAACTACCCACGAAAAACAAAGACAATCCTACTATATAGGACTCCCAATCAAAGGCAACTCAACACACCTGCCTTCAATTGAGAGTCCAACCCCAATCAACTAGACATAGAAACACAGACATAGACCAGTGACAAACCCCATAATACATACATCAACTACCCTCTGCCACGTCCTGACCAAACTACAATAACCAAATATACTCTGTACTGGTCAGGACGTGACACTTGGAGACAAGTCATGATCGAGGGAAAGATGAACGGAGCAAAGTACAGAGAGATCCTTGATGAAAACCTGCTTCAAAGCGCTCAGGACCTCAGACTGGGGTGAAGGTTCACCTTCCAACAGGACAATGACCCTAAGCACACAGCCAAGACAAGGCAGGAGTGGCTTCGGGACAAGTCTCTGAATGTCCTTGAGTGGCCGAGCCTGAGCCCGAACTTGAACCCGATCTAACATCTCTGGAGAGACCTGAAAATAGCTACGCTCCCCATCCAACCTGATAGAGCTTGAAAGGATCTGTAGAGAACAATGGGAGAAACTCCCCAAATACAAGTGTGCCAAGCTTGTAGCGTCACACCCAAGAAGGTGCTTCAACAGGGCCTCCAGAGTGGTGCAGCGGTCTAAGGCACTGCATCGCAGCGCTAGAGGCGTCACAACAGATCCGGGTTCGAGCCAGGCTGTGTCGCAGCCGGCCGCGACCGGGAGATGGAGACCCATGAGGCGGTGTGTCATCTGGGATAGGGTGCGGCTGGCTTCCTGGTGCGGCTTGGCGGTCGTGTTTTGGAGGACGCATGGCTTTCGGCCTTCGCCTCCCCTGAGTCCATACGGGAGTTGCAGCGATGGGACAATACTGTAACTACCAATTGGGGAGAAAAAGGTGTAAAAAGTTTTTAAAAATAAAGGTGCTTCAACAAAGGGTCTGAATACTTATGTAAATGTGATATAACATTTTTAATACATTTCCAAATATTTATAAAAACAGTTTTTGCTTTGTCATTATGGGGTATTGTGTGTATATTGATGAGGGAAAATAATCAATTTTAGAATAAAGCTGTAACGCAACAAAATGGGGAAAAAGTCAAGGGGTCTGAATACTTTCCGAATGCACTGTATGGGATCTGGAGACTATCGTACACACAAAAAGCCCAAACAGCATTACAGTTTGTTCATTAATGCACAACTACCTAGCCTGCTCAATGGTCTTTCAAATCTTGAGAGGGCAAATACAGGTAAGGCTATAGAGGCTTGATGTCGCTCTAATATTGGCTTTGATTGAGTCAGAAACTACAAACAGGCATGCCCAGACTAATGACTCAAAACCTAACAAAAGGCATCATGGCCACCAAACCAACCAGCAGCCAAACAGCTCTGCAAGCTGGGACACTGACTGCTGACAAATATTATGGATATACTGACAAGATACACTACATGACCAAAAGTATGTAGACATCTGCTTGTTGAATATCTTATTCCAAAATCATGGGCATTAATATGGAGTTGTCCCACCTTTGCTGCTATAACAGCCTCCACTCTTCTGGGAAGGCTTTCCAATGGATGTTGGAACATTGAATGGAAGAAAGTCCCTGTAGTAGCCACAAGAGCATTAGTGAGGTCGGTCACTGATGTTGGGCGATTAGGCCTGGCTCGCAGTCGGTGTTCCAATTCATCCCAAAGGTCTTTGACTGGGGTGAGGTCAGGGCTCTGTGCAGGCCAGTCAAGTTCTTCCAAAACCTCTACAAACCATTTCTGTATGGACCTCGCTTTGTGCACGGGGGCATTGTCATGCTGAAATAAGAAAGCCTAAACCATGAAAAACAGCCCCAGACCATTATTCCTCCTCCACCAAACTTTACAGTTGGCACTATGCATTGGTGCTGGTAGCGTTCTCCTGGCATCCGCCAAACACAGATTTGTCCATCGGACTGCCAGATGGTGAAGCGTGATTCATCACTCCGGAGAACGCGTTTCCACTGCTCCAGAGTCCAATGGCGGCGAGCTTTACAGCACTCCAGCCGACGCTTGGGCATGGTGATCTTAGGCTTGTGTGCGACTGCTCGGCCATGGAAACTCATTTCGTGTTTCAGTTCTTGTGCTGACGTTGCTTCCTGAGGCAGTTTGCAACTTGGTAGTGAGTGTTGCAACTGAGGACAGACGATTTTTACGCGCTTCAGTACTTGGAGGTCCCATTCTGTGAGCTTGTGTGGCCTACCACTTCGCACCTGAGCCGTTGTTGCTCCTAGACGTTTCCACTTCACAATAGCAACACTTATAGTTGACCGGTGCAGCTCTAGCAGGGCAGTAATTTGACAAACTGATTTGTTGGAAAGGTGGCATCCTATGACAGTGCCACATTGAAAGTCACTAAACTCTTCAGTAAGGCCATTTTACTGTCAATGTTTGTCTATGGAGATTGCATGGCTTTGTGCTTGATTTTATACACCTGTCAGCAACGGGTATGGCTGAAATAGACAAATCCACTAATTTGAAGGGTTGTACACATACTTTTGTATATATAGTGTACATCTCTCTGCCCTAACAATTGGAGTTGTTGTCCACAAAGTGGCGTGGCGGGATGTCTAGCTCCCGCCTATCCTTTCTTTGGATTGGTGGGTTCTCCTCATTATTGTAATCCTTTTTTAAATATTCGATGAAGGTTGTTAATGTCAACCGCCTGTATTCAATGGAGAGAGATGCTATGCTCCCAGCCTCATTTCATGAATATGCATAGCCATCTCTAGACTCCGAAAAACTGTTTTTTCTCAAATTTGCTGTCATACTTATATCAGTACACTCGTAACATCTTAAGCATTACAAAACTTCCATTCGATCAAATAAACCTTACGTAGAAAATAAGTATTTAATTATTTTGTTGACCAAATTCGACACTCTCTCATTGACCTCAATACAAAAACTCCTTGTTTGGTGGGCGAAACAATTTAAAAAGTCTACATGCTGGAGGGTTTTCAGCCGAGTTGGGCCTTTCTTCCTCTTCCAAGCTGCTGACGATCTTCTTAATTGCCTACACCTGATGTGCTTGTCAAGGCTTCCTGGCAGAGCACAGCCCATGACCTGGTTGGTGCTACCACCTAGGGATGGAATGTGGAAGTGAACCCTAGTACTCTATTGCCTAACCGTGTACACTGCTAACACTAAACTAGATAGCCTACTTAATCAGCCATGCCATCTGGTTTGCGCTTAGTGGGACTATCATTTTCTTTCAACGGTACAATGACCCAACATCCCACCAGGCTGTGTAAGGGTTATTTGAAGGAGAGTGATGGAGTGGTTACTTTTCTGGTTACTACTTGATTCCATATGTGTTATTTCATAGTTTTGATGTCTTCACTATTATTCTAAAATGTAGAAATAGTACAAATAAAGAAAACCCATTGAATGAGTGGGTGTGTCCAAACTTTTGCGTCACACCCAAGAAGGTGCTTCATATAAATATACAGTACTGTACATATAAATATACAGTTGAAGTCGGAAGTTTACATACACCTTAGCCAAATACATTTAAACTCAGTTTTTCACATTTCCTGACATTTAATCAGAGTAAAAATTCCCTGTCTTAGGTCAGTTAGTATCACCACTTTATTTTAAGAATGTGAAATATCAGAATAATAGTAGAGAGAATGATTTATTTCAGTTTTTATTTCTTTCATCACATTCCCAGTGGGTCAGAAGTTTACACACACTGAATTAGTATTTTGTTGCATTGCCTTTAAATTGTTTAACCTGGGTCAAACGTTTCGGGTTGCCTTCCACAGGCTTCCCACAATAAGTTGGGTGAATTTTGGCCCATCCCTCCTGACAGAGCTGGTGTAACTGAGTCAGGTTTGTAGGCCTCCTTGCTCTCACACGCTTTTTCAGTTCTGCACACAAATTTTCTATTGGATTGAGGTCAGGGCTTTGTGATGGCCACTCCAATACCTTAACTTTGTTGTCCTTAAGCCATTTTGCCACAACTTTGGTATGCCTGGGGTCATTGTCCATTTGGAAGTCCCATTTGCGACCAAGCTTTAACTTCCTGACTGATGCCTTGAGATGTTGCTTCAATATATCCACATAATTTTCCATCCTCATGATGCCATCTATTTTGCAGCAAAACACCATGATGCTGCAACCCCGTGTTTCACGGTTGGGATGGTGTTCTTCGGCTTGCAAGCGTCCCCTTTTTTCCTCCAAACATAACGATGGTCATTATGGCCAAACAGTTCTATTTTTGTTTCATCAGACCAGAGGACATTTCTCCAAAAAGTATGATCTTTGTCCCCATGTGCAGTTGCAAACCGTAGTCTGGCTTTTTATGGCGGTTTTGGAGCAGTGGCTTCTTCCTTGCTTTCAGGTTATGTCAATATAGGACTTTTACTGTGGATATAGATACTTTTGTACCTGTTTCCTCCAGAATCTTCACAAGGTCCTTTGCTGTTGTTCTGGGATTGATTTGCACTATTCGCACCAAAGTGTGTTCATCTCTAGGAGACAGAATGCGTATTCTTCTTGAGCGGTATGATTGCTTCATGGTCCCATGGTGTTTATACTTGCGTACTATTGTTTGTATAGATGAACGTGGTAACTTCAGGCATTTGGAAAATGCTCCCAAGGATGAACCAGACTTGTGGAGGTCTACAATTTTTTTCTGAGGTCTTGGCTGATTTCTTTTGATTTTCCCATGATGTCAAGCGAAGAGGCACTGACTTTGAAGGTAGGCCTTGAAATACAGACCCTGGCCTTTGTATGACAACGTTTTTGGTGGCCCACCTTAGTTCCTGACGTCTCCGCGTTCGTCACCGCCTGCACCGTGTGGGCCCAGAATAAAACTATGTCCTCCTCCTCCTTCAACCTCTTCCCATACCTCACCGCCCCTGGTCCCATATATCCCTGGACTTCGTCACGGGTCTCCATCCATCAGATGGCAACACCACTATCCTCACGGTGGTGGATAGGTTAACCAAAACTGCCCATTTCATTCCCCTTCCCAAGTTACGCTCAGCCAAGGAAACGGCCCAGCTCATGGTGCAGCACGCCAGATCAATGGACTTCCGGTGAACATGGTCTCCGACCGTGGTCCTCATTTCTCATCCCAGTTCTGGAAGGCGTTCTGCACCCTCATTGGGTCATTGCCAGCCTGTCCTCCGGTTTTCATACCCAATCTAACGGCCAGTCGGAGCGAGCCAATCAGGACCTGGAGACGACTCTTCATTGCCTCGTCTCCGCCAACCCCACCCCCTGGAGTCAGCAGCTCATGTGGGTGGAATACGCCCGCAACACCCTTCCCTGCTCGGCCACTGGTCTCTTGCCGTTCGAGTGTTTCATGGGATATCATCATCCGCTATTCCCTGAGCAGGAGGAAGAGGTCAGCATACCCTCGGCCCAGATGTTTGTCCGCCGCTGTCGCCATACCTGGAAAAGAGCCTGGTCCGCCCTCCTCAAGACCACCTCCAGGTATCGGCGACAGGCCGCCACTAGACCCCTGCTCCCCGCTATCGTCTCGGGTAGAGGGTATGGGTGTTCACTCGGGACCTGCCCCTCTGGGTGGAGTCCCGCAAACTTTAGCCTTTCTCCTCCTCTAATGCCCCTCTGCTTTTCGCCTTCTGTTGTCCCGCACTCTCCCGCACTCTCCGTATACATCCCACTTTTCATGTATCTAGAATTAAACGCCTGTCTCACAGCCGTTGTCTCCTGTTTCCAGGCTCACTCCTCTCCCCGGTCTCATCGACGACCATCCGGCATACACAGTGAGGCGCCTCCTGAGTGTTCGACCTTGGGGCAGGGGATTCCAGTACCTGGTTGACTGGGAGGGTTATGGCCCGGAGGAGAGGTGCTGGGTCCCCGCTAGGAAACATCCTGGACCCAGGCCTCATTGCTGAGTTCCGCTGCAGGCACCCTGGTCAACCAGGTATGTGCCCAGGTAGGACACCAGGTGGCATCCCTAGAGGGGAGGGTACTGTCACACCCTGATCTGTTTCACCTGTCTTGTGCTTGTCTCCACCCCCCACCATGTGTCTCCCATTCGTCCCCATTATCTCCTGTGTATTTATACCTGCATTTTCTGTTTGTCTGTTGCCAGTTTGTCTTGTCCCGTCAAGTCCTACCAGCGTGTTTTCCCATTTTCGAGTTTCTATAGGTGCTGTTTTCTCGTCCTCCCGGTTTTGACCATTCTGCCTGCCCTGACCCTGAGCCTGCCTGCTTTTCTGTACCTTTCTGACCCTGCCCTGGATTACTGACCTCTGCCTGCCCTAACCCTGAGCCTGTCTGCCGTTCTGTACCTTACTGACACTGCCCTTGATTACTGACCTCTGCCTGTCCTGACCCTGAGCCTGCCTGCCGTTCTGTACCTTACTGACACTACCCTGGATTACTGACCTCTGCCTGTCCTGAACCTGAGCCTGCCTGCCGTTCTGTACCTTACTGACACTACCCTGGATTACTGACCTCTGCCTGCCCTTGACCTGTCGTTTGCCTGTCCCCTGTTTTGTAAATAAACATCTGTGATTCGAACGGTCTGCATCTGGGTCTTATCCAGAGGTCTGATATATGGTGTCCAATTGCACACAGGCTTTTATGGTCACACAACGTGCTATTTTGGAATTAAACATGAGTAGCCTTACAATTATTTACATTGCCACAGTTCCATATGCAACCCAAGTTTTGAGCAAAATAACCATAACATTTAGATAGGAAGTTGCAGTTGTCAAAGATGAAGTTGCATTGAATCAAATTAATCAGATCCAATTATTTACCACCCATAGTGCGGAGTTCGCTATTTCAGGTAGGCCTTCATCAGAGGATGGCAGAGGTCAATTTAAGCTATATACAGTACCAGTCAAAAGTTTGGACACACCTACTCACTCAAGGGTTTTTCTTTATTTGTATTAATTTCTACATTGTAGAATATTAGTGAAGACATCAAAACTATGAAATGTGGAATTATGTGGAAACCAAAAAAGTGTTTAACAAATCAAAATATATTTTATATTCTTGAGATTCTTCAAAGTAGCCACCCTTTGCCTTGACAGCTTTGCACACGCTTGGTATTCTCTCAACCAGCTTCATGATGTAGTCACCTGGAATGCATTTCAATTAACAGGTGTGCCTTGTTAAAAGTTAATTTGTGGAATTTCTTTCCTTCTTAATGCGTTTGAGCCAATCAGTTGTGTTGTAACAAGGTAGGGGTGGTATACAGAAGATAGCCCTATTTGGTAAAATACCAAGTCCATATTATGGCAAGAACAGCTCAAATAAGCAAAGAAAAATGACAGTTCATCATTACTTTAAGACATGAAGGTCAGTCAATGTATATGTTTCTTTTTAGAGAAAAACATTTATTTAGGAAAACATCTAACTTCCTGAAATTTTACACATTTTACTATGGGGCAGAGAAAAAAACATGCAGTTTATAGATAATCATATGCTTTTCTACATATTTTGCCATGAGGCTGGGAGAAAATGTCGCTGTTTTAAAGCAAATTTCCTGCAATTCTACACATTTTACCATGGGGCAGAGAGAAAAATGTGCAGTTTTATAGCTAATCTCATGCTATTCTACACATTTTGCCATGAGGCTAAGAGAAAATGTTGCAGTTTTATAGCAAATCCTGTAATTCAAAATATTTTGCCATGGATTAAAATAAAATAAAGCTTGGGAGCCACTGAGGGAGTGCTTCTTAAGCGACTGCTCACGCACGAGAGGGCTCTTACTCACTCTGGATGTGGCTGTATCTCAATAATCTAAAGTGGATTTCTACCCTTGTCTTCTGTCCTCACTCACACATTACCTGGCACTCACTCCGTATGTATCTCAATCTACTAAAATTGTTTCCTCTTCTTGTCCTTTCAATTTCAATTGAAGGGCTTTATTGGCATGGGAAACACATGCTAACATTGCCAAAGCAAGTGAAGTAAATAATTAACCAAAGTGAAATAAACAATACAAATTAACAGTTAACATTACACTCACAGAAGTTCCAAAAGAATAAAGACATTTCAAATGGCATACTATGTCTATATACAGGGTTGTAATGATGTGCAAATACGTAAAGTACAAAAGGGAAAATAAATAAACATAAATATGGGTTGTGTATACAATGGTGTTTGTTGTTCACTGGCTGCCCTTTTCTTGCGGCAACAGGTCACAAACCTTGCTGCTGTGATGGCATACTGTGGTATTTCACCCAGTAGATATGGGAGTTTATCAAAATTGGGTTTGTTTTCAAATTCTTTGTGGATCTGTGTAATCTGAGGGAAATATGTGTCTCTAATATGGTCATACATTTGGCAGGAGGTTAGGAAGTGCAGCTCAGTTTCCACCTCATTTTGTGGACAGTGTGCACATAGCCTGTCTTCTCTTGAGAGCCAGGTCTGTCTACGGCGGCCTTTCTCAATAGCAAGGCTATGCTCGCTGAGTTTGTACATAGTCAAAGCTTTCCTTAAGTTTGGGTCAGTCAAAGTGGTCAGGTGTTCTCCCACTGTGTACTCTCTGTTTAGGGCCAAATAGCATTCTAATTTGCTCAGTTTTTTTGTTAATTCTTTCCAATGTGTCAAGTAATTATCTTTTAGTTTTGTCATGATTTGGTTGGGTCTAATTGTGTTGCTGTCTTGTGGCTCTGTGGGGTCTGTTTGTGTTTGTGAACAGAGCCCCAGGACCAGCTTGTTTAGGGGACTCTTCTCCAGGTTCATCTCTCTGTAGGTGATGGCTTTGTTATGGATTGTTTGGGAATCACTTCCTTTTAGGTGGTTGTAGGATTTAATGTCTCTTTTCTGGATTTTGATCATTACCGTGTATCGACCTAATTCTGCTCTGCATGCATTATTTGGTGTTTTACATTGTACACAGAATATTTTTGCAGAATTCTGCATGCAGAGTCTCAATTTGGTGTTTGTCCTATTTTGTAAATTCTTGGTTGGTGAGCGGACCCCAGACCCCACAACCATAAAGGGCAATGGGTTCTATAACTGATTCAAGTATTTTTAGCCAGATCCAGTTGGTATGTCAAATCTTATGTTCCTTTTGATGGCATAGAAGGCCCTTCTTGCCTTGTCTCTCAGCTCGTTCACAGCTTTGTGTAAGTTACCTGCGGTGTTGATGTTTAGGCAGAGGTATTTATCTTTTTTTTTGTGTGCTCTAGTGCTACGGTGTCTAGATGGAATTTGTATTTGTGGTCCTTGCGACTGGACCTTTTTTGGAACACCATTTTTTTTGTCTTACTGAGACAGGGCCCAGGTCTGTCAGAATCTGTGCAGAAGATCTAGGTGCCCTCCTTGGCCCTCCTTGGTTGGTGACAGAAGCACCAGATCATCGGCAAACAGTAGACGCTTGACTTCAGACTGTCTCTGTCTCTCTGACAGAATCTCAATCTCATTCTAAAAAGTTACCCCTGCCCTTCTTCTCTCATTCACTCCCCTCTGGAGATCTCAAATTAGACCGGGTAAGTTTTTCAAAACAAACCTGTCAGTGCTGATGGAGAAAAGGAGGTTCGGAGAGGATGCCACTGTAGACTATTGAGATGTGCCCCTCTAAAATGGGATGAGAGATTGATGAAAAAGACATGAGGGAGTGAGGATTGGGTATTAAAGTACAGAAGAGCGCGATCAGAGAGTGGGTGAGAGTCTGAGGGACTGACAAGAGAAACTAAGGAGAGGGTGAAAGGATGAGTGAACGTTCAGTGATGTTGAGCTAGGTGTGTTTTAGGTGCATTAAGTGCAAATACCTGCATGGTATACTGATGATAATGTTGCCTACATTATCTGCTCTCGCTCCTTTTCCCCTTGCTAAGTCTCTCTATTAATCCCCACTTTGTAAACGCTGCTTACCTATAAACTGAATGTATTATCTACGCGTTGTCCTCACAAGAAGGGCCTCACAAGAAGGGCCTCACATGGAACTTGTCTGACTTCATTCTAAATGGGTGGAGAGATTTTATTCATGAGCTTTTACATCCTCGGTCTGAATTCAACCCATATAATGATCATCAAACTTGAATAAAGGGTTAAATAGAACTTAAGTACAAGGTCTGTTCATGGATGTACTGGTTTTTGCCTCCATAAGCTTTAAGGTGACAAATGTTTGCCATGGAAGTAATAACACAGAGGCAGATTGTGTGAGTTGAGTTGAATGTGTGGAAATCAACCTCTACTTCGTTACGCAACAAACCAGTTTAATTATGCAAGCTAATTTGTGGGTGGCATGCGGTGGCACACCTTGAAAGTTAGGCTCGGTGTGCTCATCTCAGAGTTGAGGCTCCCCGAAAAAAGCTTCAAGGTGCAATTTAAGGGACTCTCAGTCCCAGGCCTCGCATCCTCTGGTTCCTTGTCACCGAATGAGCTTAACCAATCAGCAGTCTGGGTTCAGATGCCTTAGAAGGCATGGCAACAGAGCTTGAGGTCACTGAGGCAGAAAGGTACAATGAAAGGTACAGCTCACTAGCTCAAACACACACACACACAAACAGTATGTTGGTGTGTGGAGAAGGATAGATCAACGGTTCCTCAATCAATAAAATTTGATTTGTGTAGTTCTTTCTGCAAATGATCTGGGCCTAGATTCCCAACAAGCAAGCAGAAGCAGTGGCAACGAACAACCTCCAGAGGCACCAAGCTCAAGAGAGGGAGTCCATTCTTTTGGCTGGCTGGGCAAAGTGTTCTTACACACACATTGGCCAAGTTTCTAATAGACAGAAATGGTTGACACCCTTGAGCTCCTGGTGTTCAGGATCTTCATCTCCACCGTGGGCATTGTGGGATATGTAGTCCTGATCCTGTCTTTAATAAAGAACCAGATCTCCTGTCTGAAGACCTTTGAGGTGTTTCTCCTGGGCCTCGCTGCCTCCAACCTCGTTGCCCCCAACCACAACGTCCATCCTCACCACCTGGTCTTGCCGGCCCCTCAAGTTCTTCACGGTGAGAGTAAAGTAGTATAGCAGCTGATGGCCAAAGTGCATTGCTAGTGCCTTCCTGAGACCTAGAAGTACTGTCACCCCAGATGGCTTAGCTTTTCTTGGTCAGTGGTGGGCTATTTCTAGGCTATTGCTAGTGCTTCTTGTTTCTTACACTGCGGAGGGTTATATGAGTTTGCGCCCTGGTCAGGCGGAGATTAAGTTATGTGTTTGGCTCTATTTGTTTGGAATGTTGGTGTTCGGCAAAATTGCCAGCATCCTCTTCACCGTCCTCTTCAGCATCTTCCGTTACCAGAAGCGTTGAGATCCTGAGACGAGGGGCAACTTACCCATCTTTCTGGACAACATCCGGTTGGCCTGGGCTGTGAGTGGGCTGTGTGTGATGCTAGCCATACTCCTGGGAGCTCCTTCCCTATCTCATGAACCTGGACGGTCATATGGATAACTATACACATGACGGCAGCTGCCCTCCAGACTTCTTCCACTGTCCCAAGGAGAACTGCCCGACCACTAATCAAGTCTACAAGTACCTTTATATTTTGCTCTGCAACCTGCTGCTTCTATTCATCGTCACCGCCACCAGCTGTCTCATTGTAAAGGTCTGTAAACCCCATGGAGTCGGGAGAGGTTCCCCCTAACCACTGATCCAGGTTCAGATATTTTGTTATCCCTCTAGTCTAATGGTTTATAAGGTTCGTTTTGGGGGTAGAGTGATCTGATTCCAGATCTGTGGTCTTTGACCACACTTTTCTCAGGGGTGTCCAGCTGACACAAAACATGTAGGGGGTGGATCAGCTTTAATATTGCGGATAGAATGTTGCTTCCATCAATGTAATTGTCTGCATCATTTCCAATCCCCCAGTGTCTTGATATGTGTTTGTCTCACCTACTTTAGTTGAATGCACCTACAGTATTATAACTCATTATATAAATGTTTGCTAAATGTTGGTGCGCCAGATGCTGCTAGAGTAGAGGAGGATGGTGGTGCCAGCGCCAAGTGCAGCAGGGGGGCAGCCTCTGAGAAAGAAGGGGTGGTGGGCATCCTAGCAGCAATGGGGTTGTTCCAGATGGACTGGATCCTCTACTTGGTCCTCTACCTGGCCTTCAGCCCTCACGACTTCCCCTCCTGTTCCGAGGTGGAGTTCTTCATCACCACGTACTATACCACCATCAGCCAATATGTGTATGGGATAGGGAGTAACCTGTTTTCTCTGAAACACTTTAACCTCTCTGGTATAAGTGGGACGGTAGTGTCCCACCTCGACAACAGCCAGTGAAATTGCAGGGCGCCAAATTCAAAACAACAGAAATCCCATAATCAAAATTCCTCTAACATACAAGTATTATACACCATTTTATAGATAAACTTCTTGTTAATGCAACCACAGTGTCCGATTTCAAAAAGGCTTTACGGTGAAAGCACACCATGCGATTATGTTAAGTCAGCGCCTAGTCACAGAAAACCATACAGCCATTTTCCAGCCAAGGAGAGGAGTCACAAAAGTCAGAAATAGCGCGTCATGTTCAGTAATCATTGTCTCAAACAAACATCCGGTGAAATTTCAGAGAGCCACATCAAATTACAGAAATACTCATCATAAACATTGATGAAAGATACAAGATTTATACATAGGATTAAAGATAAACGTCTTGTTAATCCAGCCGCTGTGTCAGATTTCAAAAAGGCTTTACGGCAAAAGCACACTATGCGATTATGTTAGGTCAGCGGCTAGCCACAGAAAACCATACACTGAGTCCTAAGTCTTTGTATGGTGGATAGGCTTTCAATGGAAAAACAGCCTTTCAAAATAATAGTACTTCCTGGATGGATTTTCCTCAGGTTTCCGCCTGCCATATCAGTTCTGTTATACTCACAGACATTATTTTAACAGTTTTGGAAACTTTAGAGTGTTTTCTATCCAAATCTACTAATTATATGCATATCCTATCTTCTGGGCCTGAGTAGCAGGCAGTTTAATTTGGGCACGCTTTTCATCAAAAATTCCGAATGCTGGCCCTTACCCCAGTGAAGTTTTAAGAAGTAATGGAAGAAAAAAATGCAGGCCTTAGCTTAGGTGTTAGGAGCAACCTATTTTCTTGGAGGTTCTGGAGTGTTAGGAGTGCAGTATGAATATGGGATAGGGAATAACCTGTTTTCTCTTAAACATTTAAAGAAGTTGAGGCTAATTTATCAACCCTAGGAGTTTTTAGGTGTAGGTGATTGTCTATTTTCTGGATAAGGGTACCTTGAAAACACTCACTATGATTATGCTTTCACTACTTTGTACAAACTATAAACAGATAACAATAAAATAGCAAGGACGATACTGAATCTGAGCCCTCTGTCTCATGTTGGCCCTTCTCAACTCAGAGAACTCTAGTGGCTAATGGTTGATAAAAGGGTTGTTCAATTGAAGTTGGGGATGACCCACAACATCTTATATGGCACAGTCCACCAGTATCTGAAAACAAAAACGTTTTACTTCAGTTAGGGACTCTTCGGACGCCACGAGAGGCAGAGCCGTAGACTTTGTGCAATGTCAATTTAAAAGTTGTACTGGTCAGAACATGTTTTATATACGGCAGTTGTAGAGTGGAAAAAATGACTGGCTGCGATTAAAACAGTTTCTACCAGTCATAGGTTCAAACACTCCTGCAAGGCTTGGTTAATGATGAGATAACCTTCTAGTGTTAACAACCCTCAATGTTTTTTAAAAATAAACAATTCTGCGCTAGTGGACTTATTTGCTAGGTGTGTATATTTGCTTTTTTTGATACCGTGTATGTAAATATTTGAACTTTATCTATGGTTGAATGTATGGCACAGATTGCCCATGACACTTGACTTTTCCCTAAAGCCCTTGCCTACCAATAGAGGACCACAATGGAAACAAGTCTCTTGAGTTTTTTGTTTATGTATCCTCAACAACTTTGGTATCTGTTGCCTGGTGTAACATTTTATGTATTTTCGAAATTGTCAAATAAAATCATAATGGGAACTATCAACCATGGTGTGTTGGGAGTGCAGTATGTGTATGGAATAGGAAATATGATATACTTCTCTAAAGCATTTTCAGAAGTATTTGGGAAATGGATCCTTTACATTTATTTTGGAGGAAACAAGGGTAAAGCTGTTTGTAAGAAGATACTACTTAAACATTTTTATAGTTTGAAACAAAATTCAATCAAGAGCACACTAAAAGGAACAACTGACCATAACTGTAGTATATAGACATTTATTTGAAAAAGGATTCACTGAATGAAGGAAATGTAGTACTTGGTATTAATAACATTTATTAAAAGATATATAATTTGACATGCAGGTTGTTACATTCTAAGCAGTTTTCAACTGGTACTGAATTGCAATACTTCAAATAAAGAAAGAAGAATACTTTGGATGAATTTATCTGTCCAAGCAGGAGTTTGGTTCTAAAACAATATGTGCAGAAAGGGGACATTAAGACATAAGCATTTTACCTGACTGGCTTTTCAACGACAACTTGAAATGTGGCATACACGTTTTGTGCTCTTGTAGGAAGCAGTAACTCCCCATTGCTGACATATAGTTATCTATAACTGGGCTTATAACTCGTTAACTAACAAAGAATATCAACAAATGTGCACACACGTGGCTCTGTGCTCTGATCTGAAAAGCGCATTCACTCGCAGGTGATTGAAAGCCCCCGCCAATAGAATTCTAGCTCAACTTGTCCATCCTCTTTGACATCGAGCTGAAGGAACTGTTTGGGGTGGCTGTCGCCGCCATGCAAATTTTGCAAGAAGGAAGGCAAAGCTTCTGCCTGCCCAGTAGAGCTGGGAACCTTGGCAACCCGGTCTACCCCTCCATGAGCCAAGGCTTCTCTGCTGGGAGAGGGCTACACTCTGGCTCCAGGGTTAAAATATAACTTTGTTCTATTTGTGACGCTTGGTGCGCTGGAAGTCCCGCCTTTCCCATCTCCTCATTGGTTTTTAGGAGCATGTACCCACGTGGGTGATTGAAAGATGAACTGATGTCAATACTCCAGTCCAGTTGGTGGTAGTAATGCACCTTAAAGTTGGTTGCCTAAAGTCCAAAGAAGAAGAAGAAGCCTGAAGGAGGAGAGATTACTAGAAACTAAGTCGGTTTATCCTTTAATCTGTGGATTAATTATCGGACTAGAGCACCTTGTGCATTTCAGGTAAAATAATAACCCTATGTTTATATCCCAGGACAAATTAGCTAGCAACAGCAAGCTAGCTAGCTACGTTTCCATAAATGTTGAATGCTTTTCGACCTGTCCCCAAATTAATATAATTAGTTCAGAGTTCGTTTTGATGTTTCAACCTGTGTGTCCTGATCGTGATGGAGCACGCGGACACACACCCGCTCCCAGTCTAGTCAGCATGTAACAGTAACCTAATGTAGCAGGCATAAAAGAAACGCCTGAAATTAGATCTACATACTGGACTTGACAAGAAGAAAAAAAAACTGTCGGGGGAGGTTCTCTTCTGCACTGTTCAACCAGTCCAGTAAATGTAGAGGAGGAGTTAAAATGCAAATTGTCCGAACAGACCTGCAAGGAAGGTGGATCTTTTAATAAATGCTAGTGGACGATAAAAAATGTTTGCTCATTAATCTAAACAGTCTTAATAATGATGATCCACACTTCTTCGAAAATATGCATATATCTATTGCGCTTGCAAGTCACAAATTGTCCTATTAATATGGTGGTAGATTATAACACGTTTTTAAGTGCTTCAATGAACCGTAAAGGATATCAAACTACAAACTATCACCCTCATATACTTAAGGAGACCATGACTATCATGGGCACATTAGAACTAGTGGATATATGGAGGCTTAAAAAGCCTGACCTAGTGAGATATAGTCGTCTTGACTATTTTCTTGTGTCCTTTTTCTGGCACCAAAAGTTTTAAAATGTCAGGTTGGTGGGTGTAGCTGGTGTATAAAGTCAGGCGCAGGAGAGCAGAGATGAGTGAAACAATGCACTTTACTCGACAGCACAAAGTAAACAATTTACAAAGTGCAAAAAGAACGGTTGCCACAAAGCATGGGTGATAAACAGCACCCAATACAAACCAGCCGGAACATACCGACCTGAACAAATAACAATCACACACAAAAACATGGGGGAAACAGAGGGTTAAATACATGACCAGTAATTGGGAAATGAAAACCAGGTGTGTGGGAAAATGAGACAAAACAAATGGAAAATGACAAATGGATCGGCGATGGCTAGAAAACCGGTGACGTCGACCGCCGAACACCACCCAAACAAGGAGAGGCATCAACTTCGGCCGAAGTCTTGACATAAAAAGTGTTGACAGGGGAGAGAACGCGATCGGACCACCATCTAATTGGCATCCACATAACTCTTACAGAATGTCCACGTGGGCGGGGATATTGGAAATTTAATCAAAGCCTACTGGATGACAATCCGTTCTTAACCAAGACAAAATAATTTATAACTGACTTTTCCTGCATAACACTGCAGATCCCCTTATTGTATGGGACAGCTTCAAATGTGCCTTCAGAGGCCATGCAATTCACTACTCATCTTTAAAACATAAACAATTTAGGTCAAAATAGATTAGACTAACAAAGGAAATGGAGGAACTACCATTACAAGAGGATGGCAATAAAAACTGTGCTATAGAGGCACAGAATAAGTGAAGAGGAAAAACATAAAAATGCTACCAAAAATAATTTACAGAAATTGGTTACAAATGATGGAGTCATCCATGATTCACTGATTGATATCTTGAAATAAGAAGCAAAATAAGTTAAGCATATGTTCTCTTTTCAGTTTCCTCCATCTTCAGTGAATGATATTAACTGTAAGGACTTAATAATAGCGTAAAAGTGTACAGAAGGATTTGAGTGAAGGCCAAATTGCAGAGGAGGAACTTATTGATGCTATTCAATCTTTTCAGTCTGGAAAAACTCCAGGGCTTGATGGCATACCAGTAGAGTTATACCAAATATTTTTTTGATGTACTAAACAATCCACTATTAGGATGTTTTAACTACTCCTATACAAATGGTAGACTATCAGATACCAAATAAGAAGATCTGATTTCACTATTACTGAAACAGGAACCCAGTGGCAAGTATAAAGATCCAGTCCACTTAAAAAACTGGAGGCCCCTTACACTTCAATGTTGTGATGCAAAATATCCTGTGAAAATGCATAGCACATAGAATTAAAAAGGTTTTACCAGATATTATTCATCCTGATGAGACAGGTTTTTCACATGGATGATACATTGGAGATAATATAAGACAATTACTTGAAACAATAGAACACTATGAAACATTAAAGAAAACAGGCGTGGTCTTCATAGCAGATTTTGAAAAGGCCTTTGATAAAGTACAACTAGAATGTATATATAAATGCCTGGACTATTTTAATTTTGGTGAATCTCTTATACAATGGGTTGAAGTTATGTTTAGCAATCCCAGTAATGTTTACTTCTCAGAAAGTATTGACTGTCCAGAGGAGTTAAACAAGTTTGTACACTGTCTCCATATCTATTTGTTATGGCCATTGAAATGTTAGCTATTAAAATCAGATCCAACAATAACATCAAGGGGTTAGTAATCCAAGACTTAAAAATAAAAGTGTCAAGGTATGGCAATGTTTTCTCTTAAATCCTCAATCTGGATCCCTTCACAATCTCAATGGAGATCTAGATAATTACTCAAGCCTCTCTGGACTAAAACCTAATTAAGTGTAGCATATAACATATTAGATCATTAAAATACACTTTTACATTTATATTACCCTGTAGTTTACCAATAAAATGGTCTGATGATGAAGTAGACATGCACTACAGGCCAAAAGGTTTTGAACATCAACTCATTCAAGGGTTTTTTCTTTATTTGTACTATTTTCTACATTGCAGAATAATAGTGAAGACATCACAACTATTAAATAACACATATGGAATCATGTAGTAACCAAAAAAGTGTTAAACAAATCCACATTTATTTTATATTTGAGATTCTTCAAATAACCACCCTTTGCTTTGATGACAGCTTTGCACACTCTTGGCATTCTCTCAACCAGCTTCATGAGGTAGTTACCTGGAATGCATTTCAATTAACAGGTGTGCCTTGTTAAAAGTTAATTTGTGGAATTTCTTTCCTTCTTAATGCGTTTGAGCCAATCAGTGTTGTAACAAGGTAGGGGTGCCGTCCATACAGGCAAGAATAGCCCTGATTTGGTAAAGAGACCACAGTCCATATTATGGCAAGCAGACAGCTGAAATCCAGAGCAAAGAGAAACAGAAGAGTGCATACATTTTTACATACTGGACCCCCGTGGGAATCGAACCCACAACCCTGGCGTTGCAAGTGCCATGCTCTACAAACTGAGCTACAGTGGGACGCTACTTTTGGGAGGCGCATAGCGATATGGTACAGAGCTCAATTTGGCCTCTGTGTCCTTCCATAAACTGCGAAATTGCGTCACACCCTCAATACAGAGTCTATTACTACACTTTCAGATCAAGCATAAATTGGCTTTTACGGAAATGCCCAAGAACGGAAAGCCTACCGACACACGAAATGATATAACGAGTAACTATTGGTATTCGGAACATTTGCAAAATATCCCACAATAATCCTAAAAGTGTTTGCTAACTATTTGTTTTATTAGGATAACGGGATGTAAATGATTTGCAGCAGCATTTTGTCTGTAAGTCCATGCGAGGTGTTCTAGACAAAATAAAACTGTTGTTGCGGCCCTCACACACAGCTTGTCGAAGAC
Organism: Salmo salar; assembly: GCF_965601325.2. NCBI lineage: Eukaryota > Metazoa > Chordata > Actinopteri > Salmoniformes > Salmonidae > Salmo > Salmo salar. The sequence continues at coordinate 58,156,204 of NC_138305.1, forward strand.
GGCAATAGGCTGCAATACTCAGCTGGCCCTGGAGTCCTGTATCTGGTCTCCTTGTCGTTCACCCCTCCCTCCCACTGTGGTGGGCTGAGTCAGCAGTCATGTTGTTGATGTTATTCAAGTGCAAAAAATTTGAACAATGGCGCATATAATAGTAGTCTATACAGGCAATTTACAGTTGTCCATTTATGGTATGCAGTAAGTGAGAAATTGAACACGGCCTACTGATATAAAAATACTAGGCCCACGTGCTATTGCTGTTCACAACCAGACACCATAATGTGACATAGAGAATGATAGAGATTTCATCTTTATATATGTTTAACACATATGACTGGGAAAAATACATTTGAACGGCACTCCAACTGGTATTAACTAGTGGGAAATGTTTCTATTATCTTTGAGCTCTGACTTTTCCCATATGGTGAGCTCTGACTTCACCTACTAACGAAATTACTTCCATAACAGCATTTTCGGCAGTTACATGCAACTACAATTTAAAAAAAAAGCAATCTATTCATAATGATTTTCAACACTATAAGTGGTTTACAAGCCTGATAGCTATACTTTTAGTTTGTTGACACAACTTGTTGGCAATTAGCCAACGAGTTCAAAGCACGTGAATATATCCAACTGGTATTTACAAGTTCACAACTGGTAAATTCCCACCTCCCACTTGGAGCGCAAGAATGATAGACTAGTTTACCACCAGTCGGAGGGCCGTTAAAATAGATTTTCCCCAGTCGTATGTGGTAAACAGAGAATGAAAGCGATATCTTTATATATGTTCCATTATGGTGTTTGTTAGCACACGGGCAGCACCATTGAGTGCATCTCCATTTTGAAGTAGTTTTTCCTTCTACTACTTCCATGAGTTGGCAAATAAACTGAAAGGGTGCATATTGCCAACTAGAGTGTGTAGTTTGAACAGGTATGAAGCCAAAGATGGCGATTTACTGACACCTACAGTTATGGAATGTTTGCTCAATGGTTTAATTCATTGGCTGATCCCTCCTGATGACCCAGATGGAATCATGTGATCCTTCCCCAATAGGAAGTCCCACCCAGTTGACTACTTTAAAATGGAGAAGACCTCAATGTCTATGCCAAAATAGGTTTTATCCATCTAGAGCACTCTATCTAACTCTATGGCGGCAAATTCCCCCTTTGTTATGAACTCGGCAAAAGTTACAATTTTAGGCTATAATTGTTGCTAACAGTTTGGCTGGTTTATAATGTAACATTTTGCACTCTGAGCTTTTATATTTCTCAACAGTAGCCTGGATGGTCAATATTGACTTTTAAGAATCATTTTTAAAGTGTATAATTTATTTCACACACAGCCTACTGTAACATTGTATTAGGCTACATGTCTTACTTTCTGACTACAATGTAACAACTTGCACACTTTGACATAGGGAAATTATAGGTAGGGCTATAAGCTCCTGTCCCAGAGGATAAATAAGCTCCTATTATTCAGTGTATTGATGGCATCTGGTTTATGGTAAGGCCTTGCATATTATGCCTAGTAAATATCTAACTTTTCACAACCTTTATTTAACTAGGCAAATCAGTTAAGAACAAATTCTTATTTATAATGACAGCCTAAGGACAGTGGGTTAACTGCCTTGTTCAGGGGCAGAATGCGACATGTTTACCTTGTCAGCTCGGGGATGCGATCTAGCAACCTTTACGTTACTGGCCCAACACTCAAACCACTAGGTTACCTACCAGCCGCCCCATTAATTCTGTTGACAGACAAACAGACCGTCAGCAGACAGACTGACATAAGACAGACAGACTCTCGTCAGACAGACATTCAGAAACATATTATACAGACAGACAGGTAGACCTAAGACAAACCGACTATCGTCATACAGACCAAATATGAGACAGACAGGCAAACAGATGTCCAACAGACACACACACAGCAGTAATATAGGCGAAATATTTCTTTTTCCCCAATGAAGGTGTTCAAAACCGAGCTGCTGCGCGTTTTTTATCTCGCATTATCAGGTGGACTAAAGATTGAGTCGGTAGTCTTTCATGCCTTTGTGTGGCCGTTGCACCTTAGAAACAGCCCGCTAAACCTCTGGAGGGAGCCTGCAAAACACATACAAACCGAACCCAAGTGTGTGTGTGTGTGTGTGTGTGTGTGTGCTGTCATGGTGACTCTTACTTCACCCCGAGCACGGATGTGTGTGTGTGCCTCCGTGGAGTGAGCATTTAAATATAATAGATATTCGAAAGGAGTGAGAGGTAGCCAAGAAGTGGAAGGACATGCACACGATTTGAAGAGAGTCACAACACTGTCCGATTCCTACACGATTCACAAAGGTAGAGTCAATTTGTGTATTTGTTGGTTGTTGCACAGACTTGTCCGAGGCCACGAATGGGGCTCGAGGTGGCAGATATCCGCGGGATGGACTCCCGCTTTCCCTCGCGCTGGCGTGGTAAATCACGCGCCATTGCGGGTTGATGTTGTGCACGCGCCTTGGTCGACTGTGTGCACGGTCCGATGCTACGTTGCGTGGCTTCGGCGGCCTCCCATTTGTGAATTAATGTGCATACTCGAAGATTATTTCGAGGCGTTTTGTTTCGATGACCGCAGGCAACAGTTGGAGTTTGCGCTGTAATAGTTGCTCTCCAAACAGCGCAACACACACTAACGTTACGGTTGTGAAAGGTAGGCGTCAGTGAAGGGGCAACTTTTTAACTTGCTGGCTAAATACATGGAGGCCTACAACGTGGCTTGGTGAGGACAGGACGAAGGGTGGTGTCAAACTACTTTTAAGGGCTACTCGACTGGCCTGTGTTTTTTAAAGAAATAGTTCATTTAAAGCTCATGGAAAACAATGGTTTGTTTGATAAGTGAGAAGAAATATGATTTGGAATAACCATATTTTATTAACAAACATTAGTGATACAGCCTCCAGTATCCTACGCACATCTATACCTGAACGGACCATTTGCATTGTTTCTGAACTGAAATTGACAAGGACACTCCAGTAGGAAATGTAATTAATGGCATTTTAGCCAATAGCCTACATTTTGATTAATCAAAATGTGAATTTGAATTGTCCTTTTGGCTAGGTTACTAGCAGGGTTGGGTTTGTTACTTTCTAAATGTAATCCGTTGGTAGCTAGTTACCTATCCAAAACTGTAATCTGTAATTTTTGGATTACCCAATCTCAGTAATGTAATCTGATTACTTTCACATTGGAAAAAGGCATTAGAAGACAAAAAGGATCCATCAAATGCATTTGGTGTGTCGTCATAGTGGTCTCTGACATGTGGTCAGACTCTTTAAACGTGTGCCTTTTTTCAATGCTGAATTGAATGTCATTGAGAAAACAAAGGTGTCAGTGTATTGGCAAAATCCTTTCTGAATTTAAAAGTAATCCAAGAAGTAATCTAGTTTTTCAAAAGTATCTGTAATCTGATTACCAACAAAAATATTGTAATGTAACTGGATAATTTTTTTGTAATCAGATTGCATGTAACAGGTTACTCCCCAACCCTGATTACCAGTGCATACAATTATTAAACATTTAGCCTAATAATTTTTATATTGTTTTGTAACTATTTTGTAACTATTTTGTAGACTGATGTAGGCTTAGCCTGTAGGCTTAGCCTGTAGGCTAGTAGACTAATTCATCAATTTAGATTCTCACCAGAGGGTCTTGCATTAATTGTGCAGGTGAGTGGCTAGTCTCTGGTTTAGGAGCTGACGGAGCAAGTTACCAAATGAAGAGGGCATAGTGAGCAAATTCTCCCGCTACACTTGAAGGACACATTGCATGAATACAATGCCCTTGTTCAATCAAATTCCCAAACACTAGAAGCTGATAAACAACAGGAAATGCATGTAAAGTGTGTTGTAAGCCAAATTAGTCTAATCTTTTCGGATAGGCCTACAGTTTTTGGATAACCCTACACTTCTTCACTCTATAGCAGACAGTGGATATGACATGTCCGTCACAAATATGAAAACAATGCATTTTTTTTTATTCAATCTCATCATGTTCCAGCACATTATTTCTTACATACAATTTGGACAGCTAAATGTTATTTTTTGATGCCATAATAATTCATGTAGACATCCTGACATGTTAGTTAGTTCTCTATTATCTGGTCACTGACATGAGCCATTATTCTAACATAACAACATATTTGGATTCTTCCAGGATGTCAACTGAAAATAACCATAGTTCAACTTGATGTGCTTTAAACAAAAATAAGAATATAATACAACATTTACTATGGAGGACCCTACTGTAATGGAGGAGTGGGTAGAGGACTTGGCTATTACCACATCAATTTCATCTGACAGCGTCACCAGTAAGCCAAACCTGGCCAACAAGGATGGGGTGGAGGACCAATCTGTAACCATGACAGGCAAGGATGCGAGCTTAACCAGCGTAACCATGGCTTCATCCACCGATGCCATAACAAACACTGAAGTCAACCTAGCTATGGCATCATCCACACAGAGTGAAGCTAACTTAGGCATAGCTTTATCCACTGACGCCATTACAAACAAAGAAGCGAGTAGAACTATAGCCTTACCCATGTATAGTAAGGCAAACACTGATGCTAAGGCAGCCATCCCACCCATAGCATCAGCATCTCCATCATCAGCTGCCACCATGACAAACAGTGATGCCAAACTAGCCCTCCCCTCACCATTTTCATCACCCGCTGCCAATGGCCCAGCCCCCGGAGGCCTGCAGCCCGAGGAGGGAGGCCCCTCAGCGGTGAGGTCATGTGGCGGTGTGGGGGTCACTCTGGAGAACAGCAATGTCTGGAAGGAGTTCCATCGCTGTGGAACCGAGATGATCCTGACGAAGCAGGGCCAGCGCATGTTCCCCTACTGCCGCTACCACCTGACGGGTCTGGAACCAACACGCCGTTATGCTCTAGTCCTGTCAATCACCCCCATCGACACATACCGCCATCGCTGGAACCTGGAGTGGGAACCCAGTGGTCCTGGAGAACCACACACCCAGGCCTCAAGCAGAGTCTTCCCCCACCAGGACTCGTCAGCCCTGGGGAAGGTCTGGATGGCCAGCCTGGTCTCCTTCTATAAACTCAAACTCACTAACCACTGCCTGGACCAGGAGGGGCATGTGATGTTGCACTCCATGCACCGCTACAGGCCCAGTTTACACGTGATCCCCATCGCAGAGGGAGAAGACCTTGGCTTTGACCCTAAACTGCTCTACCTCCAGCTCTTCAGTCCGAAGGTCATGACCTTCACGTTCCCGCAGACAGAGTTCTATGCTGTGACGTCATACCAGAACACCATGATCACCCAGCTGAAGATAGACTATAATCCCTTTGCTAAGGGCTTCAGGGAGGACAGCGGCAGCCGGCGCCTCACCAAGCCCAGGCCAGAGCAGTCTCAGGCGGGGAAGGAAGATACCTGCTCCCCTGGTCTGAGCTCCGCTAGGCCCGATGGTCGTGAGGGGACTGAGCAGATTGTGACTGTGAGTGGCGTGGCTGATCTCAGGTTAGTGAATCTTTTTGTTATCACGTTGTACTGTAATTCAGCTGTTCCATTTCAGTCGGTCAAGTCGGTACGACACAGCAATGGGGAGTTCGCGCACTAGCGCCCTCTACTGAAGAACATTAGAATCCCATCTGACAAGGCCAGTGAACACCATGCTTCACCGGAAGCCTCGCCATCCACAAGTTATTCTTATGGCTGTTTAGCCTCGGTAACTGGTTGTAAGTAAGATGACTAGCACGAACGAGTCAACTAAGGCTTTTAAGCTGGGTTGGAATTCACAACCTTGCCCACAGTCATGAGGTTTCACCATGTCTTGGAATGATATTCATAAGTGTTGTCGTGTATGTCTCAGCTGGGTGCATGCTCTGGCTGCCCTGGATCGAACCAACTCGTGCGACCAAATCAAACTTTATTTGTCACATGCGCCAAATACAACAAGTGTAGACCTTCCCGTAAAATGCTTACTTACAAGCCCTTAACCAACAGAGCAGTTCAAGAAGAGTTAAGAACATATTTACCAAATAAACTAAAGTAAAAAGTCATAAAAAAGTAATACAATAAAATAACAATAACAAGGCTATAAACAGGGGGTACAAGTACTAAGTCAGTGTGCGGGGGTATAGGTTAGTTGAGGTAATTTGTACATGTCGGTAGGGGTGAAGTGACTATGCATAGATAATAAACAGAGAGTAGCAGCAGTGTACAAAGCAAATAGGGGGGTGTCAATGTAAATAGTCCGGTGAGTGCTACGGGGCGATAATCCTTTAGGCAGGTTACTTTCGCTTCCTTGGGCACAGGGACTATGGTGGTCTGCTTGAAACATGTAGATATTACAGACTCGGTCAGGGAGAGGTTGAAAATGTCAGTGAAGACACTTGCCAGTTGGTCCGCCTATGCTTCGAGTACACGTCCTGCTAATCCATCTGGTTCCACGGTTTTGTGAATGTTGATCTGTTTAAAGGTCTTGCTCACATCGGCTACTGAGAGCATTATCACACAGTCATCTAGAAAAGCTGGTGCTCTCGTGCATGCTTCAGTGTTGCTTGCTTCGAAGTCAGCATAAAAGGCATTTAGCTTGTCTGGTAGGCTCGTGTCACTGGGCAGCTCGTGTCTGGGTTTCCCATTGTAGTCCGTAATAGTTTAAGTGCTGCCACATCTGACGAGCGTCAGAGTCGGTGTAGTAGGATTCAATCTTAATCCTGTATTGATGCTTTGCTTGATTGATGGTTCGTCTGAGGGCATAAGGGGAATTTTTACAAGTGTCCGGATTAGTGTCCCACTCCTTGAAAGCGGCAGCTCTAGCATTTAGCTCGATGCGGATGTTTCCTGTAATCCATGGCTTCTGGTAGAGATATGTACGTACGGTTACTGTGGGGACGACGTTGTCGATGCACTTATTGATGAAGACGATGACTGAGGTGGTATACTCCCCGATGCCGTTGGATGAACCCCGGAACATATTCCAGTCTGTGCTAGCCCACAGACCACTGTCGCTGGCTGTGTACAGGCTCTCAAGAGAATACCCTTCCTTAGAAGGCTTAGTAGAATTGTAGTTGACTTTCCTCCCCTGGGTGCCTGTATCTCGGTGGAGTCTGAGTTGCAGGATACGAGTGTGGATCTGGGCTCTTGGTCGGATCACGTGGAGCCATCATCCCAGCATGGCGATATACACTGAGTATACCTAACATTAGGAACACCTTCCTAATATTTTTGCCCTCAGAACAGCCTCAATTCACAGCATGGACTCTACAAGGTGTCAAACGTTCCACAGGGATATTGGCCCATGTTGACTCCAATGCTTCCCACAGTTGTGTCAAGTTGGATGGATGTCCTTTGGGTGGTGGACCATTCTCACGGGAAACTGCTGAGCGTGAAAAACCTGTCAGCGTTGCAGTTCTTGACACAATCTGTTGTTACTGGCACCTACTATCATACCCCATTCAAAGGCACTTAAATATTTTGTCTTGCCCATTCACCCTCTGAATGGCACACCTACACAATCCATGTCTCAATGGTTTCAAGGCTTGAAAATCCTTCTTTAACCTGTCTCCTCCCTTCATCTACACTGATTGAAGTGGATTTAACAAGTGACATCAATAAGGGATAATAGCTTTCACATGGTCAGTCTATGTCATGGAAAGAGCAGTTGTTCTTAATGTTTTGTATAATTAAAGCGAGCTGATCTCTCGGTCTCCTTCGGTGTTACACAGGACTCCCATTCGGGTGACGACATGGTGTCTCTGGACAGTTCCAGATTTCTTTCTGAGATCGAGATGGAGGGCTTGGCTTCGGGGCAGCAGGACAATCCCTGGCTTCTAGTGCGCTGTTTATTGATCTATGCCGTCGAGCAGCTGCGCGCTTGTCAGTGGAGTGGGGGCGCAGCTTGACAAGGTGTACCTTCTCTTACGGCAGTGGTCACTATCTGGTAGATCGCGATTGACTGGTCGATCTCCAAGGCATTCCTAGCCATTAGCCAAACATTTCTGTAAAAAGCTCAATGATAAAGGTGTGCGGTCCTATTATTATTCAATATTTTAGTCTCACGCTGTTGGCGGTAGGAGCACCCGATTTCAGCTACCCTGATTTCAGCTAACTGTTCCCATTTTCAACCATTTTGTGTGTCTGAAGGTACAAACTCTGCCTTCCCGGCGGGCCCAGAGAGCAGCAGCCCCTGCGCACCTAGCGAGATGAGAGAATTTTGCTGTGACAACAATACCCCCAAGTGGCATGGCCAACCCAGAGTGGACTGGGCTTCAGGCAAATGTCGGCACTTAAACGCATTGTTTCTACACCAAGTTCCACAGTCTTCACAGGTGTCAAGAGTGTTGTGTCCTCTACGTGAGCTTACAGTCAAGACACTCAGTTCTCGAAAGTGGTGGAAATAATAACCAAATTCTCCCAGTCCACCTTCAGATAGCACTTTACGGGAGACTCACTGTCTGTGTCGACCAATGATGCGCATGCGCAGTGTCGCCCTGGATTATGCAAACAGTGACGTTGGGGTAAAGGCTACAATTCGTTGTGCGTCCCCCATGTTTTTACGACATCATTACATCGACTGTTCCGGAGGCCTCAGCGCCCGTTTTGAGAGAGCAGATTTCTTCCCTTCTCCAGAACAAGGCAATATGAGTGGTTCCTATGTCAGAGGCCCAGTATTGTTGGTACAGACGGTATTTCCTGGTTCCAAAACGGGACGGGACTTTGTATCCCATTTTTAGACCTGTGTGCCCTGAACAAGCACCTCAGGGTCTACAAATACAGAATGCTCACAAACAGCTGGTTGTTACAGTCAGTGCGCCAGGGCGATTGGTTCACCTCCATCGACCTGAAGAATGCCTCCGTTAATGTGGCCATATATCCCCCTCACAGAAAGTTCCCAAGGTTCCATTTCGAGGCTGTAGCCTATGAGTTTCGGGCTTTCCATCTGGCCTTGCACTTTCACCAAAGTTGTGGAGGTGGGTTTGGCACGTATGTGGTGTCTGGGGTTCAGGATATTGGACTACTTGGATGATTGGCTAGTGGTAGCAGAGTCGAGGGAGCAGGTGGTGTTACACACCCATGCTGGTTTCCCATTGTCAGTCTCTGGGTTTCATAGTGAGTCAAGAGAACAGCTGTTTCACTCCATTTCAGCGCATTCCGTTTCTGGGTCTCGAGTTCCACTCGGTCGAGATTCGTGCGTTCATGTCCCCGCAGAGGGAGGCTGGTTTCTGGATTTGCTTGGCTCAATTTCATTTTGGTCACACAGTGTGTTTTTGCCAGTGCCTGCGCCTTTTAGGGATAATGGCTTCTATGATAGCTGTGGTTCCCCTCTGGCTGTTGCTGATGCGACCTTTCCAGCCGTGGGTGCACTGAAAAAAAATGGTGCTTTGAATTTACTTAATTCAAATGTATACTTTGGTTCCACATGAATGAAACATGTTAGATAAACACCATTCTTTTCTTTTTCAGTTTACTTATTTTCTTTTTGTCCAGCAAATATAATTTGTTAAAGTAAAAATGCATTGTAATGGAATAGAATCAATCTAACATGATTTGGTATAGCTAATTTTATTTGAGTTAAATGTGTAGCTTCAAATGGATTTGATCATGTTCCCTAAACCTGATCACTACTTAATGATTAACATTCTTTTATCGGTGATATTACTCATAATTATGTAGATCTTTGCCCATAATTTATATTATGGACAAGGTTCTACATAATTATTAATGTAAGCACAAGATGAAATGCTGCTATTTTCTACCTTAGTGTTTTTATTCTCACAAATGAATAGAGAAATATGCTAAAGGTGTACATGCTAAAGATGTGTAACAAAGGAGCAAAAGACCATTTGCATCAGTGACAAAGAAGGCAAAAGGCATGTGTTAAAAAATTACTGTATTACTTTGGAATGACAAATGTCCATTTACTGACATTCAGTGTTCAATGAATTGCACAGGTCTAAATCACAGTAATGTAGGATATAGATATATATATCTATATCTATATCTATATCTCTGTATAAAAAAGGAGTTGTCCTAACAATGATTGGTCACACTCTCTAATGCATTTTGTTACAAAATGAGGCAGTTATTTTTCATAAGGAGTAACAGACAAAGAATGAGGTAGGTATGTGTACATATTGGTGCATGTTAATTCTATTGACTAAAAGTCACTACAAAGTGAAACTGAACTTTTTCCATAAGCAGCAAAGAAAATGAAGGGCATCTACTCAAAACACTGTACAAAATCACGATAGCGCCATCTTTGGACATGCTCATTCTGTTTTGAGTTTTTGTGAGCAATCTAACAAGTTCAACATAAGTCAAACATACAATGTGAAACACACCACAAAACGGCTCACTGAAACAGCCTGTTTTTTAAATGCAACAGTTTTGTTAGAAGGTTTTCCACATTCAGTTCCATAAAAACCTTCTGAAAGACTTGTAGCGGAGCTCAGTTTTGTAACTGAGGTTCATGGCATACATGAGGCCGAACAGCATTGCAACAGCAAATTCTGCGTTGGCCAGATTCTGCAGCACTTTGACGCCTTCAAGGATAATCCCAGTGTCCTCTGATTCCTCACTCACATGGTCTTTGATAATGTAGATCCCCACAGTAGTGTCCTCAATGGCTGCCTTGGTGGACTCTTCATCCATGCCCTTAACAAGACAAAGGCAAAACTGGTCAGTCATACAAAATGAATCATTCATCAATGAAGTGTTTATAGTTAGGGACTCTAGATTGCAAAAAGTATAGCTTATGAAGCACAAGAGCATGATACAGACAGAAATAAATCAAGAATGGAGTCCTTTTAAGTGTCAACTAAATCAAGAACTGCTGGCAATATTTGAAACCCGCATTTTACAAGGCTCTGCTATCCAGGGGGCCCCCGCTCTGGGGAGTGGAGTCTGCACCCCTGGGTGGTCTCCCAGATATGGGAAAAGTTGGGCAGGGTCGATGTAGATCTTTTACACATTGTGAGAATGCACATTGTTGGCTGTTGTTTTCGATATGGGACCTGAGTGCTCCATTAGGAACTGATGCTCTCGCGAACCAGTGGGGACCCTTCTTTATGCATTTTCCCCTGTGGACCTCCAGCGTGGGCTGAATCAGGGTGCGATGGGAGGGCTTGTCGTTGATCCTTGTGGCTTGTTGTTGGATGACCTTGGTTTGCAGAGATCATTCATTTAGGTCCAGTCTGATGGCAAGTGGTTTGTTTACCTCTGAACGTTATTTCTACAATACAGTAGGCAAGGGCACCCTCCACAAGAAGGTTGTATGGTTACAAGTGGTGGGCATTCGAGCATTGTTGCCAAAATATAAGGATTGTTCCTTTTCAGAGCTCTCTGGTGGACAGTCTTGCTTTTTGAGCAAGGCTGTTCATTCTTCACCCTTAAGGTGTATATGGCAGCTATTTCAGCGTGTGATGTGGGAAGTGAGCTGTGCGTTTTTTAAAAGGTGTGCACCGTCTCAGGCTGGAGGGTTTACGCATGGTTAGTTTCAATGTCTCTGCATGTTGTCCATACTGTAGGGCTATCTTCTTGGTCTTTGCCATGTAACAGAGTTCTATCAGTAGCCTTGTTTGTATTATCCCTATGTTAGCCTTCTGTCCTCCACACACACACACACACACACACACACACACACACACACACACATTCTTAGCCTATTTCGCCCATTTAGGGTTTGGATGTGTTGTGTGAGCCCTCTTTAAATCAATGTAGTGTGTGGATCCAAAAGTCCTGTCCTACAAGTCGCCCTGCTCGTGGCTTTGGCCTCGGCTAAACACATTGGACCTCTCTAAGGGTTATCCGTTCACCCCTCCTGTATGAATTTCACCCTTGGCGACTCTAAGGTCTCTTTGCGTCCTAATGCGGCCTTCGCCCCTAAGGTCATGACTAGGGTTGCACATTTTGGGGTATATTCAGAGGTGGGAATTAACGGGAATATATGGGAATTAACGGGAATATATGGGAATTAACGGGAAGATATGGGAATTAATGAAAATATATGCAAATGAATATTAATACCATTTAAATGTAGATGTTTTTTTGCATTGGATATATTTACCATATCATATGGAGACAAACAAACCTTTTACCTTACCATAAGTAGACATAATTGCAAATGATGAAATCCTTCCAATAGAAAAAAATGTAGTTACGAATTGAACTTTAATGAAATTAGTTGACTATTCACATGGAATGATTTCAGTGAACAACAAAAGAAAAGGAATATTGAATGATACCCAATGATCCATTGCATCTCCCAAAAACGTTTTCAACATACATCTGTAAAATGATAGTCTACAAACTAAAGCTTTGGTTGTCTTCCTCTCAGGCTTCCATGTCTTCTCCCTGGACCTCCTCAATGTCCACCTCTTGAACATCAGACTCTGAGGCCTCATCTTCACTGTCACTTTCCAACCTTGTTGAGGATGGCTCGAATTTGCCCGGATGGCCAGCAGTATTTCAACCCTTGTATTGGTCAGCCTGTTGTGTGGTGTGTGTGTGTGGTGTGTGTGTGTTCCCAAACATGGACCAGTTGTGCTCTGAGGTGGCTGATGTTGGTGGGATTTGGAGGATGATGGAGGCAACAGGGGAAAGAGCCTCAGATCCACAAAGTCCCTTCCACCAGGTGGCTGATGAGATATGTTGGCACGACTGCCATATTACATCTCCATCCCAAAGCCCTTGCTTGGAAGTGTACTTCGCCAGACTGCCAAGAACCTTTCCCTCATCCAGGCCAAGGTGACGAGACACAGTAGTGATTACACCATAGGCCTTGTTGATCTCTGAACCAGACAGGATGCTCTTGCCAGCATACTTGGGGTCCAACATGTACGCTGCGGCATGTATGAGCTTCAGACAGAAGTCTTCACGCTTTTTGATGTATTTCAGAACTGCAGTTTCCTCTGCTTGGAGCAACAGTGAAGTGGGCAGAGCAGTACGGATTTCTTCTCTTACATCTGCAAGCAGAGTCTGAACATCAGACAGGATGCCATGGCTACTGCTATCGGTTTCAGGCTGCTTACCACTCTCTCCCAAAATACAGTGGGGGAAAAAAGTATTTGATCCCCTGCTGATTTTGTACGTTTGCCCACTTACAAAGAAATGATCAGTCTATAATTTTAATGGTAGGTTTATATGAACAGTGAGAGACAGAATAACAACAAAAAAATCCAGAAAAACGCATGTCAAAAATGTTATAAAATGATTTCCATTTTAATGAGTGAAAAAAGTATTTGTCCCCTCTGCAAAACATGACTTAGTACTTGGTGGCAAAACCCTTGTTGGCAATCAGAGGTCAGACGTTTCTTGTAGTTAGCCACCAGGTTTGCACACATCTCAGGAGGGATTTTGTCCCACTCCTCTTTGCAGATCTTCTCCAAGTCATTAAGGTTTCGAGGCTGACGTTTGGCAACTCGAACCTTCAGCTCCCTCCACAGATTTTCTATGGGATTAAGGTCTGGAGACTGGCTAGGCCACTCCAGGACCTTAATGTGCTTCTTCTTGAGCTACTCCTTTGTTGCCTTGGCCGTGTGTTTTGGGTCATTGTCATGCTGGAATACCCATCCACGACCCATTTTCAATGCCCTGGCTGAGGGAAGGAGGTTCTCACCCAAGATTTGACAGTACATGGCGGTGTCAAACGATGTGGTGAAGTTGTCCTGTCCCCTTAGCAGAAAAACACCCCCAAAGCATAATGTTTCCACCTCCATGTTTGACGGTGGAGATGGTGTTCTTGGGGTCATAGGCAGCATTCCTCCTCCTCCAAACACGGCGAGTTGAGTTGATGCCAAAGAGCTCCATTTTGGTCTCATCTGACCACAACACTTTCACCAGTTGTCCTCTGAATCATTCAGATGTTCATTGGCAAACTTCAGACGGGCATGTATATGTATTCTTGAGCAGGGGGACCTTCCGGGTGCTGCAGGATTTCAGTCCTTCACGGCGTAGTGTGTTACCAATTGTTTTCTCTGTGACTATGGTCCCAGCTGCCTTGAGATCATTGAAAAGATCCTCCCGTGTAGTTCTGGGCTGATTCCTCACCATTCTCATGATCATTGCAACCCCACGAGGTGAGATCTTGCATGGAGCCCCAGGCCGAAGGATATTGACAGTTCTTTTGTGTTTCTTCCATTTGCGAATAATCACACCAAATGTTGTCACCTTCTCACCAAGATGCTTGGCGATGGTCTTGTAGCCCATTCCAGCCTTGTGTAGGTCTACAATCTTGTCCCTGACATCCTTGGAGAGTGCTTTGGTCTTGGCCATGGTGGAGAGTTTGGAATCTGATTGATTGATTGCTTCTGTGGACAGGTGTCTTTTTTACAGGTAACAAGCTGCGGTTAGGAGCACTCCCTTTAAGAGTGTGCTCCTAATCTCAGCTCGTTACCTGTATAAAAGACACCTGGGAGCCATACATCATTCTGATTGAGAGGGGGTCAAATACTTATTTCCCTCATAAAAATGCAAATCAATTTATAACATTTTTGACATGTGTTTTTCTGGATATTTTTGTTGTTATTCTGTCTCTCACTGTTCAAATAAACCTACCATTATAATTATAGACTGATCCTTTCTTTATCAGTGGGCAAGCATACAAAATCAGCAGGGGATCAAATACTTTTTCCCCCCACTGTACATCATCCAGGAGGATCCTCTTAATGGGGCTGTCCATATCGGCAGACTGTGATATGGCCATTTCTTGGAGAGACTCCTTCCCCTCCAGGAGACTGTCAAACATGATGACAACACCACCCCAATGGGTGTTGCTGGGCAGCTTCAATGTGGTGCTCTTATTCTTCTCACTTTGCTTGGTGAGGTAGATTGCTGCTATAACTTGATAATCCTTCACATATCTAACCATTTCATTGGCTCTCTTGTAGAGTGTATCCATTGTTTTCAATGCCATGATGTCCTTGAGGAGCAGATTTAATGCATGAGCAGCACAGCCAATGGGTGTGATGTGAGGGTAGGACTCCTCCACTTTAGACCAAGCAGCCTTCATGTTTGCAGCATTGTCTGTCACCAGTGTGAATACCTTCTGAATACCTCAGACTACTATTTACTAGTTAACAAAAAAGCATGTATGTCATATAAAATATATTCACCTCACCCAGTATTGCAATCAAAACTTACCAGAAAGCATGTAGTCCTTGGCTCAGACAGTGTAGTAGTGTGGGTTCAATAGCATCTCATTAGCGTGCAAGATCTTGAGAATCAGCTGTACATGTGATGGAAGAATGCACTGTGCATGCAGAGGGTTGCAATTCCATTGAATTGGGGATAGTTTAACCAAAATATGCCACAAGACCTAGAATTGCCTTATGTGTATCCCACATAATGAATTTAAGCTAAATGAATTTAAACAAAATTCCCCAATATTTACAAATAAGTTTCCGCCGCTTTGCAACCATTGTCATGACTATCCTACAGGTCTCTAGCTTACATTCCCTGTGTCTTTGAGCGGACCAGGGGTGTCCGTTTGTGTGACCAACTTTTTGTCTGGTTTGCAAATCTTGCTCGTGGTAGAGTGCTTTCCAAGCAGCATCTTTCCCACTGGATTGTGGAGGCAATTTCTCTGGCATATGACAGCAAAAGGCAGGAATTACCTAATGATCTATGTGCTCACTCCACCAGGGGTCTGGCTGCATCTTGGGCATTGTTTTAAAGGGTTGCCTGTGCTGTGTCGAGTTGGCATCACCACACACTTTTTTTGTGAAGTTTTATCGCTTGGATGTCACTGCCCACAGTGTGCTTATGGCTAGGCCAGGAGAAGGTCATTAGGCAGCGCGCAGATTGCGCAGTACCTGGGACCGCAGGTTTTCCTGTCAGGTTGGTGGTCTGCCATGGGCCATTTTATTTGGTGTCTGCTGGGGTTCGCTTGGGGTGTGATTTCATGTCCCCGTAGCTGTGTTGTACCGAGTTGACCGACTAAAAGGAAACATAAAGTTATGACTATAACTACAGTTCCCTGAAGGAGGAAAATGAGGTACAACACCTGTTTGGCCCGCTCTGCCCAGTTCTGGGCTCGGTGAAGAGCGGTACTGAATTTAAGAAATGAATCCGTGCATGGGGTTTATCACCTGTGGAAGGTGGGGCTTCCGGTGAGGCACTGTGTTCATTGGCCTTGTCAGATGGGATTCTAATGTTCTTCAGTAGAGGGAACTAGCACGCGAACTCCCCACAGCTGTGTTGTACCTCGTTTTCCTCCTTTAGGGAACAGTAGTTATAGTAATAACTGTATGTTTTCCTTGATGTGTGTTCACTGAATGTTATTCATTTTGACATACATTTTTGATACACCGATCCAATTGTATTTATTTTTTCATATTTAGACCAAATCGCTCATTGTGTTGTAGCATGAAGAAAGATTATCTCTCTACTATTCACCCTGTGGAGGCTGAAGTCTCAGGAAAGCTGAGGAGAGTTGCCCCTGGTACAGCCCCTCCAGCAGACTCCAATGCCAGCCAGACTGATGTGTCTGCCAGTGAGGAGGGGATAGATCTTGACGATAGTGATGGTGACCACGTCTTCCACAGACGGTACCTCCAAGCCCAGCTAGCCCTGCCTTCAGGAGCCTCCAGGCCTGGGGAGAGACAGGGGGCTGGGGAGGAGAGACAAGGTGGGGCTGGGACGGACCCCTTCATACAGGCCAGCCTGACTGCTAACCCTCATAATGCTACACAGTATGCTGTGTTACACACCAACAGCTGTTCAAAGCCTTCAGAACCTTCCACTGTAGAACCAATGAAGTCTGAGGTTCCGTCCTCAAAGAAGGTTACGTTTGTAGAACCCACCATGACCTCGCCCATTTTGGTTCCCGAACCTCAAGAGGGCAAGGCTGCCAGCTTAACCCCTAAAACATCCAAATTACAGAAGATCGCTCCCAAACCTTTCCCCCCTACCCCCTCACCTGCAACCCCCACCACCTCACCCTTTGCCATCCCAAAGCCATGGAAGAAGGGGCGGAAATCAGGGGGCAATCGTTGGGGCAATGCAGGAAGAGTCACTAAGGGGACTAATGTGGCGATGGCGGCTGTCACGTTAACAAGCAGCCCGGTAACTGTCGCTATGCAGCCGCAACTGGACGACGTGGAGGGTCTACTTTTTGTGTCCTTTACTTCCAAGGTAAAACACAACACTCGTGCTCTGAGAGTTATGGGGGGAAAAAAGAGTTTCAGACAACTGTTCATTTAGATCCCCTGAGTCGAAAATATAAGTGGGAAACTTTGTGTATATTTGCTGAAGGTGCAGATGGTATTGAACATGTAATCTCTTCCTCTGTGTCACAGGAAGCTCTTGGTGTCCGTGTGGAGGATATGCCACCCAGTAACACGTCACCAGTCATGCAGGAACACCCAGAGAGAACTGGTGAGGCTGCAAAGAAGTTCTGTTCTACTGTACACACTCTGAAAGGGGCTTGTCATTCTCTAGCAGCGTATTTGGCAACAAGACGCCTGGAGACACACAAAATAGAACATCAACGCCAACTGTCTTTTTCACTGATTGCCATTCACAATGCAGTATGATATGGGATGTCAACACAAGACTTACTTGCTTTCACTGGGTTATTATTCATTCTCATTTGAGTACAGCCACTATTAGCAGGCCCAGGGATTTTGTCATAGTTGCCAACAAGGGAACGTATTAATAGACATAACATTTCTCAATTAGGGAATAATACTAACGCCTAGCCAAGTAGTAAATGAATTACACTTGAAAGTAGGGCTGGGCGATATAGCCAAAATATCATATATGGTGTTTTTCAAATGTTGGACAGTATTTGACGGTATTTTATGTTTTTGATTAATAAAAGTTCTACATGTGCTTTATGACTAGTACGTGACCCTACGGTGGCCACACATACATTCTAAATGATTTCAATGGGTCTTTCTCCATTCTGATTGTTTTATACTGTTCAACTTCAACCTAAAATCATTTCCTGCATTTCCTGCACTCATTTGAGATCATTTCCACACTGCCACGATATGGGCAAAAATACTAGGCCTTATTTTTAACCAAATGTTGCAATTGCGATTTAGATCAAAACACTTGGGTGAACTTTTGGAATCATGGAAAATAGAATGTTTATTCTAATTCTATATTTAAAATATAAATAATAGTGGGCATGTTGAATACAGTGTTTGACATGACAACGAATGAAAATGCCATGGACGAGTTACTGTGACAGGGTCGGAACCAAAGTGATGTTCAGTGTTTCCTAGGGGACCCTATAATCTTTGGCTACATTAAATCTTTATTCATGTAGCCAACATATTCATGCTTCGCCTATTCCTCTTTGATTTAGAAGATACTGTTGCACAAACAACATGCCTCCACCAGCACTGGTATCAGGCTGTATTAGCTAGCTACGTTTGCTCTGACTCAGTTCTTTTATTAGCTAGTTAGCTAGCCAGCTATCTAGCGATTAGAATTAGTGGCTAACACGATTTAGCTTAACTTGCTAAGAAAAAACAAACTAGCTCAAATCAAATGTTATTAGTCACATGCGCCCGAATACAACAGGTGTAGACCTTACAGTGAAATGCTTACTTACAAGCCCCTAACCAACAGTGCAGTTTCAGAAAATACGGATAAGAATTAGAGCTAAAAGTAACATGTAAACAAAGAGGAACAGTAAAAAATCATAATGTAAACAGGGGGGTGCCGGTACAGAGTCAATGTGTGGGGGCACTGGTTAGTTGAGGTAGTATGTACATGTAGGTAGAGTTAATTAAAGTGACTATGCATAGATAACAACAGAGATTGGCTGTGGTGTGGAGGGGGGGGGGGGACAATGCAAATAGTCTGGTTAGCCATTTGACTAGATGTCCAGGAGTCTTATGGCTTGGGGGTAGAAGCTGTTTAGAAGCCTCTGTTTGAGATGTAAGAAACAGAAGCTAATATTGTAGTTATAGAACGCTTGTGGATTTATATTAAAATCAAAGTGGAAACAACATTGTTGTCATCAACATTGTTGCATGTGCTGCATTGACCATGCGGACTGATCGAAAGTATCTCCCTCCACAGCTATTACTGTGGTAGAATGGGGGAGTGTTAATGGCTGAGGTTATTGTTTGGTCCAATAACAACCCCCAAGCCCCAACCTCGTCAGTGCTTGCAGATCTGAAGGGACTGGATAGTTGCAATATACTTAGTCTCCAAACCCTAAAGAGGTAGTGGCTAGGCGAAGGGTCTAGTTGTTGATTTAGAATTGGGCCTGTATCTCTTCTCTAATGGCCTTGTCTCCTCCAAACACTAAGGGGGTAGAGGCTAGGTGAAGGGTCTAGTTGTTGATTTAGAATTGGGCCTGTATCTCTTCTCTAATGGCCTTGTCTCCTCCAAACACTAAGGGGGTAGAGGCTAGGTGAAGGGTCTAGTTGTTGATTTGAAATCGGGCCCATGTCTCTCTCTCTAATGACCTTGTCGCCTCTCTGTGCAGATGGAAGCAGGTCCTTTGTCTCCAGGACAGGGAAGACCAGTGACCTGACCAAAATCAAGGGCTGGAGGGACAAGTTCATCAGGACCAGAGTGTCCTCTCAGAACCACAACCCCAACCGCTCTGCCTTCTGCAGCGACATGCTCGACCAGTACCTGGAGAGAGAGGCCCAGCGAATCAGAGCCTGCACCGACGTCTTCTCCCACAACCCCCTGGGCTCCGTGGCCTATCAGCTACCTGTGACCAGCACCAGCTACGTGCGGACCCAGGACAGCATTTTGAAGATGCGCCACCCTCCGCCTCAGCCACCTGCCTTCTGTAGACCCTGCCCCCTCTCCCGGAAACCTCTTCTGTACTCTGCTCTAAAGAAGCCCCCTCCACCTATCACCGACCACGTGACCCCTCCTAAAGCAGCCAAGCCCAAACCAAAACATGCACCACCACAAGGCAAACAGCACCATATAACACCAGCGCAGGGCAGAGGCAGATTCGCCTCTGTACTACGGCCCGTTCAGGTCTCCAACAGTAACAAAACAACTGCTGCTGAAGCTACAGCTGAGGTGAAAGTCACCAGCCCTAATGCACAAAGGTAAGGGCATGCTACTACAGACACGTTATACCCATGCCAAGTCATACAGTATAGACATCTATATATATTTTATGATGAATATGAACTGAGTCTGACATTTTTCATGTGCTGTAGATATTTGTGTTTGGGATTGAGCATGTCTCCTTTTTTTTTTTTACCCTACAATGGACAATAAAGCTTTTTATTATACATTATCCTTGTATCAATAGGTCACTTCCAGGTAAGGGCGCAGTGAGGAGGGACACCAGCCCAGGAGGAAGCCTCTCCAGCGGGTTGAGTGGCCTTTCTAAGAACCAGCTCAGACTGCTTGGCCTCTCTAAGATCCAGCTGAAAATGATGGAGATGGAGGATGCCACCTTCTACCAGGGACGCGACAGAACACACATCACTACTGAGAGGGTGGAGACGGCCCTGATGGCCCTGCTCACTGCACAGGTAGGTCTGACACACACAAACACACATACACACCGTCTGATGGTCTCTCTGTCTGTACCCTTCAGGGTCTTCCTAAGATTAGAGCCCCCAAGGCCAGCCCAGTGGACGGTCCAGAGTGTGGTTCTGACTTCTGCAGGCTGGGGTGTGTGTGTTCCAGCCTGGCCCGGGTGTCCAGGGGTCCACTCCACTGCTACAGGCCAGACTGTATGTTGGGCTGCACCTGCTTCAAATGCAAGATTACCAAACAGACCACAGCAGCAGATAATCACCAGAACCAGATGCTTCCTGTTTACAGTAAGTTTAAATCCAGGGTGACTGGATTTGGGGACTTGTGAGAGGGCGCCAAAGGCAAATGACTGTCTCAGAATGTACAACAATGTTGCATTCTATTCTCTTATTGACCAAATGAATGAAACATTGCACATCAACTTGAACAAGCTAATGAACGTTTCCTCCTTCTCTCCCTGTCCAGCTATGTCTAAGGTGGACCATGAGGTCCAGCCCAATCAAGGCATCCGCATCTTTACCCTGTGGGACCTCACCTCAGGGGTGGACCCCGAGCCCCTCTTCATCCCCAAAACTGCTGCCAACATACCCATCAAGCCTCTAACCAGGATCTACCACCTTGATTACATCCCTCGTCTCACCCCTAAGGTAAATGCCACTGTCACAGTATGCTCACAAATGGCACCCTTTTCCCTTTATAGTGCACTACTTTTGACCAAAGCCATATGGGCCCTGAACAAAAGTAGTGCACTATATAGGAAACAGGGTAAAATTTGGGATACAGCCAATAGTGTCAAACTACCACCCTGAAAAGTCACAGGACTGGAGCAAATGGTGAAAATGTTGATTTCAGAAAAGATGTATATGAAAAAGATATGACGGATTGTATGTGTCTGTCTGCAGCTGCGAGAGGAGGACAAGGACCCAGTCCACAAGTACGTTGAGAGTGTGATGACGTGTGCCCGCGTCAGAGAGTTCAACACCAAACCCCCTCCCCAGATGCTGCCGCCACAGGTGCACCTATTCAACGACAGTAACGGTTTCATCATCCCCAGCAGCGGAAAGGTAAGTCTGAACACGCATGCACACACTAAATAGTTATTGTCGGAATAGATGCGTCAACTTTTTATAGACCGTTTAACCCACTAAGGTCGACGTCTTCGCCCCCCCCACGGAAATCGAATTAGCATAATAAAACAATCCCCATAAAAATCTGTCAGTTTAAACTATAGATATCTTGTTTTCTTTGCATTGGATGTGTCTTAATCCACTGCATTCGCCTATGTCACACTTCTGCATCTGCAGTGAAAGGTGACAGAGCTAGAGCAGTGTTTATCAGGCCATGAGATATCCCGAAAATCGGTCTTCGAAACAAAAATCTTCTGTTGCGTTTGAAGGATTTGGCCTACAAACTATTATGACCCCTCTACGGAAAGATGAGACTCTCGTGAACACGATGGTGTTCTCCGTTTTGCTCCACACGTGTCTTGGGACTCGTCTGAAGTTGGTACAGCCGATCTGCCAACTTCTGTCTGTAGCGTCCGAACAGTTTGGCCTATACACTAATATGACCTCTCTGTGGAAAAGTGAGACTCTCACGAACATGTACAAGTTTTGCACGAGGACGCCCACAGGCCTCACAACACTCGTCTGAAGTAGAGGTCGGCCGATTATGATTTTTCAACGCCGATACCGATTATTGGAGGTCCAAAGACCCGATACCGATTAATCGGCCGATTCTTAATTTTTTTAAATGTTTTATTTATTTGTAATAATGACAATTACAACAATACTGAATGAACACTTATTTTAACTTAATATAATACATCAATAAAATCAATTTAGCCTCAAATAAATAATGAAACATGTTCAATTTGGTTTAAATAATGCAAAACAAGGAGAAGAAAGAGAATTGTTGGAGAAGAAAGTAAAAGTGCAATATGTGCCATGTAAGAAAGCTAACGTTTAAGTTCCTTGCTCAGAACATGGGAACATATGAAAGCTGGTGGTTCCTTTTAACATGAGTCTTCAATATTCCCAGGTAAGAAGTTTTAGGTTGTAGTTATTATAGGAATTATAGGACTATTTCTCTCTATACGATTTGTATTTCATATACCTTTGACTATTGGATGTTCTTATAGGCACTTTAGTATTGCCAGTGTAACAGTATAGCTTCCGTCCCTCTCCTCGCTCCTACCTGGGCTCGAACCAGGAACACATTGACAACAGCCACCCTCGAAGCAGCGTTACCCATGCAGAGCAAGGGGAACAACTACTCCAAGTCTCAGAGCGAGTGACGTTTGAAACGCTATTAGCGCGCACCCCGCTAACTAGCTAGCCATTTGACATCGGTTACACCAGCCTCATCTTGGGTGTTGATAGGCTTGAAGGGGTGCGTATAATTTGTGGAACGTTCCAACAGGAATCTGTTCCAAAAAATGTGAAGTAAAAGGTTGCCAACCAACAACACATACAAAGTAGCAACGCATACAAACCTAGCTAACTAGCTGCCGAATAGGCATCAACTCACCACGTAGCTTATTCTTAATGTTTGTCCATAGGCAAACAGAGTGAGGACAGACATTTTTCGGAATAAACATGAGGAGTGAAAAACACAATGAAATAGACCACTCCCTACCAGGTATCTTATTCTGCCGCTTTACAACTTTGTATGCGTTGTTTTTTGGCAACCTTGTTATTTACGAAGTTTTTGGAATATATTCCTGTTGGAACGTTCCACAAATTATACCCACCCGGGTTGAAGTCATAAACAGCGCAATGCTTGAAGCACAGCGAAGGGCTGCTGGCAAAACGCACGAAAGTGCTGTTTGAATGAATGCTTACGAGCCTGCTGGTGCCTACCACTGCTCGGACTGCTCTATCAAATCATATACTTAATTATAATATAATAAACACAGAAATACGAGCCTTAGGTCATTAATATGGTCGAATCCGGAAACTATCATCTCGAAAACAAAACGTTTTTCCTTTCAGTGAAATACTGAACCGTTCCGTATTTTATCTAACGGGTGGCATCCCTAAGTCTAAATATTCCTGTTACATTGCACAACCTTCAATGTTATGTCATAATTACATAAAACTCTGGCAAATTAGTTCGCAACGAGCCAGGCGGCCCCAAATGTTGCATATACCCTGACTCTGCGTGCAATGAACATTTGAGATGTGACACAATTTCATGTTAGTAGGCAATATTAACTAAATATGCAGGTTTAAAAATATATACTTGTGTATTGATTTTAAAGAAAGGCGTTGATGTTTATGGTTAGGTACATTGGTGCAACGACAGTGCTTTTTTCGCAAATGCGCTTGTTAAATCAACACCCGTTTGTCAAAGTAGGCTGTGATTCAATGAGAAATTAACAGGCACCGCATCGATTATATGCAACGCAGGACACGTTAGATAAACTAGTAATATCATCAACCATGTGTAGTTAACTAGTGATTATGTTAAGATTGATAGTTTTTTAGAAGATAAGTTTAATGCTAGCTAGCAACTTACCTTGGCTTCTTGCTGCCCTCGCGTAACAGGTAGTCAGCCTGCCATGCAGGCTCCTCGTGGAGTGCAATGTAAGGCAGGTGGTTAGAGCGTTGGACTAGTAACCAAAGGTTACAAAAACGAATCCCCCCTGAACAAGGCAGTTAACCCCCGTTCCTAGGCCATCATTGAAAATAAGAATGTGTTCCTAATCTGACTTGCCTAGTTAAATAAAGGTGTAAAAAAAAAAAAAAAAAAAAAAAATCGGCAAATCGGTGGCCAAAAATACCGATTACCGATTGTTACGAAAACTTCAAATCAACCCTAATTAATCGGCCATTCCGATTAATCGGTCGACCTCTAGTCTGAAGGTCACCCGGTGCCAGCAATTTTTTTTTAATGGAAGTACAGTACCAGTCAAAAGTTTGGACACACCTACTCACTCAAGGGTTTTTCTTTATTTTTACTATTTTCTACATTTTAGAGTAATAGGGAAGACATCAAAACTATGAAATAACACATATGGAATTACGTAATAACCAAAGTGTTAAACAAATCAATATTAAATCAGCAAACAAAGAAACATCCCTTTTTCAGGACCCTGTCTTTCAAAGATAATTCGTAAAAATCCAAATAACTTAACAGATCTTCATTGTAAAGGGTTTAAACACTGTTTCCCATGCTTGTTCAATGAACCATAAACAATAATGAACATGCACCTGTGGAACGGTCGTTAAGACACTATCAGCTTACAGACGGTAGTCAATTAAGGTCACAGTTATAAAAACTTCGGACACTAAAGAGGCCTTTCTATTGTTCTTATTTTTCAGCGTAAATAACCAACGGACACTAGAGAAGCTTTAACCAAGTTTAATTCTTCCCATAGGTTCTATACAGCTGTAATCAGACAGCAAAACATTTCTCACATCACAGTTATATACCTCCTACTGAAGACACTCCCTCTCTCCAATCCTTAGTTTATGGTCTAACAGGAAAAGAGTAACAAGATCCCAAACCCTTATTACTCCCTTCAGGTGACCTGTCCTCAGCTCCTGACCTCAACCCCTCCATCTAATCCACAGATGTCCATCTGTCTCCCCTGTATCAACACGGTGCTCTGCTCCCTTCCCCCAGCACATTCCAACACATTCCACAGCTATCTGTCCTTCAACAGAGAACCCTTAACTTTCTCCTTTGATTCTATCTATCATTTATTTAATATCTCAATGTTCAAAATGTCGAACCCAACACTACTGACTGTGAAAAACACAAAAAGAAAGATGCCCAGGGTCCCTACTCATCTGCGTGAACGTGCCTTAGGCATGCTGCAAGGAGGCATGAGGACTGCAGATGTGACCAGGGCAATAAATTGCAATGTCCATACTGTGAGACGCCTAAGGCAGCGCTACAGGGAGACAGGATGGACAGCTGATTGTCCTCGCAATGGCAGAGCACGTGTAACAACAGCTGCACAGGATCGGTACATCCGAAACATCACAAGTGCAGGACAGGTACAGGATGGCAACAAAAACTGCCCGGGTTCCACCAGGAACGCACAATCCCTCCATCAGTGCTCAGACTGTCCGCAATAGGCTGAGAGAGGCTGGACTGAGGGATTGTAGGCCTGTTGTAAGGCAGGTCCTCACCAGACATCACTGGCAACGACGTCGCCTATGGGCACAAACCCACCGTCGCTGGACCAGACAGGACTGGCAAAAAGTGCTCTTCACTGACGAGTCGCGGTTTTGTCTCACCAAGGGTGATGGTCGGATTCACGTTTATCGTCGAAGGAATGAGCGTTACACCGAGGCCTGTACTCTGGAGCGGGTTCGATTTGGAGGTGGAGGGTCCGTCAGGGTCTGGGGCGGTGTCACAGCATCATTGGACTGAGCTTGTTGTCATTGCAGGCAATCTCAACGCTGTGCGTTACAGGGAAGATATCCTCCCCCCTCATGTGGTACCCTTCCTGCAGGCTCATCCTGACATGACCCTCCAGCATGACAATGCCACCAGCCATACTGCTCGTTCTGTGCGTGATTTCCTGCAAGACAGGAATGTCAGTGTTCTGCCATGGCCAGCGAAGAGCCCGGACCTCATGTCTAGGACCTGTTGGATCGGAGGGTGAGGGCTAGGGCCATTCCCCCCAGAAATGTCCGGGAACTTGCAGGTGCCTTGGTGGAAGAGTGGGGTAACATCTCACAGCGAGAACTGGCAAATCTGGTGCAGTCCATGAGGAGGAGATGCACTGCAGTACTTAACCCCTGTGCGGCCTCGGACGGACATCCAGCAAAAAATCATATCGCCATTAGCATAACAACATTTAATTTCAAAAAAAATTCAATTTTTTTTTTCAAATTATATCATTTTATAGATACAACTCTCCTGAATCGAACCACGTTGT
Organism: Salmo salar; assembly: GCF_965601325.2. NCBI lineage: Eukaryota > Metazoa > Chordata > Actinopteri > Salmoniformes > Salmonidae > Salmo > Salmo salar. The sequence goes on from NC_138305.1 coordinate 58,182,568, forward strand.
CAGATTTCAAAAAGGCTTTACAGCAAAAGCAAAACATTAGATTATGTTAGGAGTATATCGTAAAAGTAGCCACATAGCCATTTTCCGACCAACCACATGCATCACAAATAACCAAAAAACAGCTAAATGCAGCACTAACCTTTGACAATCTTCATCAGATGACACACCTAGGACATCATGTTACACAATACATGCATTCTTTTGTTCGATAAAGTTCATATTTATATATAAAAACAGCATTTTACATCGGTGCGTAACGTTGACTAACTATTTTCCCTCAAATGCATCCGATGAAACAGAGCTACAATTTACTAAATTACTATTCGAAAACATTTTTAAAATGTAATATTGTCATTCTAAGATTTATAGATGAATATCTCTTGAAAGCACCTGTAATGCCAGATTTAAAATTAACTTTACTGGGTAATCATACTTTGCGATGAAAGGGGATGCGATACTCTGAAAAATAGGCTAACGTTACAGGTCAGCGCCATCTTGGAACAATCGCATATCACATCTAGTCTTGTATACTATTGTCAATAATCCCTTACCTTTGGTTGTCTTCATCAGAAAGCACTTCCAGGGATCCCAGGTCCACAACAAATGTATTTTCGTTCGAAAAAATGACTCCTTTATGTTCCAAGAGCTTGTTCTTGTTAGCGCGTCTGAAGGCTGATCCAAATGCTTCGTCGGCCACGGGACAGCCATTTCGAGAAAATGCATTTTTTTCCCATTTAGGTTCGTTCAAACATGTCAAACATTGTATAACATAAATCTTCAGGGTGTTTTTCAACAAGAGAGCCAATAAGAATCGAGGGGGACGATTGCATTGTGTTTCAAAACGTTTCGAAAGGGGAGGGTAACCAGGGGCGCCGGCGTGATAATGGTGATGGCCCTCTCCGTGTGACCACGTTCCACAGCGTCTCATTCATTCAGTTTTAACAGTAGAAGGCTCAAACCACTTTGTGAAGACTGGGGACATCTAGTGGAAGCAATAGGAAGTGCTCAATGAACCATAGCTCACGGTGTGATTAATAGGCAACGTGATGAAGTTGAGTTCGCAATTCAGAATTCCACTTCCTGTTTCCATCTGTCTCGGGGTTTTGACTGCCATATGAGTTCTGTTATACTCACAGACACCATTCAAACAGTTTTAGAAACTTTAGGGTGTTTTCTATCCACAAGTATTAATTATATGCATATCCTAGCTTCTGAGTTTGAGTAGGAGGCCGTTTAAAATGGGCACGAATTTTTTTTCAAAAATCGCTTTAGCGCCCCCTATCCTAGGGGAACGCCAAGAGGTTAATGCAGCTGGTGGCCTCACCAGATACTGACTGACTTACTTTTGATTTTGACCCCCCCTTTGTTCAGGGACACATTATTCTATTTCTGTTAGTCACATGTCTGTGGAACTTGTTCAGTTTATGTCTCAGTTGTTGAATCTTGTTATGTTCATACAAACATTTACACGTTTTAAGTTTGCTGAAAATAAACGCAGTTGACAGCGAGAGGACGTTTCTTTTTTTGCTGAGTTTATTTTAGATTTTAGGTTCTTCAAAGTAGCCACCTTTTGCCTTGATGACTGCTTTCCACACTCTTTGCATTCTTTCAACCAGCTTCACCTGGAATGCTTTTCCAAAAGTCTTGAAGGAGTTCCCACATATGCTGTGCACTTGTTGGCTGCTTTTCCTTCACTCTGCGGTCCAACTCATCCCAAACCATCTCAATTGGGTTGAGGTCGGATGATTGTGGGGGCCAGGTCATCTAATACAGCACTCCATCACTCTTCTTCTTGGTCTAATAGTCCTTACACAGCCTGGAGGTGTGTTGGGTCATTGTCCTGTTGAAAAACAAATGATAGTCCAACTAAGCGCAAACTAGATGGGATGGTGTATTGCTGCAGAATGCTGTGGTAGCGATGCTGGTTAAGTGTGCCTTGAATTCTAAATAATTCACAGACCGTGTCACCAGCAAAGCACCGCCAAACCATCACACCGCTTTCTTCATGCTTCATGGTGGGAACCACACATGTGGAGATCATCCGTTCACCTACTCTGCGTCTCACAAAAACAGGGCGGTTGGAACCAAAAATCTCAAATTTGGACTCATCAGACCAAAGGACAGATTTCCACCGGTGTAATGTCAATTCTTTCTGTTTCTTGCCCCAAACAAGTCTCTTCTTCTTATTGGTGTCCTTTCAGTAGTGGTTTCTTTGCAGAAATTTTACAATGAAGGCCTGATACACACACAGTCTCCTCTGAACAGTTGATGTTGAGATGTGTCTGTTACTTGAACTCTGAAGCATTTATTTTGGTTGCAATTTCTGAGGCTGGTAACTCTAATGAACTTATACTCTGCAGCAGAGGTAACTCTGGGTCTTCCTTTCCTGTGGCGGTCCTCATGAGAGCCAGTTTCATCATAGCCCTTGATGGTTTTTGCGACTGCACTTGAAGAAACTTGCAAAGTTTTTGAATTTTTTTGGATTGACTGACCTTAATGTCTTAAAGTAATGATGGACTGTTGTTTGTCTTTGCTTATTTGATCTGTTCTTGCCATAATATGGACATGGTCTTTTACCAAATAGGGCTATCTTCTGTATACCACCCCTACCTTGTCACAACACAACTGATTGGCTCAAACGCATTAAGAAGGAAAGAAATTCCAGAAATTAACTTTTCACAATGCACACCTGTTAATTAAAATGCATTCCACGTGATTACCTCATGAAGCTGGTTGAGAAAATTCCAAGAGTGCAAAGCTGTTATCAAGTCAAAGGGTGGCTACTTTGAAGAACCTTAAATATAAAATATATTTTGATTTGTGTAACACTTTTTTGGTTACTACATGATTCCATATGTGTTTTTTCATAGTTTTGATGTCTTCCCTATTATTCTACAATGTACAAAATGGTAAGAATAAAGAAAAATGTTTGACCGGTACTGTATATATTTAGGGTTTAGTGCCAGAAATAAGGGGTTAAATAAATGTTGCCTGATCTTTCTTATACAGTATCTTTCAGATATAGGACAGACACTTAAGAACAAACTCCCCTTTTATGTAAAAAATGATTTTCTGTTCTATATAGTGAATCTGTTATTCAATGCTTTTGTATGGGCTAAAAGCAGTAAGGCCAAATACATTTTTTCATTAGTCGCTCATGGATTAAGGTGTTCATCTAGCCACTGGGGCAGACAAACATTTTACAATGTCTTTTAAAGAGGAGGACAAAGCGAATCTCAAGGTTACTTTCGTAACCACGGTTCTCTTATAATATGAGTGCAATATGTCATGGTGGGATTCGCTCGGAATCGCTAAGTCTCGTATCCCTGTAATGCTTACAGAAGTTCTTATGTCAAGTTTTATTGAAGTGTTGTGATTTCAGGTACACCTGGCACATCTAAAGTTTTTATTTTGGGGTGTTGCTATAGTGGTTCCCAAACTTTTTATAATCCCGTACCCCTTCAAACATTCAACCTCCAGCTGCATACCCCCTCAAGCACCAGGGTCACCGCACTCTGAAATGTGTGTTTTTGCCATCATTGTAAGCCTGCCACACACACTATACAATAGATTTATTAAACATAAGAATGAGTGTGAGTTTTTGTCACAACCTGGCTCATGGGAAGTGACAAATAGCTCTTATAGGACCAGGGCACAAATAATAATAATCAATACTTTTGCTCTTTATTTAACCATCTTACATATAAAACCTTATTTGTTCTTTGAAAATGGTGAATAACTCACCACATGTTAATGAGAAGGGTGTGCTGAAAGGATGCACATAACTCTGCAATGTTGGGTTGTATTGGATAGAGTCTCAGTCTTAAATCATTTTCCACACAAAGTCGGTGCCTGTATTTAGTTTTCATGTTAGTGAGGGCTGAGAATCCACTCTCACATAGGTTGTGGTTGCAAAGGACATCCGTGTCTTAACAGGGCGATTTACCAAGGCAGGATACTCTGAGCGCAGCCCAATCCAGAAATCTGGCAGTGACTTCAGAAGCGCTTCTTGCAATTTCGATGAGGCTTTCTTGTTCAGATAGCATTAAGTGGACTGGAGGCAGGGCGTGAAAGGGATAACGAATCCAGTTGTTTGTGTCATCTATTTCGGGAAAGTACCTGCGTAATTGCGCACCAAACTCACTCAGGTTTTTCGTTATATCACATTTGACATTGTCCGTAAGCTTGAGTTCATTTGTACACAAAAAAATCATACAATGATGGAAAGACCTGTGTGTTGTCCTTTAATGCAGACAGAGAAGAGCTCCAACTTATTAATCATAGCCTCAATTTTGTCCCGCACATTGAATATAGTTGCTGAGAGTCCCTATAATCCTAGATTCAGATCATTCAGGCGAGGGGGAAAAAATCACCTAGATAGGCCAGTCGTGTGAAAACCTTGTCATCATGCAAGCCATCAGACAAGTGAATATTATGGTCAGTAAAGAAAACTTTAAGCTCGTCTCTCAATTCAAAAACAATTGTCAATACTTTGCCCCTTGATAACCAGCGCACTTCGGTATGTTGTAAACGCGTGACATGGTCGCTGCCCATATCGTTGCATAGTGCAGAAAATATACGAGAGTTATGGGACCTTTGTCACGAGACTTTTCAATCCCAATGATAATAACTAACAGTCAATAAGCTTTGACCAATCCCCGAGGTTTGTAAGACCCTGGGTTTAATATAATTAGGCAAATACTCAACTTATGCAAAAGGTCTGTAAAGTTTATTCACGAGAACGTTCTAAAGTCAAAATACAAAGAACATGTCATTTTATAACTCACTCCCTCCCTGCTTACGCACATACCTACACACAAACAGTAGATAGCCTACGCACATACATACACACGAGCAGTAGGGGGGATGTATCCTTCCCCATTGTTCTCACCACAGTTTATCACTACCAAGCTGGCAGTTCAATTCCCCCGAGATTAGAGGGACCTTTGATGGGACTCCCCTTCCTGCCATAAGTTTCTCGGAGTTCTAGCCAGGTCAGGTTATACACAGTTTAATTGTTCTCTGTATTTTCTTAGTCACACACACATTTCTACTTGTCTCGACCAAACCTTATTAGACTGAAGTTTATCATTCTAATTCATTATACATGTTACAGAATCTTATAATTACTAATAGTTACGTTTGTCTAATTATTCATTATATATATATTACATAATGTCATAATTACGTTTCAGGGTGGAATTGTTTAGTCATTACCTTTAAACATATAAATTCCCTTATCAACCTTGCTTTAACAAAGTTAACAATTTTCACTGTAGTGTCCAAAACGTCTTTCAAGCTGTCAGGCAGTCCCTTGGCAGCAAGAGCCTCTCGGTGGATGCTGCAGTGTACCCAAGTGGCGTCGGGAGCAACTGCTTGCACGCGCGTTACCAGTCCACTGTGTCTCCCTGTCATGGCTATTGCGTCATCAGTACAGATACCAACATCAGCAGCAGCTACGTTTGGCTGCATACGGACCGCTAGTGTAATTCCCGAGAGAGAGTAGTAGCAGAGTAATGTGATTGGATGTTAATTATTTGTCTGGGCTACCTTTATTTGACATTGTGTTGTTATTTCGCTGAACACTAGATGGTTTAATTTTATTTTTGGCTACTCAGGCAAGAAAAAAAACTCACCCAAATGTATAGCCCCATTTGGAAAATATAAATGGACTGTTTGATTTTTAATTTTTTTTTTTTTTTTTATATACATTACCGTTCACAAGTTTGGGGTCACTTAGAAATGTCCTTGTTTTTGAAAGAAAAGCACATTTTTGGTCCATTTTTAAAATAACATCAAATTGATCAGAAATATAGTGTAGACATTGTTAATGTTGTAAATGACTATTGTAGCTGGAAACGGCTGATTTTTAATGGAATATCTACATAGGTGTACAGAGGCTCATTATCAGAAACCATCACCCCAGTGTTCCAATTGCACGTTGTGTTAGCCTTTTAAAATGATAAACTTGGATTAGCTAATTGATCATTAGAAAACCAATTTGCAATTATGTTAGCACAGCTGAAAACTGTTGTTCTGATTAAAGAAGCAATAAAACTGGCCTTCTTTAGACTAGCTGAGTATCTGGAGCATCAGCATTTGTGGGTTCGATTACAGGTTCAAAATGGCCAGAAACAAAGAACTTTCTTCTGAAACTTGTCAGTCTATTCTTGTTCTGAGAAATGACAGCTATTCCATGCGAGAAATTACCAAGAAACTGAAGATCTCGTACAACACTGTGTACTACCCCTTCACAGAACAGCGCAAACTAGCGCTAACCAGAATAGAAAGAGTGGGAGGCCCCGTTTCACAACTGAGCAAGAGGACAAGTACATTAGAGTGTCTAGTTTGAGAAACAGACGCCTCACAAGTCCTCAACTGGCAGCTTCATTAAATAGTACCCGCAAACACCAGTCTCAACGTCAACAGTGAAGAGGCAACTCTGGGATGCTGGCCTTCTAGGCAGAGGTCCAGTGTCTGTGTTCTTTTGCCCATCTTAGTCTTTTCTTTTCATTAGCCAGTCTGAGATATGGCTTTTCTTTGCCAATCTGCCTAGAAGGCCAGCATCCCGGAGTCGCCTCTTCACTGTTGACGTTGAGACTGGTGTTTGAAACTGGTGTTATGACCTACTTGTTGTGTGTATGTACTGACATGTATGTGTAACTGATAGATGCGCGCACACACACCCAAACACACTAAATGTTAATGTTTTTAAATGTATGTTAATCGTAAAGTCTTTTGTCTGTAATGTATTTTTCGTTATCTGTCGGATTCCGATAAAACTAGCAGTCGCCATTGGTGTCGGCTAATGGGGATCCTAATAAATCAAATTCAAATCTCGTAAGAACCAATGACGAGCATCTGTTGGAAGCAGACAATTCAAGTGGTGAATGAGGTGAGCCTCATCACCTTCTAAGGAGGCACTTGCCCGCCCTATGGTCTTTTTCGAGCATGCCTCTCTTTCTTGCGAGCAGGGAAATGCGGCGCAATCTCTCATATTTTCAGAGAACCAGGGTTTTGAAAGTAACCTTGAGTTCTCTTTTTCTAATACCCATTTTCAATATCTAACAGTGGGATATGGCCAATTCCCATATCGCAGACGTGCTCTCTGAAGCCAGAGAAGTGCCAACATAAGCAACCCTCAGAGGCTCCGATACTGAGAAAGTATTCGTCAATGAAGGTGCAGAGATAACCATTTGGGGAAAAACCTCATAACAGAATGAGGGAAGGCCCAATACGTGGTGTCTCAAATCTCTAAGAAGAGATGTCCTTAAACAGTGCCCAAAAGGTAGCCATTCCTCTGGTGGAGTGGGACCTCAGGCCCCTCCGAAGGCTGCCAGCTTTGCTATTCTATTATACACTGAGTGTACAAAAGATTAAGGACACCTTCCAAATATTGAGATGCATTCCCCATTTGCCCTCAGAATAGCCTCAATTCGTCAGGGCATGGACTCTACAAGGTGTTGAAATCGTTCCACAGGGATGCTGGCCAATGTTGACTCCAATGCTTCCCACAGTTGTATTAAGCTGGCTGGATGTCCTTTGGGTAGTGGACCATTCTTGATACACACAGGAAATTGTTGAGTGAAAAACCCAGCAGCGTTGCAGTTCTTGACACAAACCGGGCAGCCTGGCACCTACTACCATACCCCGTTCAAAGGTACTTAAATATTTTGTCTTGCCCATTCACACTCTCTCTGCATGGCACACATGTACAATCCATGTCTCAATTGTCTCAAGGGTTAAACATCCTTTTTTAACCTGTCTCCTCCCCTTCATCTACACTGATTTAAAGTGGATTTAACAAGTGACATAAGGGATCATAGCTTTCACCTGGATTTACCTGGTCAGTCTGTGTCATGGAAGGAGCAGGTGTCCTTAAATGTTTTGTACACTCCTTGTAATTCAATATAATAGCCTCCACTGACAAGATCATCGTTGAGGAGAGAGGGGCCTAACCTTGCAGGTGGGAGTCCAGGGAGCGAAGAGCTGGTTGCTTTGCCTAAATCTGTCTTTCTATCTAAGTAGTTACTGGACATAAACGGTGGAGATGTTCTTCCTCCGTGGAAGTGAAGGCGACGGGTGAAAAGCCAAAGGCTCTAAGGTGAGACTGCTTATGCTACCGTCTGGGCAAGTAGGGAATTCGTTCCGAGTTAGCTACTGTAGCAATCCTTATGCTACCGTATGTGCAGGTAGAAATGCTAGTGTGTGGTTAGCTTGCTTTTCAGCAAGCTTGCCAAGTTAATTTATGCTTTGCGGCGTGGGTTAACCCAGTCTCGATATCTAGCCGTGAAGCTAGGTAACGCGGGTAGAAAATTAATTCTACTCGAAGCTGAAACTTTCCTTTTGGTCAGTTGGTCAGTACAAAGGACGAGCTGAAAATCCTGCGTTCAATGGCGTAAGCACGGCACACCTGAGAACACTTAAGCAGGAAGACAGGGATCAAGTTGTCCTGAGGAGAGCTTCCAGAGAGTAGTTCTCTTTGCAAAGGAGAGGTGAGAATGACCAGAGGGTGGGCGAGTGGCTCCTTTATAAGGAGGTGAGAGGCTCACCTCGTTCACCACTCAACCCGTTTGTCTCCAACATTGGTTCTTCCGAGACAGTGATTCAGAGCGAATCCCATCGTGAGATATCGAAACAAGTATTTGGAAGATAACTATTCTGGTCATTTATAGGAGTTAGTCCCTCTCATTAATGTATAACTTATTGATTTTCCTGTCTTTGCAGAAAAAGATTGCTGCCATCCTCTCACCTCAAAGTAAACCAGGTAAGCGGGTACCTGAAACCAGAGTGCGAATTACGGGGGAGCCAGGAAGAGCTAAGCTCCCCTGAATAAGACATGAGCTCCTTTAAAGGCAACAAATGTAAAACTTTGAGATGCGCACTGACATCAAGACACATTCATCTCATCGGAGAAAGCATCTGAGTGCGCAAAACAGAGTCCCTCAGTATGTGCAGCCAATGTATCTGATGATGTCTGGACAAAAATAATATAACATGTCATACTCTTTTCGGACAGACAGCAAATTGAAGGAAACTGGTTAAAGGGTAACTCAACCCCAATTTTAGCCTTTGCCCAACCCCATCAAATAAAAAATAAATACATTCAGGTGAAAAGTCATGGGTGGGGGGGAATTGCTCATAAGTATTCATTTTGGGGTGTGTAAACGTAGTTGTACCTGATCCCAAAATGTTCTCACTAAAGCATACTTACCAGAAATACATTGGCACACTCTGATAACAAAATTATGTGCATTGCGAAACAAATAAGGCTCTGGACAGTTAGCTCAGTGGTAAGGTGTGGAGTTCCTGACATCTATTGCCACTTGTGGTGTAAATTTAAATTGGAATCCCCATGGGGCGCAGAAAAAAATCTTTAATGTGGACTCACATTTATTTCAGTATTGTGTTGGGAAGAAAAGTTCAATCATCACCTTAAATGAAGATTAGGGGCTCAATCCAACCTGCACTGCACGATTTACTAAGTAGCTCTTTTTCCAATGATCAAATAAACTCCGATTGGTCTTCAGTACTGTATAAAAACCATCAACTACTACCAGGGTGACCGCTCTCACAGGTATGCTTTCACTTTTCAGAATTAGAAGGATGAATATTGTAAAGAAAGGATTTGGAGAGAAAAAAAGACATCTGCCCCATGTGGGATTAGAACTAGCAGCTACTGAACTCTAAGCCTGCTGAACTGTTTTAGCGGTTGGGAAGAAAATACATGTTGACATGACCACCATATTCATCCATTTCTTGTTACGATGGATGTAGTTACGAATATAAACCGTATAATTGTTACGATGAGCCAAGTAGGGGAACCCAAGAGCAGACTCGGAAGAGGAAGCTGGGATGAATGCACAACAAGGTTTATTGATCAGAGAAATGGGGAGTGCAGAACCGGGGTAGCTCAGATGACTTGCAATAACCAGGAGTGTAGAGTGAGGTTGGAGTTGGCTGAGGGGAACAGGTCCTGAGGGGAATCCAAGGTAATGGTGGTGAGTGATATCCAGAGCAAGGTGGTTGGTAGTGAGATGTGGAACAGGAGCCAGAGAGAGCGGTAACTGCAAGGAGAGGTGTAAAAATGGTGAAAGGCAGGAAAACGAGCAAAGCAGAGCAACAGGCTCTTGAGAATAGACAAAAGGCTAGACTGATACTGACTGAGCAGAGATTACGATCTGGCAGAGTGGAGGTGGCAGAAAAGAGTATATGTAGAGGTCTTGATTTATGGGACGATTTGCAGCTGGTAGGGATCTGCTCTGACTCCAGCACACCTGTGTCCAACCACACCAAGAGAGAGATAATACAGGGGGAGAACTGCAAGTTAGGACGACACCAGATGGACACAGGGGGCATAGTGGGAGCAGATGTGACAGTACCCCCCCCCCCTCTACGGACGCCGCCTGGCGCACGACCCGGCTTGTCTGGGTGGGAGGTGTAAAAATCCTGTAAGAGGGAGGGATCCAGAATGTGACGGGCCACCCAGCTACGATCCTCAGGCCCGTTATCCTTCCCAGTCCACCAGATACTGCCACCCGCGGCCCCGACGGTGCACATCCAAGAGTCGCCAGACCGTATAGGCAGGATGGTTGTCGATAAGACGAGGGGGTGGAGGAGCAGCTGCAGGAGGGGACAAGGGACTGGAGCAGACTGGTTTGATTAATGATACATGGAACGTGGGGTGAATTTTGAGAGAGTCAAGGAGTTTTAGATGAACAGCAGAGGGGTTTATGACATGATCAATTTCAAAGGGGCCAATGAATTGGGGAGCTAGTTTTTTCGAAACCACTTTCAGAGGCAAGTCCTTCGAAGAAAGCCATACCCTTTGGCCTGGGGTGTAGAGTGGAGCTGCAGCTCGACGACGGTTAGCCTTGGATTGGGTCCTAGCGGAGGTACGAAGAAGGGCAGCCCGGCCCCTCCTCCAGGTGCGACGACAACGGCGCATGTGGTCCTGAATTGAGGGCACCACTACTTCAACCTCTAGGGCAGGGAACAAGGGAGGTTGATAACCCAGAGCACACTCAAAGGGAGACATACCTGATGAGGCGTTGATGAGGGTTTTGTGGGCATACTCCACCCAGGATAGCTGGGCACTTCAGGAGGAAGTGTTAGCTGAAGTAACACAGCGTATAGCAGTTTCCAACTCCTGGTTAGCCCGCTCGGTCTGACCATTGGTCTGGGGGTGATATCCAGACAAAAGGCTGACCTTAATACCCAGAGCTGTGCAGAAGGCTCTCCATACCTGGGATGTGAACTGGGGTCCTCTGTCAGAAACAATGTCACTGGGGATTCCATGCAGCTGCAAAACATGGGATACCAGCAGGTCCGCAGTCTCCCTGGAGGACAGAAGCTTGGAGAGGGGAATGAAGTGAGCCGCTTTAGAAAATCGGTCAATAATAGTGAGGATGACTGACTTACCATTTGATGGGGGAAGCCCAGTGACAAAGTCCAAAGCTATGTGTGACCAGGGGCGACTAGGTATGGGAAGAGGACGAAGCAGACCAGATGTAGGTTTGGTGGAGTTTTTTTCCCAGGCACAGACTGAGCAGGATGATATGAATTCCCGAGTGTCTCTCTCCATGGTGGGCCACCAAAATCGCTGACTCAGGAAGGCGACTGTCCGGTTCATGCCAGGGTGACAGGTGAGGTGAGTAGAATGGGCCCATTGAAGATCAGAACAAACTGAATCTGGCACAAGAGCCTTACATGGGCCATTTCTAGGTTCAGCTGAGCCTGACGAACACGAAACTCAATTTCCCAGGAGACAGCAGCAACGATGCTGGAGGATGGCCTTATGGTCTCCGGCTCGGAACTCTTGTTGTCTGCGGTGAACTGACGAGAGAGGGCATCAGGCTTGGTATTCTTAGATCCAGGGCGATAAGTGAGTGTGAAGTTGAACCTTCCAAAAAACAATGCCCACCTGGCTTGCCGAGAGTTGAGACGGTTGGCGGTCTGGATGTAGGCTAGAATTTTATGATCCGTCCACACAATGAAGGGAAGTGCTGAACCCTCTAACCAGTGACGCCACTCCTCAAGAGCCAGCTTAACCACCAAGAGTTCCCAGTTGCCTACGTCAATTTCTCTGCAGGTGAGAGCTTGCGGGAGAAGGCACAAGGATGGAGCTTCTGAACCGCAGGAGAACGTTGAGACTGAACTGCACCTACCCCGGTGTCGGAAGCGTCCACCTTCGAGGACAAATTGGAGTTCTGGGTCTGACTGGGTAAGGATTGGAGCAGAAGTGAAGCGGTGCTTGAGTTCCCGGAATGTTGCCTCGGGGAACCAATGGAATGGAGGTTGAGGTGAGAGGAGCTGCCAAACGACTGTAGTCACGGATGAATCGTCTATAAAAATTGGCAAACCCCAGAAAACGTTGTAACTGCTTCAGATTCGCAGGCACAGGCCACTCTGTGACTGCCCTAACCTTGGCAGGGTCCATTCGTAGCTGTCCTTGAGCAATAATGGAACCCAAGAAGGACACAGAGGAAACGTGTCTCACATTTCTCAGCCTTGACAAATAGATTATTCTCCAATAGCCTTTGGAGAACTTGGTGGACATGTTGCTTGTGAGCCTCAATGTCCTTCGAAAGAATAAGAATGTCATCCACATAGACAAAAACAAAACACCCAATGACATCCCTCAGGACATCATTCACCAGGCCCTGAAAAACAGCTCCGGCGTTAGTGAGGCCAAAAGGCATAACTAGGTACTCAAAATGTCCAAGTGGTGTGTAGAACGCCGTTTTCCACTCGTCTCCCTCTCTGCGGGCAAGGTGGTAGGCATTCCGGAGGTCCAGTTTAGTAAATACTGTGGCAGCATGGAGGGGGCAAAAGCAGAACTGATAAGTGGCAAGGGATACTTATTCCTGACGGTGATACTATTCAACCCACGGAAGTCTATGCATGGCCTCAGTGACCCGTCCTTCTTGACAAAGAAGAATCCAGCTCCCACCGGAGAAGAAGGCCTGACGTGTCCAACAGCCAGGGAGTCCTGGATGTATTCCTCCATGGCTTCTTGCTCGGGGCGAGAGAGGTTATACAACCTGCTACTAGGGAGAGGAGCTCCAGGCTGAAGCTCGATAGCACAGTCGTAAGGCCGATGAGGCGGCAGAGATGGGGTGTGGTGCTTGCTGAATACAGGAGCTAGACCGTGATATTCTGGAGGAACAGAAGACAGGTCTGGGGATTCTGGAATGGACTGGGGTGCTGACAAGGCAGGAGGAAGGGCAGAATGTAGACAATTCGAATGGCAAAATGTACTCCAAGTCATGACCCTTCCGGTAGACCAGTCAATCTGTGGGTTGTGTAGCTTTAACCTGTTAGGGCTAGGGGGCAGTATTGACACGGCTGGATAAAAAAAACGTACCCGATTTAATCTGGGTACTACTCCTGCCCAGTAACTAGAATATGCATATAATTATTGGCTTTGGATAGGAAACACTCCAACGTTTCTAAAACTGTTTGAATGGTGTCTGTGAGTATAACAGAACTCAAATGGCAGGTCAAAACCTGAGAGATTCCTTTACAGGAAGTGGCCTGTCTGACCATTTATTGTCTTTCTTTGACATCTCATTCCATTACAAAGGATCTCTGCGGTAACGTGACACTTCCCACGGCTCCAATTGGCTCTCAGAGCCCGGGAAAAACCTGAATGTCGTCATTCCAGCCCCAGGCTGAAACACATTATCGCCTTTCTCAAGTGGCCGATCAAGGGACTGTGGGCTTAGGCGCGTGCACTGGCCGCCCCCGTCTTTGTGATTTTTCCTCTGTTTACCGAAAAGGAGATTCCCGGTCGGAATATTATCGCTTTTTTACGAGATAAATTGCATAAAAATTGATTTTAACCTCTATGGGCTAGGTGGGACGCTTGCGTCCCACCTACGTAACAGCCACTGCCAGCCTGTGGCGCGATTTTCAAAACCATAAAAATCCTATTACTTCAATTTCTCAAACATATGACTATTTTACAGCCATTTAAAGACAAGACTCTCGTTAATCTAACCACACTGTCCGATTTCAAAAAGGCTTTACAACGAAAGCAAAACATTAGATTATGTCAGCAGAGTACCAAGCCAGAAATAATCAGACACCCATTTTTCAAGCCAGCATATAATGTCACCAAAACCCAGAAGACAGCTAAATGCAGCACTCACCTTTGATGATCTTCATCAGATGACAACCCTAGGACATTATGTTATACAATACATGCATGTTTTGTTCAATCAAGTTCATATTTATATCAAAAACCAGCTTTTTACATTAGCATGTGACGTTCAGAACTAGCATACCCCCCGCAAACTTCCGGGGAATTCGCTAACATTTTACTAAATTACTCACGATAAACGTTCACAAAAAGCATAACAATTATTTTAAGAATTATAGATACAGACCTCCTCTATGCACTCGATATGTCCGATTTTAAAATAGCTTTTTGGTGAAAGCACATTTTGCAATATTCTAAGTACATAGCCCAGGCATCACGGGCTAGCTATTTAGACACCCGGCAAGTTTAGCACTCACCATAATCATATTTACTATTATAAAAGTTTGATTACCTTTTGTTGTCTTCGTCAGAATGCACACCCAGGACTGCTACTTCAATAACAAATGTTGGTTTGGTCCAAAATAATCCATCGTTATATCCGAATAGCGGCGTTTTGTTCTTGCGTTCCAGACACTATCCGAAATAGTAAAGAAGTGTCACGCGCATGGCGCAATTCGTGACAATAAAATTCTAAATATTCCATTACCGTACTTCGAAGCATGTCAACCGCTGTTTAAAATCAATTTTTACGACATTTTTCTCGTAGAAAAGCGATAATATTCCGACAGGGAATCTCCTTTTCGGCAAACAGAGGAAAAAATCCCAAAGGCGGGGGCGGTCGGGGTCACGAGCATAAGCCCAGTGTCCCTTGATCGGCCACTTGAGAAAGGCGATAATGTGTTTCAGCCTGGGGCTGGAATGACGACATTCTGTTTTTTCCCGGGCTCTGAGCGCCTATGGACGACGTGGGAAGTGTCACGTTAGAGCAGAGATCCTTAGTAAATGATAGAGATGGAAAAGAAGTTCAAGAAATGGTCAGACAGGCCACTTCCTGTAAAGGAATCTCTCAGGTTTTGACCTGCCATTTGAGTTCTGTTATACTCACAGACACCATTCAAACAGTTTTAGAAAATTTAGGGTGTTTTCCATCCATATGTAATAAGTATATGCATATTCTAGTTACTGGGTAGGAGTGGTAACCAGATTAAATCGGGTATGTTTTTTATCCAGCCGTGTCAATACTGCCCCCTAGCCCTAACAGGTTAAACAGCGGTTGACATGCTTCGAAGTACGTAATGGAATATTTAGACATTTTTTGTCACGAATTGCGCCATGCGCACGACCCTGATTTACCATTTCGGATAGTTTCTGGAACGCACGAACAAAACGCCGCTATTTGGATATAACGATGGATTATTTGGGACCAAACCAACATTTGTTATTGAAGTAGCAGTCCTGGGAGTGCATTCTGACGAAGACAACAAAGGTAATAACATTTTTGTTATAGTAAATCTGATTTTGGTGAAGGCTAAACTTGCCGGGTGTCTAAATAGCTAGCCCGTGATGGCTGGGCTATGTACTTAGAATATTGCAAAATGTGCTTTCACCAAAAAGCTATTTTAACCTCTTACATCTAGACGTTCCGCTAGCGGAACACCTGCTCCTATATCCAATGATAGGCGTGGCGCGAATTACAAATTCCTCAAAAATACAAAAACTTCAATTTTTCAAACATAGCTGTAAAATAGTCATATGTTTGAGAAATTGAAGTAATAGGATTTTTAAGGCATTTGAAAATCGCGCCACAGGATTCAACTGGCTGTTACGTAGGTGGGATGAATTCGTCCCGCCTGCCCTAGAGAGGTTAACCATGGATGGCCCAGAACCAGAGCTGAGTGAGAACAGTCGATCTTTTCCTGGTGATTACCAGAGACGCAGGGTAACAGGAACAGTTCTCTCCAAAACACGGAAGAGTAGCTTTCCATTGAGAGCGTTGGCCTCCAGAGGTGAATCAAGCATGACAGTGTCCAGGCCTAACTGCTTAACAACCCCTCGGTCCAGAAAACTCTCATCTCCGCCTGAATCGATGAGAGCAGACAGAGGAAAAGCCTGCTCTGCCACACAAGGTTGGCCTCAAGCAGGGGTCTGGGAGATGATGGGCAGGCAATTTGGCTCAACAGTATTTCCCCCACTACTGCTGAGCCCACTCTTTTGCTGGACGCAGGGTACAAGTGGAGACCAGGTGACCAACCTGGCCACAATACAGACAGCTCCTAGTACTGATACGCCGCTGCCTCTCCTCTGGAGATAGACGAGTCCGGCCGAGCTGCATGGGTTCAGGATTGGGACCTGCCTGGTGATGTGATGCAGTCGGAGAAATTGAGCAAGGCACAGAAGCAGACATTATGGGACATGCAACCCTACCTCCCCAACACTCACGGAGACAGTTGTCAATGCGGATAGTGAAAGAAATTAGTTTGTCAAGTCCATCAGGCTCCTCTCTAGATACAAATTCGTCCTTGAGGGTCTCAGTGAGTGAGTTCCGGAATGCTCCCTGAAGGGCCTCGTCATTCCAGCCGCTCTCTGCGGCGAGGGTGTGGAACTCACATGCCATCTCAGCCACACTCTGAGAACCCTGGCGAAGGGACAGAAGTCGTTTAGCAGCATTCTTTCCACAGATTGGGTGGTCAAAGACCTTCCTCATCTCATCTGTGAATCCACTGTAGGAGAAGCAGATAGTTGACTGTCTCTCCAAAACCGCAGTGGCCCAGGAGAGCGCTGCTCCCCGAAGGCAGCCAATCAAAAAAAAACATTTTGGCGCATTCACTAGCATAAGAGTAGGGCTGTTGCTCAAACACTAGTGAACATTGTACAAGAAAGGCTCTGCAAAGCGCAAGATTCGTCCCGTGTGTTATTTATTCAAGGTACTCTTCACTCTTTTGTTTGGGTTTCAACCCTGTGTTTTTGTTACGTGTTCGTTTGGTCTTCGTCCCCTTGCCTTTACACGGCACGCCGTAATTTGGGCTGAATAAAAAACCCTATTAAGCATTCCTGTGTCTGTCTCCCGATCCTTCATGCCAACGTGACACCTACATGTTTTTTTGTCTTTGTAAAAGCACAGATGGGTATGAAATAACCAGTAAAACATTGAATTTGGTCATGTGGAAATGTGCCTTACTGCCTTTTGAATTTTGTGTAACGTCAGTAGTCTGGTCAAGGATGCAAAATATTTTGGCACACTCCACTTACCAAGACCATTGGCTTCTTCCTTGCTGAGCGTCCTTTCAGGTTATGTCGATATAGGACTCGTTTTACTGTGGATATAGTTACTTTTGTACCTGTTACCTCCATCATCTTCACAAGGTCCTTTGCTGTTCTTTTGGGATTGATTTGCACTTTTCGCACCAAAGTATGTTCAGCTCTAGGAGACCGAATGCATCTCCTTTCTGAGCGGTATGACGGCTGCGTGGTCCCATGGTGTTTATACTTGCGTGCTATTATTTGTACAGATGAACATGGTACCTTCAGGCATTTGGAAATTGCTCCCAAGGATGAACCAGACTTGTGGAGGTGTACAATTCTTTTGCGGAGGTCTTGGCTGATTTTTATTTTTATTTTCCCATGATGTCAAGCAAAGAGGCACTGAGTTTGAAGGTAGGCCTTGAAATACATCCACAGGTACACCTCAAATGATGTCAATTAGCCCATCAAAAGCTTCTAAAGCCATGACATAATTTTCTGGAATTGTCTAAGCTGTTTAAAGGCAGTCAACTTCATGTGTGTAAAGTTCTGACCCACTGGAATTGTGATGCAGTGAATTATAGGTAAAATAATCTGTCTGTAAACAATTGTTGGAAAAATTACTTATGTCATGCACAAAGTAGATGTCCTAACCGACTTGCCAAAACTATAGTTTGTTAACAAGAAATTTGTGGATTGGTTGAAAAACAAGTTTTAACGACGCCAACCTAAGTGTATGTAAACTTCCGACTTCAAATGTATCTTGGTTGTAAAATTGAGAGCTGAGCAAGCCTTCTGGTACAGGGGCGGGCAGACACTTTCATTCATCATTCATTACTGTTTGACCCAACAACAACAAAAAATAGGACGTTTTTGAGTGGGGTGACCATATGGAATGTGCTGCTCGCACTGATGCGACCAATGAAACATTAAACTTGCGCAGCCAAGTCAAAGGGTCACAAAATGTTACAAAATGTTCGCAGTCTGGAGCCCTGGGCTTAATGACAATCACTGAATGATATTACGCTTGTTCTTTACATTCATCAAATGGCACATGCACAGTGCACTGGATGCTGGAATTATTTTGGATTGGACGAACGTGCGCAGCCGCAGGTAGCCTACTTTTTGACCACTTGCATCCAATAGAGGCTCCCCGAGAGGCACAGTATAATTCACACTGCCCGAAACCCTTTCTGCCAGGCGTGCCAGCATACAATGTTACATTCTGGTTGACTCCTAACCCTCAACCTGTGACCTCTGACCCTGTAGTTGTACCAAGGAAGAGTCCTCCCACCCAGGCCAAGAAGCCTAAAGGTCCTCCTGAGCCCACCATAGAGCTGGAGATCCAGTCAGAGTGTAACTGGGACCAGCATCGGAAACTGGTCCTGGGGGTTCTGTGTCGACGCATGACCCAGAACCGTCTGTCCGAACCCTTCAACATCGGCCGCTACCACGTCCACCTCCTCTCCAACACACACACATGCAAGGCCGAGGGCAACATCACATTCAAGGTAGGTGGATAATATCCATTAGAATAAAGTGTTTTAGAAACATGTAGTTTCTGTTTCTGTCTTAAAGAAGCAATTACTTGGACCAACTCATGCTGCCATACAGATAATGTTCAAAAATGCATAACTCCATCACTACATAGAATCTCAATCAGTGACGATTCAATGCTCATAAGTGTTTGATTTATCATCATCCACTTCCTTACTTCAAGGTGTGCATCAGTAAGGCTAAAGACAACAATACTGATTATATTGACGAATCCGATAGTGGAGTCACAGATGACAATGATGAAGATGAGAAGGAGGAAGAGGGCATCCCTAAGCCAGAGCCTGAGAAGCCGGAGATGCAAGTCGCCGTGACTCGCTTTCTAACTGGAGTGTTGCCAGCAGGCAGACTGAGAGCCAGGAAGAAACAACCAGCCTGCCCTGCTGTAGGACTCATCCAGGTGGGCTTATTATGTTCACTTTACCTTGATTTTAGTCTTGTAGCTAGACATAAAAAATAAATAATAATGACCTAGCATAAAGTGTAGTTTGTAGTGGTTTTATTGTCATTGAGGACCTCCAAATTGTAATTTAAACATTTTGGCTATGTTTTGTGAAAAGCTCAATCCTCCACATTTCTTTATGTTTGTTTATCTTTCTTTATTCCTCCCCAGGTGAACGGTAAATCATACTCCCAGGCCCGGCTGCTGCTGGGGCAGATGGGAGCTCTGCACCCAACCAATCGACTGGCTGCGTTCGTCACCGGAAGGTTGCGCTCTGTAGCAAAGGCCCCTCGGAAGGCCCCTCAAATGCCTCTCTCCTGCTCACCCAGGTTGAAGAAAACACCTGTGGGCGCTGGGGGCTTAAAGACAGCAGGCACTGCTGTTACTCCTTTAGGCGGTAGTAGGGTTACATCTATGGCCCAGAAAGTATTCCAGACAGCAGCAGGTAAGAGGGAATAGAGGCTTGAGGTAGACGTTTTAACCTTACTTCAACACTTGTAAATGTTTTATTGTGTTAAATATGATGTAATTAGACAGTTGAGTAACCGAAGCCTGATTGTTCAAGGACGGCTAAAGTTCTTTATGTATTCTCTCATAAAAGTTATCTTTCTCCAGGGAAGAACAAGCTTCCTCCCTACAAACCACCATGGTCCCTAGGTATCACCAAATCTAAAGGAAAAACCTCCACTAGTCAAACCACCACCACCACAGACCCTAAAGACCCAGCCGGCTCTCACCTGCTGCTGATCCCCATGGCCCCTCCTCCTGCCCCAGACACCTCCCCAGGCTCTCGTCCTGGTGTGGTGCCCCCTGCAGGGAAGAAGATGCTACTACAGACAGTCGCTTCCTCCCAGGGCTGTAAAACATATCATCAGACCAACGGACAGCTGATAAAACCGGTACCTCTGAATCAGATATGTCACATAAAGGCCAAGAATAAAAAAAAGACCCCTGGTGAGTTCATGTATTCATGCATGTGTATACACACACACACACACACACACACACACACACACACACACACACACACACACACGCGCACACAGCCTCAACGCCCTCTGATATCTTGTGTTGTCCCCACAGGTTCTGCTATCAAGCCGTCTACCCCC
Organism: Salmo salar; assembly: GCF_965601325.2. Taxonomy (NCBI): domain Eukaryota; kingdom Metazoa; phylum Chordata; class Actinopteri; order Salmoniformes; family Salmonidae; genus Salmo; species Salmo salar. The sequence goes on from NC_138305.1 coordinate 58,202,957, forward strand.
AAAACACTCCCCCCTCCCCCTCATCTCACCTCCATCCACCCCCATAGCAGCCCCTCTCCCCACTCCCCCCTCATAAAATGAATCACAAACCAATCGGGTGCCTTCACCCCATCCCAGACCTCATCATCTTCTTCCCCCGTCTCTCTGACCATCTCCTCCTCCCTGAAGACCCCCAGCTTCCTGGGCCAGTCCTACTCCTTCAGGATCTGTTCACCTATTGCAGGGGACCAGGGCACAAGGGCCCCAAGCCAGGGCACCATGGAAGGCCCAGACGGAGTGGCCCTGCCTGGGGGCTTCACCCTTATCCAGCTCCCTAAACCTGGAGGTACTGGTGGTTCTCCCCGGCTATCCAAACTAATCAGAACCACAGCCGTGGGTGAAGCGGTAGCAGCCAGAACTTCGCAGCAAGGAGGTTCTCATCTGGAGACCAAATCTTCCTCTGGACCTGCAGGTGGAAAGACCCAGAAGAACCAGAAAGGAACCTCTTCTCCATCACCTCTAGCCTTGATGGAAGTTAAAACAGAGACTGTGCAATCTGAAAAACTCTCTTACACCCCAGAGTTAAATACCAATACACCTGACTCCAGATTAGCTCTATCCCAGAAGAAACAGAGTCTGACTCAGTCAAAGGGCCTTAAATCTGACCTTAGATCAGCCAAAGTCAACTACTCTAGTCCCACAGAGCCCAATGAGCTGACCTGTGATGTGGGGGAGAGGGGTGATGTGGGGGAGGGCTCGCGACCGTGGAGCCCAGAATCATGTCAGAAAGACACAAAGTTCAGTCAGTTTATGACTCTGAGAATGCATGAGAACGGGCATCCTGATTTTAATGTTGAGGACTCTGATACGGATCCGGGCGACTCGTCGGATGACTCGGATTCCGATAGTGATGAATATGCCGAGGTAAGAGAGCATCATTTTTTTATGCTTTGATTGAAGTCATTTTTTTTTATTCTATGTTTATTTTGAAAACTTGTTTGCTGCAGTTGCACTTGAATGAGTTCTGGTGTAGTGTTGTGTAAAGCCAGAGTGTGTTGTGTTCTCTCTCACCCCAGGAAGAAGAGGAGGAAGCGGGTGACATTGAGACAGTGGAGGAGAGGAGACTGGGCGTCACCGTCACTCAGATGAGGACCGCTGTCAAACACACACAGTAAGACTGGAGTGTGTTTGTGTGCGTGCGTGGGCGCGTGTGTGTTTGGCTATTTACATTTAGCAGTATGATTTGCGTGAGACTGTCTCAAGGAAGGTGTGGTTCAAGTTAAGTTTATTACATGTTTGTTTGAAATAAAATAAAAATTCTCCACAGACAAAACAGTCAGGATGGTGAAACGGCACCAAAGGAAATGGTAAGGCTTCTCCCATCTGTCCATTATAACTGCAGAGCCATCTTGTTTTGTAGTAATCTTAGGCCCTCTTTTTCGGAGATGTCTTGTCTACTCATTCATAGCTGTCATGTATGGCAAACAAAATTGCTTTAGAGGTCTCGGAATACCCAATAGAATGCTCAATGGCCCTTAACCTTTGGCCCCTGTGCCATGCAGCGTCAGAGGGAAAAGAGAGAGGAGCAGGGGTCTGGGTCTGGCGAGGGAAGGGGTCGTATGAACCGTACCCTGTCGGAGAGGTTGCGTCGCGGCGAGCATCAGAAACTCTTCACCAGACTCAAACAGGTGCTGTTCATGGAAAAACTGGACCCCAAGGTCTCGAAGCTTCACCTCCTTTCACAAGTAAGGGACAGTCTGTTATGTGGCTGTGTAACTGGCCGTTTGTTTTGGTTCATTTTATCCTATTCTGTACTGTTGTAGACACATACAGTCGGAAGTTTACATACACCTTAGCCAAATACATTTAAACTCAGTTTTTCACAATTCCTGACATTTATTCATTGTAAAAATTCCCTGTCTTAGGTCAGTTAGGATCACCACTTTATTTTAAGAATGTGAAATGTCAGAATAATAGTGGAGAGAATTATTTCTTTCAGCTTTTATTTCTTTCATCACATTCCCAGTGGGTCAGAAGTTTACATACCGTAATTTTCGGACTATAAGCCGCTACTTTTTTCCCACGCTTTGAACCTTGCGGCTTAAACAATGACGCGGCTAATATATGGATTTTTCCCGCTTTCAAAAAAAAATAAACACATTCTGTGACGTGCTCAGTTTTTTGGCGGCATGAAGCTTTCATTAGACCAATGAAATTGCCGAACGGGTTAAGGTCAAACAACTTTTTTGTTTACTGTTTAGATTAAATCGAGCGCGCTCAAACTTCCCATCATTCTGATTACGGTAGTAATTTTGTCACCCTCATGGCAAAGACACGGAGAAATGCATATGATGCAGCTTTCAAGTTGTAGGCGATTGATCTGGCTGTTGGAAAAGGAAATAGAGCTTCTGCACGGGAGCTTGGTCTGGAGCAATGACTTTCTTGGTAGGCTACTGTTTACTGCTAATTTTTTTATTTTTTGTTACAAGCCGTGTTTCGTTAAAGCCTATTTATTTTTGTTACAAGCCGTGTTTCGTTAAAGCCTGTGTAAAGTTCATTTGTTTCAATGTACCGGTTGGCACCTGCGGCTTATAGACATGTGCGGCTTATTTATGTTCAAAATAATATATTTTTTTTTAATTCAGTGGGTGCGGCTTATATTCAGGTGTGCTTAATAGTCCGGAAATTACGGTACACTCAATTAGTATTTGGTAGTATTGCCTTTAAATTGTTTAACTTGCATCAAACGTTTTGGTTAGCCTTCCACAAGCTTCCCACAATAAGTTGGGTTTATTTTGGCTCATTCCTCCTGACAGAGCTGGTGTAACTGAGTCAGGTTTGTAGGCCTCCTTGCTCGCACACGCTTTTTCAGTTCTGTCCACAAATTTTCTATAGGATTGAGGTCAGGGCTTTGTGATGGCCACTCCAGTACCTTGACTTTGTTGTCCTTAAGCCAACTTTGGAAGTATGCTTGGGGTCAATGTCCATTTGGAAGACCCATTTGCCACCAAGATTTAGCTTCCTGACTGATGTCTTGAGATGTTGCTTCAATATGTCCACATCATTTTCCATCCTCATGATGCCATCTATTTTGTGAAGTGCACCAGTCCCTCCTGCAGCAAAGCACCCCCACAACATTATGCTGCCAACCCCGTGCTTCACGGTTGGGATGGTGTTCTTCGGCTTTTTCCCTCTAACATAATGATGCTCATTATGGCCAAACAGTTATATTTTTGTTTCATCAGACCAGAGAACATTTCTCCAAAAAGTACAATCTTTGTCCCCATGTGCAGTTGCAAACCGTAGTCTGGCTTTTTTATGGCGGTTTTGGAGCAGTGACTTCTTCCTTGCTGAGCGGCCTTTCAGGTTATGTCGATATAGGACTCGTTTTACTGTGGATATAGATACTTTTGTATCGGTTTCCTCCAGTATCTTCACATGGTCCTTTGCTGTTGTTCTTGGATTGATTTGCACTTTTAGCACCAAAGTACGTTCATCTCTAGGAGACAGAACGTGTCTCCTTTCTGAGCGGTATGACGGCTGTGTCGTTCCATGCGGTTTATACTTGCCTACTATTGTTTGTACAGATGAATGTGGTAACTTCAGGTGTTTGTAAATTGCTCCCAACGATGAACCAGACTTGTGGAGGTCTACACTTGGCTGATTTCTTTTGATTTTCCCATGATGTCAAGCCAAGAGGCACTGAGTTTGAAGGTAGGCCTTGAAATACATCTACAGGTAGAACTCCAATTGACTCAAATGATGTCAATTAGCCTAACGGAAGCTTCTAAAGCCATGACATCATTTTCTGGAATTGTCCAAGCTGTTTAAAGGCACAGTCAACTTAGTGTATGTAAACTTTTGACCCACTGGAATTATGATACAGTGAAATAATCTGTCTGTAAACAATTGTTGGAAAAATTACTTGTGTCATGCACAAAGTAGATGTCCTAATCAACTTGCCAAAACTATAGTTTGTTAACTAGAAATATGTGGAGTGGTTGAAAAACAAGTTTTAATGACTCCAACCTGAGTGTATGTAAACTTCTGACTTCAACTGTACTTTTTCATGGTTGAATTGTGACCTCTGATCTTCCCATTGGTTTGCAGTTTGATAATTATCGAATACACAAGATATTTAAACTCTGTCTTCCATCAGGCTCTGAAGGAGATTCGTACCCTGTCAGTGGACTCTGAGTCTCTGGAGGAGAAGAAAAGGATGCTGACTGAGATCCAGTCTGTCTATGTCAAGGAGATGACATACATTTCTGGTACGTCTGACTGAAATTACTCACTCACTCACGGGATCTACTTGAATATTATGTTGTTTCAGACTCCTTATTTTCAAAGATGGTTTTTAAAGCAAAAACAGTGGTGTGTGTGAACTCTCACAATGGTTAAGAAAAGCCCGAAAAGAGGAGAGAACTAAGATACTAGCGGCATTCCATCCTAAGAACCAAGACATGTTGTTATAAACCCATATCTCCTTCCATCGTAGGGAAGCCAGAGGAGCTGGTCAAGGCCAAGCTGAAGGAGATCTGGGAGAAGAAGAGAGCTCTGGCTGCCCAGAGAAGAGCAGATGTGCCCTCTACCTGCCAGCTCTCATCACCCGCCTCCACCCCTAGTCCCAACACCCTGACAGGTAATAATAACCTGTTTCCTATATGTCTGACAACAGGAGGAATGGCACTAAGCTGGATCAATGTATTAGCCAACATTCAGATAAAGCTACGTTACTGGTCAAAAGTTTGGACACACTTACTCATTACAGGGTTTTTCTTTATTTTTACATTGTAAAATAATAGTGAAGATGTCAAAATTATGAAATAACACATATGGAATTATGTAGTAATCAAAAAAGTGTTAAACAAATCAAAATATATTTTATATTTAAGATTCTTCAAAGAAGCCACCCTTTGTCTTGATGACAGCTTTGCACACTCTTGGCATTCTCTCAACCAGCTTCATGAGGTAGACACCTGGAATGCATTTCAATTAACAGGTGTGCCTTAAAAGTTAATTTGTAGAATTTCTTTCCTTCTTAATGCGTTTGAGCCAATCAGTTGTGTTGTGACAAGGTAGGGGTGGTATATAGAAGATAGCCCTATTTGGTAATTGACCAAGTCCATATCATGGCAAGAACAGCTGAAATAAGCAAAGAGAAATGACAGTCCATCATTACTTTAAGACATGAAGGTAGGTCAATCTGGACAATTTCAAGAACTTTCAAAGTTTCTTCAAGTGCAGTCGCAAAAAGCATCAAGCGCTATGATGAAACTGGCTCTCATGAGGACCGCCACAGGAAAGGAAGACCCAGAGTTACATCTGCTACAGATGATAAGTTCATTAGACTTACCAGCCTCAGAAATTGCAGCCCAAATAAATGCTTCACAGAATTCAAGTAACAGACACATCTCAACATCAACTGTTCAGAGGAGACTGCATGAACCATGCGTTCATGGTCGAATTGCTGCAAAGAAACCACTATTAAAGGACACCAATAAGAAGAAGAGACTTGCTTGGGCCAAGAAACATGAACAATGGACATTAGGCCGGTGGAAATCTGTCCTTTGGTCTGATGAGTCCAAATTTGAGATTTTTGGTTCCAACCGCTGTGTCTTTGTGAGACGCAGAGTAGGTGAACGGATGATCTTCGCATGTGTGGTTCCCACCGTGAAGCACGGAGGAAGAGGTGTGATGGTTTGGGGGTGCTTTGCTGGTGACACTGTCTGGGATTTATTTAGAATTCATGGCACACTTAACCAGCATGGCTACCACAGCATTCTGCAGCAATATGCCATCCCATCTGGTTTGCGCTTCTTGGGACTATCATTTGTTTTTCAACAGGACAATGACTCAACACACCTCCAGGCTGTGTAAGGGCTATTTAACCAAGAAGGAGAGTGATGGAGTGCTGCATCAGATGAATATAAAATCATTTACATTTTTTAACACTTTTTTTTTTAGTTACTACATGATTCCATGTGTTATTTCATAGTTTTGATGACTTCACTGTTATTCTACAATGTAGAAAATAGTAAAAATAAAGGATAACCTTTGAATGAGTAGGTGTGTCCGAACTTTTGACTGGTACTGTAACTTTTTACATATTTTAACACTAATCAGTCATAGCAGTTCACCACTGTCATCTATTTCTTGTTACGATGGATGTAGCTACGAATATAAATGTATAATCCTCATAGCCTACATGTTGTTTGGTCTTCGTAAAAGCACAGATGTGGATGAAAGGGTAAATGAAAACGTTGAGCGGAAATGTGCCTTACTACCTTTTGAATTTTTTGTAACGTCAGTAGTCTAGTCAAGGAAGCATCATGCTAAGTATTTTGGCACACTCCACTTACCAAGACCATTGCCAAATTAGGCCCGCTGTCACCTGCTTTTATGGTAAGCCTTGAGGTGGTACCACCCAGCACATCTAGAAGGGAGTGTATTTCATACTGAACCCTTCCCTTGAGATGACGTAGAGGTGCCTCTACATCACGATTTCAATGGTAGAGTTCAATGACTAGCGGCAAAAAGAGCTAGATTTACTACTAAATTACCAAAATATATCACTTTTTTGCATTCGTCAAAATTAAGAGCAGAATTGACATGTTTCACTTTAACTAAACCTAAAACATATTTTTTTTCATGAAAGTTACTTCTTTGTTCAAATTTTGGGGGAATCATGGCTTCCTTTTGGCATCCATGAATACACCACTGTAGTAGGCCCAGGGCTCCAGAATAACATTTTCCCCTGGTGGCGCTGGTGCAACAACATTTTTAGTTGTTGGCACCAGCCAATGATTTGGTTGCACCCAAAAAAATATGTGCCGACAAGCGATAGGAAAAGAAAGTAATCTTAGTCATTCATAGTGCTTTATGAAAAAGTGTAATCGACTACTGAGATGGTATTGAAGAAATCCCTTGTTTCATCATCTTTTCATGTTGCGATTCAAAATATTTTAATGTCCAACCTAAACCAGTGATTGTCATGCATTTTGGGTTGACAATTAGGCTATTGTTATATTTAACTGTAAAAATCTGGCTCCAGAATGTATGTTTGTTTATTTAATAGAGATGAATTTTCCAGCATCTTAATGTGCACTAATATCATAGGCTAATTCATCACCTGAGTAAGTGGAAATCTCAAAACACATTAGCTAAATGGCTATCTCTTAATATAATACCCACTGCTAGTAGCCATGTATTAATCTAACAGTAAATTGTTTATGTCCCCAAAAAGTTGCAGTTCTAGCCTACCGCACAATTTTACATTTATATTTTAGTCACTTAGCAGACACTCTTATCCAGAGCCACTTACATTAGTGATTGCATACAGTTTCCATGAAGCCAATGACCAATGCACATTTAACATGCTCCGTATCGCAAAGCCGTATCGGATATCTCGGTTATAAAATAATTGCTATTGAGCTGAAAATTGAGAGCTGAAAAATACAAATTATACCTACAGAAAGCTGATAACCTCCTTTCTTCGACTGTGATAACAGGAAAGCTGTGTTTTACCCGCAATATGATTTTAAAATGTTATACAATCAGAACACTTTCTCCTGGAGCATTATTTTTCCCATGAAAGGAGAGAGAGTGGCTCACTCGACACCGTAGAAGGCCCCCAGTGAAACAGGTGCTGGGGTGGGCAGACACACTTTCATTACAGGAATCATGAGGTTATAACGTACTTTACTGTTTGACTAAATCATGGTTTTAGCCTCCTAAGTTAGGTAACCATGTAGAATGTGCTGCTCGCACTGATGCGACCAATGAAACATTTAACTTGCGGAGCCAAGTCAAAGGGTCGCTAATCACCTGTTTCTCACTTCCTCTTCCAATGTCTGAAGAGAGTATGGGCACTAAGCAGGATCATAGAGTTAGCCAGACAACTTTCATAAACCATTTAAATATAGCTCTTATTTATTCATGTATTTCTATCTGTGTGTATCCCAGTGTCCCAGTTGTCTCGGGCTAGCTCTCTGGATCAGGCAGGGGCAGCTAGGGGCTCTGTGAAACCAGTGGCTGCTGTTCTACGCACCAAAAGCGGCAAGATCATACTTCCTGCTTCCATACCAGGTGAGCGCATACAGGAACAGGATACCCACATTTGGTCTCTCACTCTTGTCTAGAAGGTCATGTAAGTTCTAGATCTAAAAAATGAAATATAAACAATGCTGAATTGGAAGAGCGTGATAACTGTGTTTTAAAGTCCATTGGCACACTATATGTGTAAAATGTGGCAAGGGTTATGATCGTTAGACTGTCACTCTGTCTAGAATATGTTGTAAGTCTGTCATTCTAACTATGGTGTATTTCCTTTATCCACAGCAGGAGGAGCGGTCTACACAATGAAGGTTATGAAGAAACCAACAGTCACCTCCCTCTCCACCACCACCAACGCCACCTCAGCTGCCAAGGAGGCTGTGGAGAAGGAGAGCGCTGAGGAAAAGGAGTGTACACCCCGGATTATCCACCCCTCTCAGCCCCTCTCGCAGACCCCTAGCCCACAGTGCTCTGCGTCTGCCACTGACCCTAAGAAGAAGGACCAGGGTAGAGTGTCTGGGGAGGCTGAGCAGTTCTCAGACAGCCCAGCAGAGGTGAGGCCAGAGGTAGGTAAGGAGGAACCACAGGCCCCTGTCTGTAATGGATCCATGGAAGAAGAGACTTCCATAGAGAAGGACAACATATCAACTCCTACAGAGAAGAAGTCCCTTAACAGAAAACCTACTAATCAAGTTTTTATTGATATGAAGTATCCCCTCGTGGACAGCGCGCCCCTAAACAGTGCCATCTGGAGGCCATTGGAGAAACCGCAGGCGGTGGGTGAGCGTGATCCAGGACGCTGGGGCTTGTCTCTGACCAAGGGAGAGGCAGCCGTACTGGTGAAGGCTCTCTCTGAACACGAGGGCATAGTAGTGGGGCGGAATGGAAAGGATAGTATGGTCACACCGACGCGCAAGGATAACCTGGTCCAACACAATGGAAAGAAGAGCTCTGTGACACTGAAGGGCAAGGATAACCTGGTCCAACACAATGGAAAGAAGAGCTCTGTGACACTGAAGGGCAAGGATAACCTGGTCCAACACAATGGAAAGAAGAGCTCTGTGACACTGAAGGGCAAGGGTAGCTCAGTCACACAGAAAAGAAAGGATAGCTCAGAACTACAAAAAGAACAGGATAGCACAACGTCTCAGAAAGAAACTAATAGCTTGGTCCCACAAAAGGAAAATTATAGCTTGATCACTCCGACAGCAAAGGACGGCTTGGTGACATCAAAGGAAAATGATTGCTTGCTGACACAGAACGGAGGGGGAGGCTTGGCAGATGGCTTGGAGGCTCCAACTGTGAAGAGAACACGACGACCGCCACGCTTGGACATTAAATCCCCACCAACTGAACATATCACTACTACCCCTGTGGCAACGACTGAGGGTAGCCCAGCCAACGTTACACAAGCCACGGGTAGTACCCGTACCCCAGTGTCTCGACCTGGGGGTATTCTTGTTACTAACACTGGGGATGGTGAAAACCAACTAACCCCACAGGAACCTACGAGGCAGGGTAGGACTCCTAAAGTAGGATGGGTTGGGGTTACTACTAGTCCTGTGGTGATTACTGGGCCTGGAGGTAGCTCTGCCAAAGTGACTCCAGCTGCGGGTAGCCCTGTGAAGAGAGCTGCCAGTAGCCCTGCCACTCGGGGTAGGCCTCCTAAAGTACTGAAAGCTGGAGATAGCCCTAGCCTGGCCCCTGGAACTCGGGCTGGGTTAAGCCCTGTGGTGAAGACTGATGGCAGGGCAGCTGGACAACCCGAGCTACAGTTAATAGCTCTGCAGCAATGACTAAAGGAAGCCCGGGTAAAACACCACAGGCTGTGGGTCGGCCTGGAACACGGCCTGTGACCTGCTCTGTTGGTGGGAAGAGGACGATGAGGTCTGACAAGGCCTAGTGGAGCTGAGACTAAGGCTGCATTTCCACACTACCTCCATTGGTGCATCTCAATACAGTGTGGCTCAGTTGGTAGAGCATGGCGCTTGCAAAGCCAGGGTTGTGGGTTTGATTCCCGCGGGGGACCAGTACGAAAATGTATGCACTCACTACTGTAAGTCGCTTTGGATAAGGGTGTCTGCTAAATGACTAAAATGTAGAAATGTACAGTAGTTGTCTACCTCGTTTCCTCTCCCTTCACTCCAATGATGATGCATTTCAGCCTAGTTCCAACCAGAGGAACAAGGGAATCATACTCAACACGTCACGTCAACAGATGTCATTTACTTACTGTCTTTAAAGGCTGCACTCAGGTCCAGAAATCCCATTGAGACCGCCACATGTGCCTGTTCACAAATCCAAAGGACCCTGGACAGTTATGTTTGTGTGAGTTAACCCTGTCTCAGCTTTAGTACTCATCTGCCTGCCTACTTGTGAAAACACAACAAAGCAGACAATGATTTACACCTACAGGACAGTCAGTTTTCAGAACATCTCTAGTCATTGAGCGAAACGTTAAATGAATGAACTGTATTACATGTATTGAAGGTTTGGCTGCTGTTTGAGTAGTTGTACATGGGACATTAGCCCCATGTTGGGGTGAATGTGGGATGTCCTACTTTTTTGGTGAAGTCAATAGTTATTATGTTGTAGAAAGTTGATTACTTGTGCTATTTAATAATCAAACCCCTGTAATTGTTGAAGATAAGTTCAAGGGAAGGTCTGTACAAAAATAATGAACATGTATGACCACAAAACAGGTCAATTACTTTCTGGTCCATTTTTGAAGTTACCAATAGGCCCTAATCTTTGCAGCTGAAAATCATTGATTTCAGATACAACATTCATGTGTTTGTTCATGTCAAAAAAACACTGTAAATGTTATTTCTATGCCACTGTAAAGACTATGTATTATAGCTGCGATTTGTTGTGTCCAGTCCTTTTAAATACACTCTTAATTTCATTACCAGGCTTTTAGGAGTTCTCATAATTAGTACTTTTAAGTCTTTAGCAAATAGAATCTCTACTATTTATTTTATTATTTCTACACAGTCACAACCATGTTAAATATTTTAATGTGCCTTATGAATTGCTTCCCTGTCTGTTTTACAATAGTACTCCTCGTTCAATGATTCTCATGTCTGATTTTTGACGAACTTATGCATAACATGTCAACATTTTTGTTATGACATTTGACATTTGTTTCAATTTTGTGTGTCAAAAACAATCACGATTAAAGCCTAGTGTGTGTGTGTGTGTGTGTGTGTGTGTGTGTGTGTGTGTATATACAAATACTCTTTCTAAATGTTTGTCTGACTTGAGTGTTGAATAATGCTCCTCAATGCATTTTTTTGTAAAGAATTGACTGCTATGTCAGTCACTGAGATGTGCTGGCAAGATACTGTGGCCTTGAAAATGAATTAAACCGTATACATTTCTTTGGTGTGGCAGTTGTAACCTGCACGAAATGCCATGGGGTGGTAGAATAGTATTGAATGTGGAATAATAAAATAGAACAAGAATTAAACAATTTGTAAATATCAGAATTTGACTAGTAATTATAGACATGAATTATTGCAGCGTTCTAATGGTCTACTTATGACCCAGCTTAAATGTATATTTTATCTGGGTTTAACACCTTCACGTCTCTATTACACTGGCGGATACGGGGTAATGATTGCATTTATAGGGCTAGTAGAGTGCAGATGTAGGCTAACTATCTGAGCTACTAATTCCAATATCATGTATTTGATAAATAACAAACTTTTTTTTTCTCTCTGTGCTAATTTAACAAAAGAATGTGCCACGAGAAGTAGGGATGAATGACTGACACACACACACACACACACAGACTGATCTAGGATCTGCATATTCTGCTGCCATCCCCACAGCCCATTGGTAGGCAGGGGAACAAAACTGATCTTAGATCTACGTCTATATGGACGTCCTACTGCACTAGAGCAGGGGTTCCAACCTTTTTCACTCGGCCCCCCTTCCAGCATTGGGGAACCCCCAGGGGGGGTGTTCCCCATCTAGTTCTTTGGGCACAAGCACTGTTCGTGACACAAACTGTTCACACCCCTCTTGTTGGTGTAGAGAATTTATCAGGTTTAAAGCTTATTTCCTGCAATTCTACACATGTCATGGGTTGCAAAGAACATTTTGCTGTTTTAAAGCTAATTTTCTAACGTGTATTCATGTGATATTTGAGTGACCAAAAAATGACTATGGGCTAAAAAAAAAACGAAATAAAGAAACTTTAGCTGACATGGGCTAGTTGATCTGGACATTTCTGACAAGTTATAAATAGCTCTATGCAATTAATACCATGACAAGAGGAACTGATGATACACCAACCAATTTCGAAATTGCACCTTGTGCATTCTACTATTACAACTTTCAAGAGTAAGATTAAAGCCAGACTGAGTTCCTTAAAAACAATGTCAATCGAAACGTTTTTTTTTCGCTGACCCCTTGCGCCCTAGGGTTCGCGCCCCACAGTTTGTGAACCACTGCACTAGAGGAGATGACTAGTTTAGTCGCTAAACATGAGCTAAGCCGACTACAGTACACCCGTCACCGGAGTTTAACGCTGCTCTAACCTACTCAAGAGATTAAAGTTGTACACAAGCCTATGCCCCTAAAGTTTACTCAGCTGCAAAAAAATATTAGTTGGGGATGCAAGCGCGTTTGTATCCTAAAGAAGGATTTCACGGTTCAAACATCGCATAACTTTTAACGTAAGACATTTATCGGGATATTTTACCATCAAGATGACAGTAGACGGGCACGGGTCAACAATAAAAAGTCGGATAAAGAACATGCTGCGGAAGAATCGGAAGGAAAACCTTGCCGACAAGGTGAGTGACTGCCGTTTTGCTTTTCATAGATTTTTTTTTATGCCCGAATGATAGGTTAACTAGAGTAATTTATAGTGTCATTGCATGCAAATTATATTTCTATTTGTGTCAGTTAGGGAAAATAATTAAACATGTTGCTTTATTGTGGGTATATCACTCAAGAAATGCCTTAGATTAAAATGTTCAAATGTAAGACTTCATATTCCCAATAAAATGGTCATAGGTCTGTAAACACCTGAGAAACTGGTAAAAAAAAAAAGTATATTTTGACTTTTCCAATGCATGAGGTTGAGTCAGTGGATCCATCTAATCAGGTTATTGTTGAGAAAATCAAGTACAGAACAGCGTGCAAACTAATCAATCAGCTTCCTCTCACGTTGTATTGATGATAGACACAATTCAGTGTCAGAAAATGCCAGGGAGGTATTTGTTTAGCTCTCTGTCCAGACCAATAGTTCAGTGTCTTTCAGTTTGAGGTCGATATATCCCAACTAGCACATTTGGTTCCTTGGAAGTTGTGGGAACTTGTTTTTAGTTTGACATTGTTTGTGGAAACGAAGCCACACATTTCCTAACCAGTAAAACGGAACTTACATTTTTTGACTTTCTGAGAACATTTATTTTTAGTTTGCAGGGAGGTTCTGAAAATGTTTTACTCTGGTTCCTTAATGGTTTACCTGGAAGGTTGTATTACCGATTGTTTTTATTTTTTGTGACCCAGCATCAATGAGATTTGCGGCTATAATTGTATGTGTTCTGTCCATGGAATTAGTCCACAGCGCCACCAGGATGGAGCTAGCATGCCATGTTTTTTTAACTCATACAAACCTGATCATCTATTCAAACAGACCACATTTCAAAGGAAACGAGCGCCAGAGCTGTTGCCAGAGAATTTAATGTTTATTTCTCTACCAACGTTTTTAAATAATTTTTCAGTACGTCCAATAGGCCTCACAACCGCAGACCACGTGTATGGTGTCGTTTGGAAGAGTGGTTTGCTGATGTCAACGTTGTGAACTGAGTGCCCCATGGTGGCGTTATGGTATGGGCAGGCATAAGCTACGGAAAAGGAACACAATTGTGTATTATCAATGGCAATTTGAATGCACAGAGATACCGTGATGAGATCCTGAGGCCCATTCATCTGCCGCTATCTCCTCATGTTTCAGCATGATAATGCACGGCCCAATGTCGCAAGGATCTGTACACAATTCCTGGAAGTTGAGAATGTCCCAGTTCTCCCATGGCCTGCATACTCACTAGACATGTCACCCGTTGAGCACGTTTGGGATGCTCTGGATTGACGTGTACGACAGCGTGTTCCAGTTCTCGACAATATCCAGCAACTTCACACAGCCATTGAAGAGGAGAGGGACAACGTTACACAGGCCATAATCAACAGTGTGATCAACTCTATGCGAAGGAGATGTCGCGCTGCATGAGGCAAATGGTGGTCACACCAGATACTGACTGGTTTTCTGATCCACACCCCTACCAACAGATGTATATCTGTGAAATCCATAGGTTAGGGCCTAATGAATTTATTTCAATTGACTGATTTCCTTATATGAACTGTAATTCAGTTAAATCTTAAAAATGGTCATGTTGCGTTTTATAATTTTGTTCAGTATACATATTCTATCCATATACTGTCCATATTGCCTATACATCCCATCACATTAACACTATATATACAAAAGTATGTGGACACGCCTTGAAAATAGTGGATTCAGCCATTTCAGCTACACCCCTTGCTGACAGGTGTATAAAATTGAGCACACAGCCATGAAAACTCCATAGATTAACATTGGCAGTATAATGGCCTTACTGAAGAGCTCAGTGACTTTCAACGTGGCACCGTCATAGAATGCCACCTTTCCAACAAGTCAGTTCATCAAATTTCTTCCCTGCTAGAGCTGCCCCAGAAATCTCTAAGTGATGTTATTGTGAAGTGGAAATGTCTAGGAACAAACAATGGCTCAGCCGCAAAGTGGTAGGCCACACAAGCTCACAGAATGGGACCACTGAGTGCTGAAAAAATTATTTGTCCTCGGTTGCAGAACTCACTACCGAGTTCCAAACTGCCTCAGGAAGCAATGTCAGCACAATAACTGTTCTGCGGGAGCTTCATGAAATGGGTTTCCATAGTGGAGCAGCCGCACACAAGTCTAAGATCACCATGCGCAATCCAAAGCATCAGCTGGAGTGGTGTAAAGCTCGCCGATATTGGACTCTGGAGCAGTGAAACGCGTTCTCTGGAGTGATGAATCACGCTTCACCATCTGGCAGTCCGATGGATGAATCTGGGTTTAGCAGATGCCAGGAGAACGCTACCTGCCCCAATGCATAGTGCCAACTGTAAAGTTTGGTGGGAGAGGAATAATGGTCTGGTGCTGTTTTTCATGGCTCGGCTAGGCCCCTTAGTTCCATTGAAGGGAAATCTTAACGCTACAGCATACAATGACATTCTGAACGATTCTGTGCTTCCAACTTTGTGGCAACAGTTTGGGAAAGGCCCTTTCCTGTTTCAGCATGACAATGCCCCCGTGCGCAAAGCGAGGTCCAAACAGAAATGGTTTGTCGATATCAGTGTGAAAGAACGTGACTGGCCTGCACAGAGCCCGGACCTCCACCCCATTGAAAACCGTTGGGATGAATTGGAACACCAACTGCAAGCCAGGCCTATTTGCCTAACATCAGTGCCCAACCTCATTAATGCTCTTGTGGCTGAATGGAAGCAAGTCCCCGCAACAATGTTCCAACATTTAGTGGAAAGCCTTCCCAGAAGAGTGGAGGCTGTTATAGGAGCAAAGGGGACCAACTCCATATTACTGCCCATGTTTTTGGACTGAGATGTTTCATGAGAAGGTGTCCACATACCTTTGGTCATGTAGTGTGTGTGTGTGTGTGTGTGTATGTGTATGTGTATATATATATATATATATATATATATATATATATAGTACCAGTCAAAAGTTTGGACACACCTACTCATTCAAGGGTTTTTCTTTATTTTGACTATTTTCTACATTGTAGAATAATAGTGAACACATCAAAACTATGAAATAACACATGGAATCATGTGGTAACCAAAAAAGTGTTAAACAAATCAAAATATATTTTAGATTCTTCATAGTAGCCACCCTTTGACTTGATTACAGCTTTGCACACTCTTGGAATTCTCTCAACCAGCTCCATGATGTAGTCACCTGAATGCATTTCAATTAACAGGTGTGTCTTGTGAAAAGTTAATTTGTAGAATTTCTTTCCTTCTTAATGCGTTTGAGCCAATCAGTTGTGTTGTGACAAGGTAGGGGTGGCATACAGAAGATAGCCCTATTTGGTAATTGACCAAGTCCATATTGCTGCAAGAACAGCTCAAATAAGCAAAGAGAAACGACAGTCCATTACTTTAAGACATGAAGGTCAGTCAATCCAGACAATTTCGAAACTTTGTTAGTTTCTTCAAGTGCAGTCGCAAAAACCATCAAGGGCTATGATGAAACTGGCTCTCATGAGGACTGCCACAGGAAAGGAAGACCCAGAGTTACCTCTGCTGCAGAGGAGAAGTTTATAAGAGTTACCAGCCTCAGAAATTGCAATCCAAATAAATGCTTCAGAGTTCAAGTAACAGACACATCTCAACTTCAACTCTTCAGAGGAGACTGCATGAATCTTGACTGCGTGAATGGTCAGATTGCTGCAAAGAAACCAATACTAAAGGACAACAATAATAAGAAGAGACTTCCTTGGGCCAAGAAACATGAGCAATGGACATTAGACCGGTGGAAATCTGTCCTTTGGTCTGATGAGTCCAAATTTGAGATTTTTGGTACAACCACCTTGTCTTTGAGACGCAGAGTAGGTGAACGGATGTTCTCCGCATGTGTGGTTCCCACCGTGAAGCATGGAGGAGGAGGTGTGATGGTGTGATTTGCTGGTGACACGTTAAAGCCTTATTCCAAAATTGACCCCAAAAAATCCCCTCAATCTACACACAATACCCCATAATGACAAAGCAAAAACATTTTTTTTAGACATTTTTGCTAATTTATATAAAGAAAAAATTTAAAACTTTGCACATTTACATCATTACAGCCTTGTGTCTTCTTGGGTATGACGCTACAAGCTTGGCACACCTGTATTTGGGGAGTTTCTCCCATTCTTCTCTGCCGATCCTCTCAAGCTCTGTCAGGTTGGATGGGGAGCATCGCTGTACAGCTATTTTCAGGTCTCTCCAGAGATGTTCGATCGGGTTCAAGTCCGTGCTCTGGCTGAGCCACTCAAGAACATTCAGAGACTTGTCCCGAAACCACTCCTGCATTGTCTTGGCTGTGTGCTTAGGGCCATTGTCTTGTTGGAAGGTAAACCTTTGCCCCAGTCTGAGGTCCTGAGCGTTCTGGAGAAGGTTTTCATCAGGATCTCTCTGTACTTTGCCTAGTTTCTTTCCCTCGATCCTGACTAGTCTCCCAGTCTTTGCCGCTGACAAACATCCCCACAGCATGATGCTGCCACCACCATGCTTCACCGTAGGACGGTGCCAGGTTTCCTCCAGATGTGATGCGTGGCATTCAGGCCAAAGAGTTTAATCTTGGTTTCATCAGACCAGAGAATCTTGTTTCTCATGGTCTGAGAGTCCTTTAGGTGCCTTTTGGCAAACTCCAAGTGGGCTGCCATATGCATTTTAGTGAGGAGTGGCTTCCATCTCGCCACTCTACCATAAAGGCCTGATTGGTCAAGTGCTGCAGAGATGATTTTCCTTCTTGATAGGTTCTCCCATCTCCACAGAGGAAGTCTGGAGCTCTGTCAGAGTGAACATTGGATTCTTCCCTGACCAAGACCGTTCTATACCGATTGCTCAGTTTGGCCCGGCGGCCAGCTCTAGGAAGAGTTTTGGTGTTTCTAAACTTCTTCAATTTAGGAATGAGCGAGGCCACTGTGTTCTTGGGAACTTTCAATGCTGCAGAAATGTTTTGGTACCCTTCCTCAGATCTGTGCCTCGACACAATCCTGTCTTGGAGCTCTACGGACAATTCCTTCGACCTCATGGCTTGGTTTTTGCTCTGACATCCACTGTCAACTGGGGGACCTCATATAGACAGGTGTGTGCCTTTCCAAATCATTTCAAATCAATTGAATTGACCACAGGTGGACTCCAATCAAGTTGTAGAAACATCCCAAGGATGGTCAATGGAAACAGGATTCACCTGAGCTCAATTTTGAGTGTCATAGCAAAGGGTCTGAATACTTACGTAAATAAAGTATTTCTGTTTTTTATTTTTAATAAATTAGCAAAAAAATCAAAACCTGTTTTCGCTTTGTCATTATGGGGTCTTGTGTGTAGATTGAGGGAAAAAATGTAATGTAGAAAGAAACACCAGGGGGAGACTCGTCGAGTTCTGGTGACAGACGTAGTCAAATGAAATGTTATTAGTCACATACACATGGTTAGCAGATGTTATTGTGAGTGTAGCGAAATGCTTGTGCTTCTATTTCTGACAGTGCAGCAATATCAACAAGTCATCTAATGTCATAAAGTTGACTATTCATTAATGTGAAGACTGTTATATTATCAAATCAATTCTCTGTGTAATTATTCCATGATTTAAACTAATCATGGAATTGTAATTAACTTGATGTCGGGGCAACACAGGAAAATGTTGTTTAAAGAGTTACAATTTCCCGA
This sequence comes from Salmo salar, assembly GCF_965601325.2. NCBI lineage: Eukaryota > Metazoa > Chordata > Actinopteri > Salmoniformes > Salmonidae > Salmo > Salmo salar. The sequence goes on from NC_138305.1 coordinate 58,221,479, forward strand.
ATTTAACTCTCTTCAGATATTTTCAATATCTTATCGATTACAGTCACTTATTAATGTATTACCTCAGTCATATTCTGAATGTCGTGAACCCTTGCATAAATGATGAATCAGTGATATACAAATTGGCTTAATTATTTATTTACTAACTCACTAAATAATAATCACACAGAATTACATAAACACACACAGGATAGGTAACACATTGGTTACTCACATGATACACTGAAAAGTCCCTAGTGGACTAAACCGATATCACGGCTTGGTTGACAAAGGAAATGGGTGGGGACACATAAGAAAGAGCGGAAGAACAGAATGGGCCCACTACAGTACATACATACAGTTGAATACGTTCATCGTAAATATGGATATTTAGCAACCTAACAACCACTCCTTTGGATTTTAGAAATGCAATGTACATATTTACGCTTGTTTGTCGTTGCTGTCTCTCCATTGAAAACACTCGATCAGTCAGAGTCTCTGGTTGTTTAAGTCTAGTCGCCATGTCCTTTGAGCTCTGTTATATATGGATACGTCAGGCGTACTAATGGTCATTGCATAGGGAAATGTTCTTGAGATGGATCTTTCAGAGTACCATTGTTCTTAGTTGATCTGTTAGAATAGATGCTTCCGCAGTTGTCGGTATCCTCGTCCTAGACTTACACACATTTCCAGCTGCAGACTGGTAAAGTGGCGTCTAGGATTTGCTCCTTCTGTAGCAATCTATTGGTCTCTCTTGTTGATTATTCAGGTCACAGCTAGAACCACTTCACACACCGGCAGCAACCCGGCATGTTTTGGTCTAAATGTACATTTCGGCAGAAGTTGGTTTTATACTGGAGTAGAGAAGAGGCTGACTGATCATAAATTACTATGAAAAACTATTCTCATTTAGAAGACTAAAATCACATTGTCTTCCCAAAAGTATTCTTATAATTAATCATTTATTTTACACAACATTTGGATGCAAACCCCATAATTGAGAAGTGTCTACAATCAAATGATAATGTGGTCACCAAATGAAACAAATTTGACATGGTCATTCCTTGATTTCCCACTGACCATTCGAACTGTCCAGATTTACAGAGATACTGTTTCATCATTCAACCTTTTGATGTTAAAGTTTGGCCAAGTCTCTCTCTGTGTCCCAAAGTCACACATTCCAATCCCAATACTACAGACCCAGAAGCAGAGTATTTATGACCGTCATAAAACTGTGTAGAGAGAGAGCGAGACATAGGGCCACTTCAAGACACTAACAATTCCACAACAACTACCTAATACACACAAATCTAAGTAAAGGGATGGAATGAGAATATGTACATTATAAATATATGGATGAGCAATGACCGAGCGGCATAGGCAAGATACAATAGATGGTATAAAATAAAGTATATACTTATGGGATGAGTAATGCAAGATATGTAAACTTCATTAATAAAGTGACTAGTGATCCATTTGTTTGTGGCCAATGATTTGAAGTCTGTATGTAGGTGTATGTGTTAGTGATGGCTGTTTAACAGTCTGATGGCCTTGAGAGAGAAACAATTTTTCAGTGTCTCTGTCCCAGCTTTGATGCACCTGTACTGAACTTGCCTTCTGGATGGTAGTGGGGTGAACAGGCAATGGCTTGGGTGGTTGTTGTCTTTGATTATCTTTTTGGCCTTCCTGTGACATCAGATGCTGTAGGTGTCCTGGAGGGCAGGTAGTTTGCCCCAGGTGATGCTTTGTGCAGACCGCACCACCCTCTGGAGAGCCCTGCTGTTGTGGGCGGTGCAGTTGCCTTACCAGGCAATGATACAGCCCGACAAATGCTCTCAATTGTGCATCTGTAAAAGTTTGAGGGTTTTAGGTGACAAGCCAACAGGCGCTGTTGTGCCTTCTTTACCACACTGTCTGTGTGGGTGGACCATTTCAGCTTGTCCGTGATGTGTACGCCGAGGAACTTCAAGCTTTCCAGCTTCTCCACTGCTGTCCCGTCGATGTGGAGAGGGGAGTGAGTCATGATGGAGAATGCGGGCAATCTGACAACGTGGTCAGACCAGGGTTGACGTTTACGCAGTATCAGCATCGACAAGTTGATAGCTCAGTTCGTATGGGCCCAACAAGACATTCAGGAATGAACGCTGGAAGAACAGCATGTACAGAATGTCCGCCTGCTTGAGGAAGTCAAGAAGCTGCGAGGAGAAACGCAGACCGACTCGCATCCAAATCCGTTTTTACTCAAGCTAACGGAGGATGACGACATTGAGACCTACAGTTGAAGTCGGAAGTTTACATACACTTAGGTTGGAGTCATTAAAACTCGTTTTTCAACCACTCCACAAATTTCTTGTTGGCAAACTATAATTTCGGCAAGTCGGTTAGGACATCTACTTTGTGCATGACAGAAGTAATTTTTCCAACAATTGTTTACAGACAGATTATTTCACTTATAATTCACTGTATCACAATTCCAGTGGGTCAGAAGTTTACATACTAAGTTGACTGTGCCTTTTAAACAGCTTGGAAAATTCCAGAAAATGGTGTCATGGCTTTAGAAGCTTCTGATAGGCTAATTGACATCATTTGAGTCAATTGGAGGTCTACCTGTGGATGTATTTCAAGGCCTACCTTCAAACTCAGTGCCTCTTTGCTTGACATCATGGGGAAATCAAAAGAATCAGCCAAGACCTCAGAAAATAAATTGTAGACCTCCACAAGTCTGGTTCATCCTTGGGAGCAATTTCCAAACGCCTGAAGGTACCACGTTCATCTGTACAAATGGTATGCAAGCATAAACACCATGGGACCACGCAGCCGTCATACCGCTCAGGAAGGAGATGCGTTCTGTCTCCTAGAGATGAACGTACTTTGGTGCGAAAAGTGCAAATCAATCCCAGAACAACAGCAAAGGACCTTGTGAAGATTGAAAAAATAAAAGTTGTGGCAAAATGGCTTAAGGACAACAGTCAAGGTATTGGAGTGGCCATCACAAAGCCCTGACATCAATCCTATAGAAAATGTGTGGGCAGAGCTGAAAAAGTGTGTGCGAGCAAGTAGGCCTACAAACCTGACTCAGTTACATCAGCTCTGTCAGGAGGATTGGGCCAAAATTCACCCAACTTATTGTGGGAAGCTTGTGGAAGGCTACCCTAAACGTTTGACCCAAGTTAAACAATTTGAAGGCAATGCTACCAAATACTAATTGAGTGCATGTAAACTTCTGACGCACTGGGAGTGTGATGAAAGAAATAAAAGCTGAAATCAATCATTCTCTCTACTGTTATCCTGACATTTCACATTCTTAAAATAAAGTGGTGATCCTAACTGACCTAAAACAGGGAATTTTTACTAGGATTAAATGTCAGGAATTGTGAAAAACTGAGTTTAAATGTATGTAAACTTCGGACTTCAACTGTAGAACAAGATGGAAGCCTGTAGGAACATTATGCTGAAGTACTGAAATTCCCACAGAAGAACGTTGTTTCTTAATGTTCTCTAAACTACACTGCTCAAAAAAATAAAGGGAACACTAAAATAACACAACCTAGATCTGAATGAATGAAATAATCTTATTAAATACTTTTTTTCTTTACATAGTTGAATGTGCTGACAACAAAATCGCACAAAAATAATCAATGGAAATCCAATTTATCAACCCATGGAGGTCTGGATTTGGAGTCACACTCAAAATTAAAGTGGAAAACCACACTACAGGCTGATCCAACTTTGATGTAATGTCCTTAAAACAAGTCAAAATGAGGCTCAGTAGTGTGTGTGGCCTCCACGTGCCTGTATGACCTCCCTACAACGCCTGGGCATGCTCCTGATGAGGTGGCGGATGGTCTCCTGAGGGATCTCCTCACAGACCAGGACTAAAGCATCCGCCAACTCCTGGACAGTCTGTGGTGCAACGTGGCGTTGGTGGATGGAGCGAGACATGATGTCCCAGATGTGCTCAATTGGATTCAGGTCTGGGGAACGGGCGGGCCAGTCCATAGCATCAATGCCTTCCTCTTGCAGGAACTGCTGACACACTCCAGCCACATGAGGTCTAGCATTGTCTTACATTAGGAGGAACCCAGGGCCAACCGCACCAGCATATGGTCTCACAAGGGGTCTGAGGATCTCATCTCGGTACCTAATGGCAGTCAGGCTACCTCTGGCGAGCACATGGAGGGCTGTGCGGCCCCCCAAAGAAATGCCACCCCACACCATGACTAACCCACCGCCAAACCGGTCATGCTGGAGGATGTTGCAGGCAGCAGAACGTTCTCCACGGCGTCTCCAGACTCTGTCACGTCTGTCACATGTGCTCAGTGTGAACCTGCTTTCATCTGTGAAGCGCACAGGGCGCCAGTGGCGAATTTGCCAATCTTGGTGTTCTCTGGCAAATGCCAAACGTCCTGCACGGTGTTGGGCTGTAAGCACAACCCCCATCTGTGGACGTCGAGCCCTCATACCACCCTCATGGAGTCTGTTTCTGACCGTTTGAGCAGACACATGCACATTTGTGGCCTGCTGGAGGTCATTTTGCAGGGCTCTGGCAGTGCTCCTCCTGCTCCTCCTTGCACAAAGGTGGAGGTAGCGGTCCTGCTGCTGGGTTGTTGCCCTCCTACGGCCTCTTCCACGTCTCCTGATGTACTGGCCTGTCTCCTGGTAGCGCCTCCATGCTCTGGACACTACGCTGACAGACACAGCAAACCTTCTTGCCACAGCTCGCATTGATGTGCCATCCTGGATGAGCTGCACTACCTGAGCCACTTGTGTGGGTTGTAGACTCCGTCTCATGCTACCACTAGAGTGAAAGCACCGCCAGCATTCAAAAGTGACCAAAACATCAGCCAGGAAGCATAGGAACTGAGAAGTGGTCTGTGGTCCCCACCTGCAGAACCACTCCTTTATTGGGGGTGTCTTGCTAATTGCCTATAATTTCCACCTGTTGTCTATTCCATTTGCACAACAGCATGTGAAATTTATTGTCAATCAGTGTTGCTTCCTAAGTGGACAGTTTGATTTCACAGAAGTGTGATTGACTTGGAGTTACATTGTGTTGTTTAAGTGTTCCCTTTATTTTTTTGAGCAGTATATTTCAGAACATCCCCAATGTCAAACCAAGTTGGTGAACGTTTCTAGAACATTACAAAAATTGAAATTAAATGTAAACATGTTTGAACTTTTAGGAAATGTTATGTTAAAGTAATGAAATACCAAGAAAATGTCAACGAGGGGCTATGCGTTCTATGGAAAATAATGAACAACGTTGCATTATTTTCCAGAGAACGCATAGAGCCCCAAGTTGATTATCCCTTCTATAAAATCCTCTCAGATCTCCACTAATGCATAGTGATTGCGGGCTAGGGACTAGGGCAGGATTTGGGATTGGCTTGTTAAAACTCTAGAATTGTCTGTCTCCCTCTGTAGGTGACTTTGGAGAGGGTCCTGGGAATCACAGCCTCTGGCAACAGTGGTCTGGCCTGTGACCCCCACTCTGGTCTTGTGGCCTATCCTGCTGGGTGAGTCTAGGGGGAGAGAAAGAGAGGTGTGTGTGTGTGTGTGTGTGTGTGTGCATGCCATACCTGGGTTCAAATACTATTTCAAATGTCTCAATTATTTTCACATACAATATATCTGAATACTTAATTCGAATGTATTTGAAAAGACAAGTAGTAATGTATTTGAAAATACTAAAATACACTGCCATTAATTTAACTCAGGTATTTTTACTGAACAAAAATATAAATGCAACATGTATAGTTTTGGTCCCATGTTTCATGAGCTGAAATAAAAGATCCCAGAAATGTTCCATATGCACAAAAAGCTTATTTCGCTCAAATTTTGGGCACAAATTTGTTTACATCTCTGGTAGTGAGCATTTCTCCTTTGCCAAGATGATCCATCCACCTGACAGGTTGGCATATCAAGAAGCTGATTTAAACAGCATGATCATTACACAGGTGCACCTTGTGCTGGGGACAATAAAATTACACTAAAATGTGCAGTTTTGTTACACAACACAATGCCACAGATGTCTCAAGTTTTGAGGGAGCGTGCAATTGGCATGCCGACTGCAGGACTGTCCACCAGAGCTGGACAGTCTGCACACACAACCCTGATTGGCGAATAGGATCATCTAGACTCTATGCAAATAAAATATCATTGGTCAGAATAATCAGAACAGATTGTGATGTCATGCTGTGGGCCAAAAACAGGCTGAAATTACAGGTTTTTTAAAAAGCTCTTACACCTAAAGGGCATTATCATAATTTTCACAACTTCAGTGTGTTATTTCAACCTCATTGTGTCAAAATATAATTACAAAATAATTAAAATCACTTTTTGGACTACACTGCCCCTTTTAAAGCTCATCAAGATTGCTCTGTACTACTCTACTCTCATCCCAGGACTCATTCCCTACGTGGTGCTTTAACTGTGCTGTACGCAGAGTTGCTGTTCCATCATGCAGACTATGTAAGGTCCTTGTTCAACATTAGCAGTGCTGAATACGTCCAAGCTAAGATGGGATGGGGCTAGAGGGATGAACGAATGGAGTATTTAGTGGACGATCAGCATTTCTCAGAGTTGCTGCTGACTCTGTCTGCCTGTAAGCAGAAACAGTAAACAGAAGCAGAAATGCCGTAAGTAGGCCATGCTTCCTAAAAGCCTCTGTCATAACCTTATTAATCAGGCCAATGTCTGGAACAACAAGAGAATTAGGTCCTTGGACTAGCTCTGCGCCAAGGACTGTGTGTGTGTGCCATTGTTCATACCTTTTGCCAATCCTCCTCAGCTCCTCTATTTTAAACTCCTGGCACACTTAATAGGCCAGGGACGTGGTTCACACATAGCTGTTTCACAAAGCTGCCAGGGTGTCCTGTCATAATTTACACCCCCACATTCTCTGTGACCAGGAAGTGATGATAGCAGGAAGTGATAGGCACACATTATGACAGGGACTCGGGTATCTGATTTGAATGGCAGGCAGGTAGAAGCTCAGAGGTTCACACGATTATCAGGCAGGCTTAGAGATTCTGTTTAGGATCAGTGGAAGCTTTACAGTAGTAACACTGCTTTACATATTATATATTCAGGATTAAGAGAAGCGTTGTTGCTGAACACAGAACAAACAGCCCTCCGAAAGCCTGTTAGGTAACTAACACCCCTGTTGGGTTGCTACTGTTACATACGGTGCCTTCAGAAAGTGTTCATACACCTTGACTTGTTCCACATTTTGTTGTGTTGCAGCCTGAATAAAAAATGTATGAAATAGATTTTTTTCCCACATCTATCTTCTCACAATACCCCATAATGACAAAGTGAAAACATATTTTTAGAAATGGTTGCAAATTTCTTGGAAAATGAAATACAGAAATATGTTATTTACATAAGTATTCACGGTGAATGCCATATTCCTCTCTGCCTTATTGGAAATGCAAATTGCCCTTATATCATGTAATTATTATTCTGCAGCCACATATTACTCAGCTGCCGACAAAGTGCATAAGACGATGGTCGACTTTAATGAGAGGATACAGTGTAATTACAGTAGTAATTCCTGATGTGTAACCCTGGTGTGTTTCTCCTGCTCTGTAGCTGTGTGGTGGTCCTGCTGAACCCCAAGAAGAACAGACAGCACCACATCCTGAATACATCCAGGTGAGACATTACTCACTCACACTACCAACCCCTAATCGCCATCCTCCTCATGACCTGATCATCCTCTACCCATCTCCTGAACACCCACTGATACATGCATGACTGTACCCACAGAATACTCCTCTCTTTTTAACAGGAAAACTATCACAGCTCTGTCCTTCTCTCCAGATGGCAAATACTTGGTCACAGGAGAGGTGAGTGAGTTTTCTTTCTTTGATTTTAATCCTCAAAAGCTGGTTAGTGGGTTTGATTGAATATCTGTGTTGTTGTGCCGTAGGTGTGGTAATGTTCGAGCTCCAGATTAGCTCATGTGGCTCGACGTTGATGTGACGCCTAATCCCAGCTAGCCAATCAGAGCCAAAATAAATCCCTCTCGCTGTAAATAGGTGATCACTTCAGAGTTGCCATAGCAGCAGGGGTCAAAGTACCAAGTACCATGCTCATAGGACTGCTGTTGGTTACACACACAACCACACACCCACCCCTCTCTGGGTAGAAGTTACCCTTAGGTAGAGATCTAGGATCAGTTTAGCCTTCCCAATGCTAACCTTAACCATTAGGGTGGGGGAATAGATTATTATTGGTTATTGAGGAAGGTATCTCAATTGAATCCTTCCTACATTTCCTTTTCTTTTGGGTCATGGTTAAAGACTATAATATCACTGATAGACTCTGTCATTATATTGATTTGAGTTCCTTGCTATGGAAGCAATGATGACTCTGTTACAGAAGCAGAACAATCAGTAGTATAAAAACTAGCGGTAAAAATGTGGATATCTCTGAGAGGACGATCTGATAACACACAAACACACAGAGGAGCTGATCCACAGACAGTGTTTTTCATAGAGTCCCTGTATCCTCAGCTGACCATGTCCTGAACTCTGACCTGGGCACAGTCACATTCAAGTAACAACCTTTTGACCTTTTTGATAGTGTGTGAAATGGTTCAGACTGAGTGGATTGTGGCTGACACAGCATGTGTAATCTCACTGTGACTATCTCTCTCTCCCCCTTCTCTCCATCTATCTTCCCTTCTCTCGTTCTCGCACTCCCTCCCAGTCGGGTCACCTGCCTGCGGTGCGTGTTTGGGAGGTGTGTGAGTTTCGGCAGGTGGCAGAGCTGCAGGAACATAAGTATGGCGTATCCTGTGTGGCCTTCTCTCCCAACAGTAAATACATCGTCAGCGTGGGTTACCAGCATGACATGATGGTCCACGTCTGGGCATGGAAGGTACGCCAGCAGCCTCTGGCCAATAGGCATCTTACTTAAGTTGCCCAATGCACCTTTCTGTCAACAAATGAAATTCTCATCTGCCCTCTGTGACCTTTCTATGAGCAAATATTGTCTGCCCTTCTGCTATAGCCACTGCCCCAGAGACAGCAACATCAATATTATCTGCCCTTCAGCTATAGCCACTGCTCCAGAGACGGCAACATCAATATTATCTGCCCTTCAGCTATAGCCACTGCTCCAGAGACGGCAACATCAATATTATCTGCCCTTCAGCTATAGCCACTGCTCCAGAGACAGCAACATCAATATTATCTGCCCTTCAGCTATAGCCACTGCTCCAGAGACAGCAACATCAATATTATCTGCCCTTCAGCTATAGCCACTGCTCCAGAGACAGCAACATCAATATTATCTGCCCTTCAGCTATAGCCACTGCTCCAGAGACAGCAACATCAATATTATCTGCCCTTCAGCTATAGCCACTGCTCCAGAGACAGCAACATCCATATTATCTGCCCAGAGACAGCAACATCCATATTATGCTTGTGTAACTGCCACAGGGTCTATACTTCTATAGTTACTGCCCTCATACATGTTGTGTTTTTGTTGTGGTTGCAGAAGAACACAGTAGTTGCTGCTAACAAGGTTTCCAGTAAGGTGACAGCAGTGTCCTTCTCTGAGGACAGCTCCTACTTTGTGACAGCAGGGAACAGACACGTCAAGTTCTGGTACCTGGACCACTCCAAATCTATCAAGGTACTTCCGTCTCTGTTTCTTGGGTTTCTGTGCAGGCTAATGCTACTGATTGTGAGCAGAATAACAGAACGGCCAACTCTTCTGACTCATTGCATTTTACATAACTAACTAACTGCATTTCTCTCTACAGGCCAGTACACCAGTCCCTCTGCCGGGGCCCTCTCGGCTCCTAATACTAAGTCTAATACTAATAACACTAGTGTTTCTGTTGTCTGTGCAGGCCAGTACACCTGTCCCTCTGCTGGGGCGCTCTGGGCTCCTGGGGGAGCTGCGGAACAACTTCTTTTGTGATGTGGCGTGTGGGCGGGGCTCTCAGGCCGAAAGCACCTTCTGTATCACCTCCTCCGGTCTGCTCTGTGAGTTCAACCCCAAGAGGATGCTGGACAAGTGGGTGGACTTACGGGTGAGTCACTGACAGATGGATGGGCATATGGGTGAGTCACTGACAAATGGGTGGGCCTATGGGTGAGTGACTGACATAGGAGTGTGAAGGTGCCTTTGGACTGTTAACAGATGGCCTCGTGCTAGGAAATGTCCGGCATGTGTCTGTGGAGGGAAAGGAGTTCATGTCTGTCTTTGGTATGGACTCTGTCCAACTGAAGGCTCTATTGAGGTCTGTGTGTCCCCTGTGTCCTGCCAGCAGTAAGGGGATCACAGGGAGATTAGGGTTAAGGACAGGGACGAGGACAGGATGTGTTTGAGATACTTTCAATGGGAACACCTTTGTCCATCCAGGAGTGAGGCCAGGAAATTGAGCTTAGATATGTAACCTAGATCATTACTGACTGGATCCTTGACACTAGATTTTCTCTGTTGCATAACTTCCTGTCCTCTGTAGACCATGCGTAGCAATGTCAATCTCTGTGTCTGAGAAGCACCTCCAAGTCACTCTTTAATGTTATCGATTGATTGATTGGTAGACTGACTGGTTAATTGATTTCTTCCTGTCCCCGTAGACCAGTGTGGCCAGGTCTCTGTGTGTGTCAGAGGAGCTGATCTTCTGTGGCTGTGCTGATGGGATGGTGCGAGCCTTCAGCCCTGCTGACCTGGGGTTCATCTGTACCCTGCCAAGACCACACCACCTTGGCACTGACGTGTCCAGCATCACACAGGCCAGGTGTGACACACACACACACACCTCTGGGTAGAAGTTACCCTTAGGTATAGATCTAGGATCAGCTTACCCTTCCTAATGCTAACCTTAACTATTAAGGTGGGGGAATACGAAACTAACCTTAGATCAGTTTCTAGGGGCATCTTCACAACCTTGTTTTACAACCAATATTAGGAGCTGAAGCAGGTTACTCCTGGTACACCATGCATTAACATAAGTCACACATTACTTATTTTCTCCCATCAGCCACCTGTTCTCCAACAAGATGTCCGCCCGCTACCCTGACTCTGTGGCGGTGACCTATGACCCGGTCAGTCATTGGTTGAGCTGTGTGTATAACGACCACAGCCTGTATGTGTGGGATGTCAGGGACCTCCACAGGGTAGGCAAGGTGCATTCTGCCCTCTACCACGCTGCCTGTGTCTGGGACCTACAGGTAAAATGTCAAGATATCAGAGTAATATTTGAGGGCTGTAGAGATGATTAAGTGTCTCTGTAGTTGAGGCTATATGGAAGTACTTCAGTACGATGCAGAGTGAGTGTTCCTTTACAATACCATCGCATCCTTCTCCATGTGTTCTTCCTCCCCTCTCTGTTCTCCAGATGGTCCCAGAGGTCCCAGAGTCTGGCCTGTCTTCTGGAGAGTTCCTCAGCTGTTCAGCAGACAACACTGTCAGACTGTGGAGTACAGAGAGGCAGGGACACACACATCCGCAGAATGTTCTCAGTAAGGTATGTGTCCAATACTTAACAGTGTACTGTAGTAGATACCGACCCACCTCTGCATGTAAAAAGCTGTGTTGTGTTGACCCCTGTTAACACTCTTGCTGTATTGGCTCCTGGGAGTCTTCTTTCTCCCTCACTTTTCATCCACCTCTCTACCCCTCAGGACTTGTTGAAGGTGATCTATATGGATGAAAACACCACCGCCCTGGTGGAAACAGAGGGAAGTCTGTCTGTTAGCACAGAGAAGACAGATGGACAGACAGCAGAGACCAGGACAGGCATTAGGACCATCTGTGTCAGCCCCGATGGGAAACACCTGGCGTCTGGAGACCGCAACGGGATGCTGAGGTATGGAACGGGAAGAGAATGCAATGGGGATGGGATAGGAATGTCTGTGCAGGGTGTGTGTTTGATGTGTGTTTGATGTGTGTTTGATGTGTGTTTGATGTGCCTTTGATGTGCGTTTGTGTGCGTGTGTTCTGCAGGGTTCATGACCTCAGCAGTATGACAGAGATTCAGAAGGTGGAGGCCCATGACTCAGAGATCCTGTGTCTGGAATACTCTAAACCAGAGACAGGTCTGAAGCTGTTAGCCACCGCTAGCCGCGACCGTCTGATCCACGTCCTGGATGCGGAGAAAGACTACGGCCTAGTCCAGACCCTGGACGAACACTCTTCATCCATCACCGCTGTCCGATTCGCTGGTGAGCGACCTGTAACCTCCCGGCATCAGAGAGAAAGGCGTCATCGTGACGTCAACATATGTAGAACAGATACAGTCTATGTAGTAAGGTTTGACAGTAGGAGATGGGTACTGTATGGAAGATCTTTGTCATGGTCAAAGCTCTGGGGTTGTTTTCATGGCTAGGGTTACTTTGCCTCTCCTCCCTCAGCCAATGACAACAAGGTGAGGATGATCAGCTGTGGAGCAGACAAGAGCATCTACTTCCGTACGGCTCACAGGGTAAGGCACTCAACACTCAGTCAGGGTACACAGGGTAAGGAACACGTTAGGGTGTCACGTTGCAATTACAGAAGTCCAAAATTTGAGTTGTTGTAAATGCAACGTTTTGTAACTAACTGGGTTCTCAGTATCTCAACATTTACATAAGAGACAACAGTCATCATCATCCACTCTTCATACGTTCCTCCTTCCCTTTCAAATGTCCCTATTAGGATAATGGTTAGAGGAATGGGACTACTGTTAAGTTCTGGAACATGAGTCCATCGCAGGGACAGGGTTCCACTTCCAGACCCAAAAATGTCTTGTTAACTTCCTGCTAGCATCTTAACCAGTGTAAATAGACATTATTTGAGTGGCAGTTTAGGAAACAAACACTGACATGCATCTCTCTTTCTCTCTCAATCTGATCTTCTCTGGCAGTGCTCTCTGTTCCATCTATTATCATGCTCTTTGTTTTTACCAAGTGGCTGCCTGTCGGTATTTAACTTCGAGAAATTGCACACGGCCCCCATCTGGTTTTTCAGAGTTTTAAAAGCATCTGTTACCGTCTATAAGGGAATGTAGCTCTGCTTGTATATGAACTGCAGACACTGAGCATAGAGAGTAGAATACCTTAAGATGATGTTAACATTATTGTTCAAGAGTAAGCTAGATAACTCCAACAGAGGTTGTTGTTGTTCTCTCCCCCCTCAGACAGACGGAGGTATAGAGGTTTGTTCTCTCCCCCCTCAGACAGACGGAGGTACAGAGGTTTGTTCTCTCCCCCCTCAGACAGACGGAGGTACAGAGGTTTGTTCTCTCCCCCCCCAGACAGACGGAGGTACAGAGGTTTGTTCTCTCCCCCCTCAGACAGACGGAGGTACAGAGGTTTGTTCTCTCCCCCCTCAGACAGACGGAGGTACAAAGGTTGTTGTTGTTCTCTCCCCCCTCAGACAGACGGAGGTACAGAGGTTTGTTCTCTCCCCCCTCAGACAGACGGAGGTACAGAGGTTTGTTCTCTCCCCCCTCAGACAGACGGAGGTACAGAGGTTTGTTCTCTCCCCCCTCAGACAGACGGAGGTACAGAGGTTTGTTCTCTCCCCCCTCAGACAGACGGAGGTACAGAGGTTTGTTCTCTCCCCCCTCAGACAGACGGAGGTACAGAGGTTTGTTCTCTCCCCCCTCAGACAGACGGAGGTACAGAGGTTTGTTCTCTCCCCCCTCAGACAGACGGAGGTATAGAGGTTGTTGTTTTTCTCTCCCCCCTCAGACAGACGGAGGTACAGAGGTTTGTTCTCTCCCCCCTCAGACAGACGGAGGTATAGAGGTTGTTGTTGTTCTCTCCCCCCTCAGACAGACGGAGGTACAGAGGTTTGTTCTCGTTCTCTCCCCCCTCAGACAGACGGAGGTACAGAGGTTTGTTCTCTCCCCCCTCAGACAGACGGAGGTACAGAGGTTTGTTCTCTCCCCCCTCAGACAGACGGAGGTACAGAGGTTGTTGTTGTTCTCTCCCCCCTCAGACAGACGGAGGTACAGAGGTTTGTTCTCTCCCCCCTCAGACAGACGGAGGTACAGAGGTTTGTTCTCTCCCCCCTCAGACAGACGGAGGTACAGAGGTTTGTTCTCTCCCCCCTCAGACAGACGGAGGTACAGAGGTTGTTGTTGTTCTCCCCCCCCTCAGACAGACGGAGGTACAGAGGTTTGTTCTCTCCCCCCTCAGACAGACGGAGGTATAGAGGTTTGTTCTCTCCCCCCTCAGACAGACGGAGGTATAGAGGTTTGTTCTCTCCCCCCTCAGACAGACGGAGGTACAGAGGTGTTGTTCTCTCCCCCCTCAGACAGACGGAGGTACAGAGGTTTGTTCTCTCCCCCCTCAGACAGACGGAGGTACAGAGGTTTGTTCTCTCCCCCCTCAGACAGACGGAGGTACAGAGGTGTTGTTCTCTCCCCCCTCAGACAGACGGAGGTACAGAGGTGTTGTTGCTCTCCCCCCTCAGACAGACGGAGGTACAGAGGTTTGTTCTCTCCCCCCTCAGACAGACGGAGGTACAGAGGTTTGTTCTCTCCCCCCTCAGACAGACGGAGGTAAAGATGTTGTTGTTGTTCTCTCCCCCCTCAGACAGACGGAGGTACAGAGGTTTGTTCTCTCCCCCCTCAGACAGACGGAGGTACAGAGGTTTGTTCTCTCCCCCCTCAGACAGACGGAGGTACAGAGGTTTGTTCTCTCCCCCCTCAGACAGACGGAGGTAAAGATGTTGTTGTTGTTCTCTCCCCCCTCAGACAGACGGAGGTAAAGATGTTGTTGTTGTTCTCTCCCCCCCCAGACAGCCGGAGGTACAGAGGTTGTTGTTGTTCTCTCCCCCCCCAGACAGCCGGAGGTACAGAGGTTGTTGTTGTTCTCTCCCCCCCCAGACAGCCGGAGGTAAAGATGTTGTTGTTGTTCTCTCCCCCCCCAGACAGCCGGAGGTACAGAGGTTTGTTCTCTCCCCCCTCAGACAGACGGAGGTAAAGATGTTGTTGTTGTTCTCTCCCCCCCCAGACAGCCGGAGGTATAGAGGTTTGTTCTCTCCCCCCTCAGACAGAAGGAAGTACAGAGGTTGTTGTTGTTCTCTCCCCCCTCAGACAGACGGAGGTACAGAGGTTTGTTCTCTCCCCCCTCAGACAGACGGAGGTACAGAGGTTTGTTCTCTCCCCCCTCAGACAGACGGAGGTACAGAGGTTTGTTCTCTCCCCCCTCAGACAGACGGAGGTACAGAGGTTGTTGTTGTTCTCCCCCCCCTCAGACAGACGGAGGTACAGAGGTTTGTTCTCTCCCCCCTCAGACAGACGGAGGTATAGAGGTTTGTTCTCTCCCCCCTCAGACAGCGGAGGTATAGAGGTTTGTTCTCTCCCCCCTCAGACAGACGGAGGTACAGAGGTTTGTTCTCTCCCCCCTCAGACAGACGGAGGTACAGAGGTTGTTGTTGTTCTCTCCCCCCTCAGACAGACGGAGGTACAGAGGTTTGTTCTCTCCCCCCCTCAGACAGACGGAGGTATAGAGGTTGTTGTTGTTCTCTCCCCCCTCAGACAGACGGAGGTACAGAGGTTGTTGTTGTTCTCTCCCCCCTCAGACAGACGGAGGTACAGAGGTTGTTGTTGTTCTCTCCCCCCTCAGACAGACGGAGGTACAGAGGTTGTTGTTGTTCTCTCCCCCCTCAGACAGACGGAGGTACAGAGGTTTGTTCTCTCCCCCCCTCAGACAGACGGAGGTATAGAGGTTGTTGTTGTTCTCTCCCCCCTCAGACAGACGGAGGTACAGAGGTTGTTGTTGTTCTCTCCCCCCTCAGACAGACGGAGGTACAGAGGTTGTTGTTGTTCTCTCCCCCCTCAGACAGACGGAGGTACAGAGGTTTGTTCTCTCCCCCCTCAGACAGACGGAGGTACAGAGGTTTGTTCTCTCCCCCCTCAGACAGACGGAGGTAAAGATGTTGTTGTTGTTCTCTCCCCCCTCAGACAGACGGAGGTAAAGATGTTGTTGTTGTTCTCTCCCCCCCCAGACAGCCGGAGGTACAGAGGTTGTTGTTGTTCTCTCCCCCCCCAGACAGCCGGAGGTACAGAGGTTGTTGTTGTTCTCTCCCCCCCCAGACAGCCGGAGGTAAAGATGTTGTTGTTGTTCTCTCCCCCCCCAGACAGCCGGAGGTACAGAGGTTTGTTCTCTCCCCCCTCAGACAGACGGAGGTAAAGATGTTGTTGTTGTTCTCTCCCCCCCCAGACAGCCGGAGGTACAGAGGTTTGTTCTCTCCCCCCTCAGACAGACGGAGGTACAGAGGTTTGTTCTCTCCCCCCTCAGACAGACGGAGGTAAAGATGTTGTTGTTGTTCTCTCCCCCCTCAAACAGACGGAAGTAAAGATGTTGTTGTTGTTCTCTCCCCCCCCAGACAGCCGGAGGTACAGAGGTTTGTTCTCTCCCCCCTCAGACAGCCGGAGGTACAGAGGTTTGTTCTCTCCCCCCTCAGACAGACGGAGGTAAAGATGTTGTTGTTGTTCTCTCCCCCCCAGACAGCCGGAGGTACAGAGTTCAGGCGTTCTCACCACGTGGTGAGAAAGACCACTCTGTATGACATGGATGTCGAGCCCAGCTGTAAGTACGCTGCTGTGGGCTGCCAGGACCGATGCATCAGGATCTTCAACATCAGCAATGGGAAACAGAAGACATTCTACAAGGGTTCACAGACTGAGGATGGCAGCCTGCTTAAGGTTTAGTATCATTCAACTCTAAAACTCTGTCAAAAACAGATTAAAAAAATGTGTTGCCACTCCCCAAAGAAGGTCTTTATGAAGCTTGTGATAGATACGACGTTTCAACTAGAGATGGGCACTGATATGGCATCATATCTGTATCGATGTCATTTTGGTTTGACTAAATAACATTGCAACTGTGTGGACTTCACTTCCACGGATTTGTGACATTCAGACAACTTGCTTGCCCATTGGGCCAGGTCACAGGTGTGAATGTTCTGTGGGCTTAACCTACCAACCCAGTTTGAGTACAATGGGAAGTCTGTTGATGGCCCATCAGCAGGCAGTTAGCTATGCTAATTTGAGAGCCGGTGAGATGATTTTGTGCCTGCAGAAAGTCACGTATGCTCTTACATTGTAATTTAAAGCAAGGATAAACCGATATCACGATATGCCTGGCTCATATCGATATCGTTTGAATTGTCGATATTGGTGCCCACCACTAGTTTCAACCTGTTTTGTTGTGTTTTTCCCCATGCAGGTGCAGACTGATCCGTCTGGTCAGTACGTTGCTACCAGCTGCTCTGATAAGAACATCAGCATCTTTGACTTCCGCTCTGGAGTGTGTGTGGCTACCATGTTTGGACACTCTGGTAACAGACCATGACATACTGTACACACACACACACACACACACACACACACACACACACACACACAGAGAGTATCAAAACAACCTACCAGCCAGCTGATTCATTCTTTTCCTGTTCTCAGAGATAGTGACTGGGATAAAGTTCACCAACGACTGTAAACATCTGATCTCTGTGTCTGGGGACAGGTATGACCCCTGCCCTGGTGTGTGTGTGAGTCTGTCTGTTTGTGTCTGTGTCTGTCTGATGGCCTGTTGTCTATTCCAGCTGTATCTTCGTGTGGCGTCTGGCTCCAGAGCTGACCATGAGTATGAGAGAACGTCTTTCCCAACTCAGACGAACCTCCCCCACACCACCCTGCTCCACCGCCACACTCAGGTAAAGGATTGGATGGGTATAAGCAGTAGGGTAACAGTTTCCACAAGAAACCAAGGAGTATGGGCTAGAGGACTGGACAGACATTTCACAGTCTCCTAGGGCTGGGTGGTATACCATATCTGACTATATACCAGTATTGCTGCACGGACCGATTTGGGTTTTACCTTCTAAGACTGTATTTCAATGTTTGGTTTGTTAAATGGGATACGCTACCATGCCACGTGTAGAGTCCGTTATTATAGTTTAGTCCGCTACTTGAGTCGTCTCTCTCCCTCTCTCCATTCCGCTTTCCTCACAGACTAAGCCCCGCTCCCTGTCACTCAAGGAGCCACCGCAGGTAATTCATCTTCACTCTCCTCTCGTCAGGTTACATTTATTTTTGTACTTGATGCCACTCTTCCTCACCACACTGCTTCCCTCTACACTCAGCTCCTTTCCTTCTCCCTCGCTGTCCATTTCCACATCTCCACGCTCTTTCCGCTTCTTTATCCAGTGTAGTAGCAAACTGTTCAAATTGTTATTGTATCTTGAATTTGACGCCATGTCACCTCCGCATGAATATGTTAGCTACATGAAACTGCTAAGAGAAAACATTTAACGTTGCTGTAACGAGTGCTCTGAGAGTCGGGATGCAAGTACAGGGAGTGAGTGTTATGAGGCGCTGGTGCGCTTGACGATGGTGACAGGTGTGCGGGATAATCAGCAGCCTGATGACCTAGAGGCCGGAGAGGGAGTATACGTGACAGTACCCCCTCCCCGACGAGTGGCTCCAGCCGCAGGATGCCGACGAAGGAGATGAACGGACTGGTCACCCCCGCTAAGGCGCGGGAACCTGTCACGCTGGGTGAGGCGCGAGAACCTGTCGAGCTGGCTGGGGCATGGGAACCTGACAGACCGGCTGAGGCAGGGGGAGCCTGACGAGCACATGGGAGCCTGGCGATCTGGCGGAGGCATGAGAGCCTGACTAGCTGGCGGAGGCAGGGGAGCCTGGCCTGTAGTGGCTCCCGGACCCGACGTTATTTACACAAAAAACAAAACACTCCCTGATGCTTACCTAGAGGCCGGAGATGGCGTATACGTGACAGTTGCTAAAAGATTAGGAAGCACTGGCCAACACTTTGGTTCCTACCCTGTCACAATAACTCCGCCCTGGCTTTTTTTATTTGTTGTCATGTCAAATAAAACTGTACTCAAAGTGCCCACTATTATATTCTATCTATAGAATTAGAATAGTCATTATATTCCCATGATTCCAACAGCTCACCCAAGTGTTTTGATCTAAATCGCAAGTCAAATCGTAATTGCAATATTTGGTCAAAAAATAAGGCCTATATGTTTTGTCCATATCATGCAGCCCTACGTGGAAGGGTGGAAATGATCTCAAATGAGTGCAGGAAATGCATACATTGATGAAAATGCTAAAAGAATGTTGACTGAATCAGAATGAAGAATGCGCCATTAACATTTCTTGAAATTTCTTAATGTATGTGTTGCCATACTAGTGTCACACACTACTCATGAAGCACATTTTTTACTTTTGTTATTCAAAAACATCAAATACCGTCATACCATCCCAAAATATTAAAATATAATGATATTATATTTTGGCCATATCGCCCAATCCTACTGTCTCGTTGTTGTTGTGTGTGGTATAGCCGTGAGGTGTACAGTGCACCGGATCTTGGTCTGATGTCATCAGAGAGTGACCGTGAGGTGGAGGAGCCAGAGGAGAGGGACGATCCCTGTGACCTGGAACAGATCACAGTAAACAGTAACACCTCCTCAGGGAGTAGCCATGACGACGACGCAGGTACAGAACAGAGTCGTCACATCTGGATGTAACATTTGGGCAACTTCTACCTATAGTGGCTCTACATTAAATACTGCATTCTTGTCTATTATAGGTGCCTCGGATGAAGGACAGGACTGGGAATCTAAGGTTTGTTGAACTGTTGTAGTTACACACACACACGGAGGTTGCTCCATTCTGCCCTCTGCTGGTCATGCTACTCTCTTTCCTACACTCCCTACATATTTATTTGGACAGTGACACTAATTTCCTTATTTTGGCTCTATACTCCAGCATTTGAGATCAATTGTTTTATAATTCAAATTGAGGCAACAGTCCAGAATGTAATTTTATTTGAGCACACTTTCATACATAGTGTTTTTATTTCTAAACTATAAAACAAATATGTTCCTACCCAGCTAGCACATAATGTTCTGAGAACCATATGTTTCTTAGAGCTTGGTGAGCGCGTGGTTGAACTATGGTTATTTTTCATACAACCTTCCCACAACTTTCTGGGAATGGTGCAGGGTAGTTCCTTGGCTTTGGAACATTCTCAGCACATTTAAGGAACTTGACAAAAAACATAATTTTCTTGGTATGTCATTACTTTAACCTGTTTAGGATAGGGGGCAGTATTGACACGGCTGGATAAAAAACGTACCCGATTTAATCTGGTTACCACTCCTACCCAGTAACTAGAATATGCATATACTTATTACATATGGATAGAAAACACCCTAAAGTTTCTAAAACTGTTTGAATGGTGTCTGTGAGTATAACAGAACTCATTTGGCAGGCAAAAACATGACAAGGTTTCAGGCAGGAAGTGGCCTGTCTGACAAGGTGTCGTTCTTCTTGTCTCTGTTTATTGAAGAGTGAGGATCTTAGCTGTCCCGTGACACTTCCTACGGCTGCCATAGGGTCTCAGAAGGCGGCAAAAAGCTGAATCGTGGCTTTGCAGGCTCTGGCTGAAACAAAGTAGCGCGTTTGGGTAGTGGCTGGTTACAGTACTGTGAGACTCAGGCGCGTGCCCGCGTCGACCGAAAGCTTTGTTTACTTTCCTCAGTTTAGCTAAATGGACATTCCCGGTCGGAATATTATCGCTTTTTTACGAGAAAAATGGCATAAAAATGGATTTTAAACAGCGGTTGACATGCCTCGAAGTACGGTAATGGAATATTTAGATTTTTTTTGTCACGAATTGCGCCATGCGCGCGACCCTGATTTACCATTTCAGATAGTGTCTGGGACGCACGAACACAACGCCGCTATTCGGATATAACGATGGATTATTTTGGACCAAACCAACATTTGTTATTGAAGTAGCAGTCCTGGGAGTGCATTCTGACGAAGACAACAAAAGGTAATCAAACTTTTATAATAGTAAATATGATTATGGTGAGTGCTAAACTTGCCGGGTGTCTAAATAGCTAGCCCGTGATGCCTGGGCTATGTACTTAGAATATTGCAAAATGTGCTTTCACCAAAAAGCTATTTTAAAATCGGACATATCGAGTGCATAGAGGTCTGTATCTATAATTCTTAAAATAATTGTTATGCTTTTTGTGAACGTTTATCGTGAGTAATTTAGTAAAATGTTAGCGAAGCCTGTGGCGCGATTTTGAAAACCTTAAAAATCCTATTACTTCAGTTTCTCAAACATATGACTATTTTACAGCATTTTAAAGACAAGACTCTCGTTAATCTAACCACACTGTCCGATTTCAAAAAGGCTTTACAACGAAAACAAAACATTAGATTATGTCAGCAGAGTACCCAGCCAGAAATAATCAGACACCCATTTTTCAAGCTAGCATATAATGTCACATAAACCCAGAAGACAGCTAAATGCAGCACTAACCTTTGATCTTCATCAGATGACAATCCTAGGACATTATGTTATACAATACATGCATGTTTTGTTCAATCAAGTTCATATTTATATCAAAAAACAGCTTTTTACATTAGCATGTGACGTTCAGAACTAGCATACCCCCGCAAACTTCCGGGGAATTTACTAACAATTTACTAAATTACTCACGATAAACGTTCACAAAAAACATAACAATTATTTTAAGAATTATAGATACAGAACTCCTTTGTGCAATCGAGGTGTCCGATTTTAAAATAGCTTTTCGGTGAAAGCACATTTTGCAATATTCTCAGTAGATAGCCCAGCCATCACGACTAGCCATTTGGACACCGACCAAGTTTAGCCCTGACCAAAGTCAGATTTACTATTACAAAAGTTTGATTACCTTTGTTGTCTTCGTCAGAATGCACTCCCAGGACTGCTACTTCAATAACAAATGTTGGTTTGGTCCAAAATAATCCATCGTTATATCCAAATAGCGGCGTTTTGTTTGTGCGTTCCAGACACTATCCGAAATGGTAAATCTGGGTTACGAGCATGGCGCAATTCGTGACAAAAAATTCAAAATATTCCATTACCGTACTTCGAAGCATGTCAACCGCTGTTTAAAATCCATTTTTATGCCATTTTTCTCGTAAAAAAGCGATAATATTCCGACCGGGAATCTCCGTTTAGGTAAACAGAGGAAAGAAAACAAAGCTTTCGGTCGACGCGGGCACGAGCCTGAGTCTCACAGTACTGTAACCAGCCACTACCCAAACGCGCTACTTTTTTTCAGCCAGAGCCTGCAAAGCCACGATTCAGCTTTTTGCCGCCTTCTGAGAGCCTATGGCAGCCGTAGGAAGTGTCACGTAACAGCAGAGATCCTTTGTAATGGATAGAGATGGCAAAGAAGGCCAAGAAATGGTCAGACAGGGTACTTCCTGTACAGAATCTTCTCAGGTTTTGACCTGCCATTTGAGTTCTGTTATACTCACAGACACCATTCAAACAGTTTTAGAAACTTTGGAGTGTTTTCTATCCAAAGCCAATAATTATATGCATATTCTAGTTACTGGGCAGGAGTAGTAACCAGATTAAATCGGGTACGTTTTTTATCCAGCCGTGTCAATACTGCCCCCTAGCCCTAACAGGTTAAGCTGTTTTCTAGTGACATTTATTTGGATACATCCATAACAATGAGCTAATGAGGCGTGATTTCACCTGGCATAGAAAATGTGCTCAGTCATCAGGACATTGGTTCAGAGGAGCTAGCCAATAACACAGCTAACATAATCACTTCAAACGGAATCTGGAAAGACCGCAAACTACAGTAGCTGCACTTTGTTTAGTTTTACCTTTTTTCAATTGACATTTCTTTGTATATATATCCATAAATTATGCAAGCTGATTCATGAGTTCGACTGGCTGAGAAACGCTCCCTGCCTGTCTCTCGTACCGACTCGTTCATTACTATGGGACAGCTCAAGATCGAATTTCAATATTGAAACAATATTGCAAATGTTGGAGAGACAGACAGCAAGGTTTATACAAATCTCTGTGTGCTAATGTCTAGATGCTTTTTATAGTGGAGATCAAGTTTATAACTTGCCTGGCTGGGCTGATGAGACAGTGGATTGCGCAGTCAGATGGAACAGTGTAAATAGGCATTTTAACATCATAGATTTAGCTGGTGGTAACTTGTGTAATAGACACTGGCTAGAATGCAGTTTTAACCAATCAGCATTCAGGATTAGACCCACCCGTTGTGTAAAAACATATACATTCCGTTCTCAGCATCAACAAAACTCTCCCTATCCTCTATCTTGTTAAGTATGTGCAGGTGTTTTGGCCACGCCCACTAATTGGCCACACCTGATCTTAATAAGGGCTTGTTTCCTTTTAAATGGGGTTTGAATAGATGATCAGCTTTGTATGAGTTCAAAAAACATGGCATGCTAGCTCCATCCTGGTGGTGCAGTGGACTAATTTTATGGATAGAGAACAGAAGATTATAGGTTTGAATTTGACTAATGCAGTGTCACATAACATAATTTTTTATGGATGATTAAGGAATATAATTTCCATGTGTTTGGAGTTTAAAAAAATGTTAGCCCAAAACAAGCTAACAATGTTATTAAAAATCTTATTGAAACATTCAGTGGAAGTTTTGAGGAAGTTATTCATAAACCTCCAAATAACCTATAATTTCTGTTCTCAGAGTGTTAATAAAACCTCCCAGGAAAACTTCTAAGGAACCATAGTACATTTTTCTTTACTTCCAACTCAGAATGTTTAAAAAACGTTCAGTTTCACCGATCAGGAAACTTAATTCCCAGAACTAATGAAAAACCAAAAACGTACGTTCCCACAAATTCCAACGAACCAAATGTGTTAGCTGGGTAGTCCCCCCATTTGAAGGTGTCATGAATATTTGGAAAAATTCACTTGTCGTGTATTACATTTAGTCAACATTGAGTATTTGGTCCCATATTCCTAGCACACAATGACTACATCAAGCTTGTGACTCTACAAACTTGTTGGATGCATTTTCAGTTTGTTTTGGTTGTGTTTTGGATTATGTTGTGCCCAATAGAAATGAATGGTAAATAATGTATTGTGTCATTTTGGAGTTACATAGTAAATAAAAAATAAAACTTCTACATTAATTGAATGTGAACGCTTCCATGATTACGGATAATCATCAATGAATCGTGAATAATGATGAGTGAGAAAGTTACAGAGGTATAAATATCATACCCCCCCAAAAAATGCTAACCTCGACTGTTATTGGTAATGATGAGACGTTAGCATATTTTGGGGGCATGATCTTTGTGCATCTGTAATCTTTCGCAATCATCATTATTCACGATTCATTCATGATTATCTGTAATTATGGTAGCATCCACATGAATGTTGAAGTGTTCTATTCTTATTTACAATAAGGTTATTTCAAAATGACACAATACATTATTTACCATTCGTTTCTGTTGGGCACAACATAATCAAAACACAACCAAAACAAACTGCATCCAATAAGTTTGTAGAGTCACAAGCATCATGTAGTTACAGTTGAAGTCGGAAGTTTACATACAACTTAGCAAAATACATTTAAACTCAGTTTTTCAGAATTCCTGACATTTAATCCTAGTAAAGATTCCCTGTCTTAAGTCAGTTAGGATCACCACTTTATTTTAAGAATGTGAAATGTCAGAATAATAGTAGAGTGATTTATTTCAGCTTTTATTTATTTCATCACATTCCCAGTGAGTGAGAAGTTCACATACACTCAATTAGTATTTGGGAGCATTGCCTTAAACAATTTAAACTTGGGTCAAATGTTTCGGGTAGCCTTCCACAAGCTTCTCACAATAAGTTGTCAATTTGTCCCATTCCTCCTGACAGAGCTGGTGTAACTGAGTCAGGTTTATAGGCCTCCTTGCTTGCTTTTTCAGTTCTGCCCACAAATTTGCTATAGGATTGAGGTCAGGGCTTTGTGATGGCCACTCCAATACCTTGACTTTGTTGTCCTTAAGCCATTTTGCCGCAACTTTGGAAGTATGCTTGGGGTCATTGTCCATTTGGAAGACCCACTTGCGACCAAGCTTTAACTTCCTGACTGATGTCTTGAGATGTTGCTTCAATATATCCACATGATTTTCCATCCTCATGATGCCATCTATTTTGTGAAGTGCACCAGTCCCTCCTGCAGCAAGCACCCCACAACATGATGCTGCTACCCCCATGCTTCACTGTTGGAATGGTGTTATTCGCCTTGCAAGCCTCCCCCTTTTTCCTCCAAACATAACGATGGTCATTATGGCCAAACAGTTCTATTTTTGTTTCATCAGACCAGAAGACATTTTTTTAAAGTACGGTATTTTTCCCCATATGCAGTTGCATACCATAGTCTGGCTTTTTTATGCCGGTTTTGGAGCAGTGGCTTCTTCCTTGCTGAGTGGCCTTTCAGGTTATGTCGATATAGGACTCGTTTTACTGTGGATATAGATACTTTTGTACCTGTTTCCTCCAGCATCTTCACAAGGTCCTTTGCCATATTTCTGGGATTGATTTGCACTTTTCGCACCAAAGTACATTCATCTCTAGGAGACAGAATGCGTCTCCTTCCTGAGCGGTATGACGGCTGCGTGGTCGCATGGTGTTTATACTTGCGTACTGTTTCTTTTATTTTGATTTCTGTCACGAGAATTTTGCTATCTCAATGGTTGAACTCAACTTTCACTCATGCTTTGTCTATTTCCCAGAGGTCGTAAATCTCCGGTTAATAAAGAATTAAACTAAGTCTCAGATTCTGCAATGGATCAATACTTTATTCAGAGAGTGCTCTGACTTCAAAAGGAGAACACACACACACACACACAAATGAACTCACATCAGTAGAAACTCCACCTCTCTTTAGGTGGGCTGTATTTTTCCAAAGTTCACATACATTGTTTATCACACTTCTGCAACATGTTTCATCATCTTCTGCAAGCCTAGCCATTTCTAACAGTTTTTCTCCTCCCTAGGGTGGGGAGGCCTCTTTCCAGTTATTAGTTTCAACGTTATCACAAGTCGACAGTTCAGTTGTCCTTGAATGTCTCAACTATACCCAGCTCATATTGTGAAATATTAACACAATGGCCTAGTCACACACATTATTGAATTATGACTCTTAACACATTTCATACAATTATATGGTTTCAGGGTGGAATACTTTAGTCATTATCTTAAACATACAAATTATTCTATCATTTTCCAATGATGTCAAGCAAAGAGGCACTGAGTTTGAAGGTAGGCCTTGAAATACATCCACAGGTACACCTCCAATTGACTCAAATGATGTCAATTATCCTATCAGAAGCTTCTAAAGCCATGACACCATTTTCTGGAATTTTCCAAGCTGTTTAAAGGCAGTCAACTTAGTGTATGTAAACGTCTGACCCCCTGGAATTGTGATACAGTGAATTATAAGTGAAATAATCTGTCTGTAAACAATTGTTAGAAAAATTACTTGTATCATGCACAAAGTAGATGTCCTAACCCACTTGCCAAAACCATAGTTTGTTAACAAGAAATTTGTGGAGTGGTTGAAAACCTAGTTTTAATGACTCCAACCTAAGTGTATGTAAACTTCCAACTTCAACTGTGTGTGTGCTTGGATTATGGGACCAAATACTAAACTTTTGACATTTTATTTTTGTTCAAATACTTATGACAACTTCAAATGGTGGGACTAGATGCATAAAGTGCATTCATTTCTAAACGGTAAAATGGATATGTATGAATATACCCTCAAAGAAATCTGATCTAGAATCCAAAATGCTGGAGTACAGAGCCAAATTCAACATTCAGTGACAGCTTCACTGACCAAATAAATACATAGTGGAGTGTACCTTCCTTCCTTCCTTCCGCTCGCTCGCTCTCTCTTTCTGTCTTCCACCTCCCTCCACTCTCCTCTCCAGGCCCTAGACAGCCCTCTGGCCCCTGAGCCCTCCAGTCGGCCCCGGCGTCGCTGGTCCTGTCGTATGGGTTCTCTGGAACTCATGGTCAAGTCTATGCTGGACCTGAGACAGCTAGAGGCCTTCTCCATCACCGGCTCCTCTCACAAGAAAGGCCCTGCCTCCCGTCTCAAAGCGAGCGACGCAGGGAGCACCTCCAGCCTGCAAGGGGCCTCGGTAAGTAGAGAGGGGGAGAGACTGGGAGAGAGTGAGATGGGGGGGGGGGGGGGGGGGAGAAAGAGAGCGAGGGGGTTATAGTGGTTATCTGTAGCAGGGATGGGCAACTGGCACGCCACAACTGGCAGACCCTCTGATGGACTCATTCCAGGTTTTGAACTTACTGTTGCGAGTTAGAATAGTAAAATAAACAAGGTGCAATTTTGAAATTTGGTCATGCATCAGCAGTTTTTCTCTTGTTGTTAGTCACTGATAGTCAATTAGCCCATGTCAGCAAAAGTTAGTTTCATGGCCAGCTATTTTTTTATCATGGTCTGATTTTGTTATGCAGTCTCACTCAGATTTACATTTACGTAATTTAGCAGACGCTCTTATCCAGAGCATAGAAAGTACATTTTTCCTTGATAACGTAGCAGTCAGTACAGTCAGAGCTGGGGGGGGGGGGGTGTAAATGCTGGTAAATGTTTATTTTTGTTTATTTTTCTTTGGGGGGGGGGTGCTGTTTGAAGAGGTAGAGTTTTTGATGTTTTCAGAAGATGGGCAGGGACTCTGCTGTCCTAGCTTCAAGGGTAAGCTGGTTCCACCATTGGGGTGCCAGGATAGAGAAGAGTTTGGAGGTGGCCAAGAGTGGGAGGGCCAAGAGACCTGAGGTGGCAGAATGAGTGCTTGGGTTGGGGTGTAGGGTTTGAGCATAGCCAACAGCGAGTTGCGGTAGTCCAGACGGGAGATGACAAGTGCCTGGATTAGGACCTGTGCCGCTTCCTGTGTGAGGTAGGGTCATACTCTACGGATGTTATAGAGCATGAACCTGCAGGAGTGGATCACTGCTTTGATGTTTTCAGAAGACGACAGGGTGTTGTCCAGGGTCACACCAGGGTTCTTTGCACTCTGGGAGGGGGACACTGTGGAGTTGTCAACCATGATGGAGAGGTCTTTGAGCAGGCCATCCTCCCCCAGGAGGAAGAGCAGTTCCGTCTTGTCGAGGTTTAGCTTGAGGTGGTGGGTCTCCATCCAAGTTGAGATATTTGCCAGGCACGCAGAGATGCATGTTGCCACCTGGGTGTCATAAGGGGGAAGGAGAAAAGTAGTTGAGTGTCATCCACATAGCAATGATAGGAGGGACCATGTCAGGATATGCCTTGGTGAATCGAGACAAGAGGAGAGGGCCTAGAACTGAGCCCGGGGGGACACCAGTAGTGAGAGTACCTGGTGCAGACACAGATCCTCTCCACATCACCTGGTAGGAGCGACCTGCCAGGTAGGATGCAATCCAAGTGTGTGCGGAGCCTGAGACGCCCAGCCCTGAGAGGGTGGAGAGGATCTGATGGTTCACGGTGTCAAAGGCAGCGACTAGATCTAGGAGGATGAGGAGAGAGAGTCAGTTTTGGCAGTGTGGAGAGCCTACGTGACACAGAGAAGAGCAGTCTCGGTTGAGTGACCGGTCTTGAAGCCTTACTGGTTAGGGTCAAGAAGATCGTTCTGAGAGAGACAACGATGAAGTTGATCAGAGACAGAACCCTCAAGTGTTTTGGAAAGACAAGAAAGAAGGTATACAGGTCTATGGTTTTTGACGTTAAATGTGTTGGTTTCTTGAGGAGGGGAGTAACTCGGGCCATTTTGAAGTCAGAGGTGATGCAGCCAGTGGTCAGGGATGAGTTGATGAGGGAAGTGAAGAATGGGAGAAGGTCTCCAGAGATGGTCTGGAGAACGGAGTAGGGAATGGGTTCGAGCCTGCAGGTTGTTGGGCAGCCAGACCTCACAAGTCGACTGGATAGAGAGGGGAGAAAGAGGTCCAGCCTTAGGGTAGTTCTCTGTGTGAGACCAGTGGACTCAATAGGCTTAGTGAATGAGTAGTGGATATCTTCAACCTTTTTTTCAGTGTGGTTAACAAAGTCTTCCACAGAGAGGGAGGGGGTGGAAGATTAAGGAGGGAGGAGAAGGTGGAAAAGAGTTAGAAGCAGACGCTTGACATTTAAAGTGGCTTTAGCAGGGGATACAAAGGAAGAGAAGGTAGAGAGGAGGGAGTAAAAGGATGATAGGTCCTCCGGAAGTTTAGTTTTCCTCCATTTTTGCTCAGATATCATATTAAAAACTGCAAACATTTCTCTCCACCCTATGGTAAAATGTGTAGAATTGCAGGAAGTTAGCTGTAAAACAGCTCGTTTTCCTCTCCACCCCATGGCAAAATGAGTAGAATTTCAGTAAATTAGTTAGACATTTTTTAAATCTTCTCTCCGCCCCATGGCAAAATGTGTAGAATATCTGTCAAGAGTGGGGCCACTAAAATGTTTTGCTCGCAATGTGGGGGTTGGGGGGGTATGGACGTGGGTAGGCAGGCAGATATTTGGTTGCCCCCCACCCCCATCAAAGTTGCCCATCCCTGACCGATAGCTAATAGATTAGTAAAAGATTATAGACAGCTACGTAGATGGACTTGAATTTGGTTTTCTCCAACCCTAATTCTCCTCTGTTCTGTGGTATAAGCAGGACTTGGAGGAGCGGGTTAAGAGACGTCACTATGCTGCCTGGCTGACCCCTAACCCCAACCCTGACTCTGACCTGGGCTCCCAGGGGTCTGATGGACGTGTGCTGTACCCCGAGGGTAGCGATTACGCTGCCAGACGACGGGGCAGGTACACTATGTTTAGACACACACACACACACCACTTCGACCTTCAATTTTTCCTTTCATGTTTCTCTTTATCTATCAACTTTCTGTCTCTCTCTTCTTTTTGTCTTCTCACTGTTCATTCCTTCTTTCTCCCCTATCCCCCCCTCTCTCAGTGATTACCTGGTGAAGGAGTCGCCCTGCAGCCTGAGTAGGGGGAACCGTGGGCCGGAGTGCCAGGACAGCCAGAGCCCAGACAGTGCCTGTTCTGTGGGCTATGGGAGTAGAGAGCTTACTCCTGACCCGGATCATGGTGGTAAGAATACATACATAACATAACATAACATAACATAACATAACATAACATAACATAACATAACATAACATAACATAACATAACATAACATAACATAACATAACATAACATAACATAACATAACATAACATAACATAACATAACATAACATAACATAACATAACATAACATAACATAACATAACATAACATACATCCTTTGACTTCTCCTCCCAGACTCTGAGGGCACAGCAGAGCCTCTAAGCTCAGATGAGGACAGTTCTGACCTGGAGGAGGAAGAGGAGGAGGAGAGGAAGATGGAAGTGTCTAGTATGGATGAGGCGATGAGGAAAGTCTCTGACCCTCTAGAAGACAGTCACCATCAGGCCTTCCTCAGACACCACTTTGAAACACTGGCTGAGCCCAGCAATATGGGTAAGAGAGGACACATTCCAACTTTGCACATGAAGGTGACATTCCACCCATAAACTGTTGTACAGGTACACATTACAATGATTTGACTGTAATTATCAGCCTCCCCAGAAGAGCGCAGCAGAGCTCCCAGCATCAGTATGTCAGCGCGATTCCTGGCCAGAGGCTCCTACAACAGGTAATAGAGCTCGCTAGCTTGTAGTCATAAAAAAAAAACTAAATGAGTTAGCATTTTCTACCTCTGGTTCGTTGGCCATTCCTATGGGGTAAATGAATGGGGAAAGAATGGGGTTTTGGGATAAAAGGCGAAAATGAGGTCTGCGTTGATTTTATACGGTAATATCAGTCAGTCAACATCACCTTCATGAATTAGGAAACCTTTAAGTGCTTGTTTTGATTCCATAAATGCTTCTAAATGCTCAAAAAGGTATATTAACTGATTTAGATCATAGAACAAAAATCTCCTAAGTCTGTGATCCCTACCAGGGATCCTAAAGACTTTTACACACATGCATATGGAAGCCCATTTATACTTTCACATGTACGCAACACCAACAAAACTTTTTTTTAATTGTCTAGAGTTGCTTTCACCCTGTCTAGTACAGGACTGTACACTGTAACCAGGTGATGTCCTCTCTGCAGGAGAACCCCTCTGTTTTCCAATGCCCATGAGAGGGAGCAGGGGCCCTTGGTGTCCAAAGTGAGGCCACTGATGGAGGGGGGCCAGGGGAAGGGCCACGAAGACGGGGAGAGGCCCATGACCCCTGCGAGAGGGCAGGAGGGGACAAAGTGAGTAGCTTTAGAGAGGGGGGGACTAAGTCATTTGTGAGAAATATTTGCAAGTAAAAATATTATTTTATCATATATTTGTGAAAAATGTGATTTGATTGATTGATTGATTGATTGATTGATTGATTGATGAAGCTTCCCTCCCTGTGTCAGACTGGAGGTGTGTGCTCCAGAAAGGGGCACCGTGCTGCGTTCCCATCCCCAGAAGAAGAGGCCTCTTGGGGCTCATCTGTGGAGGATGTCAAGCCCTCTGGCCAGAGCTCCAACCCTGCTGGACAGAGCAGCTGGACTACAGAAGACCCAGTCTGTACAGAACCTGGCCACAGAGGGTGAGTTGCTCAGTGCCACTGATGTTCAGTACAGCACACAGTACAGCACATACATTATAATACTGTACATATTAATAATCTAACCTCAGAGGGGGAGTACAGCACAAGCCACATGATCTCAAAACAAGTTTGATGGCTTGTCAGTAAACACCTGTCTACCTATATACATGTGACATTTAAAAAAATAGTTTACATTACATTGGTTGTCTAATTGACAGTAAGCAGCATTCTTTTTTTTCTTCTATCCTCTCTACTGTCTCATGACCCTTCCCATGACCCTGGACCTGCCCCCACCCCCCATAGTCCCCCGCTCCCTAAACCCCTCCAGTGGTAGAGGAGAGATGTGCCCTCGCCCCCAGCACCTCCCCTTCGATACACACCCTTCCAAAGCCCACTTCTGCCTCCCTTCTCCCTCCTCTACCTCTCCTCCCCCCCCCCTTGTCTCCTGCCTGCCCTCGGAAATCCCCAAGCTCAGATCCCCCTGCGACTACATGAGTCCCACCACCAGCTCCATGGCCAAGACCAGCCACTCTGCATCCCTGGCAGAGGGCTTCCATCTGGGCTTACTGTCCTGCCATGCTTCCCTAACACCACAAGGCCTGGAGGATGGTAGTGGAGGGAGTAGAAACACACCTAACAGCCCCAAGAGCAGGAAGCCTTTTTGTGGGCTACTGGAGGCTGAACCACCCCGCCTCACTTCCTCCTCTCCTTGTTTCCCCTCTTCCCACTCTCTCTGTTCCCGCTCCTCTTCTCTCTCTTCCCCTTCTCCCTGTCCTCTCCCTGGCCCCTCCCCTTCTCCTCCATGTGCGACAGTCTCGCCCAATCCCAGCTTGGCGTTGCCCCTGAGCACCCAGCCCTCCCGCATTCCCCTGCCCAGCAAACAGTCACTCAGCCCTCGGTGCAGCCTCTGCCCGGAGACCAAACCTCAACCTGATTGGACTGTTTCCCCGACGAGAGACCTTGCCCTCGGGAAACAACACCAAAGTAAGCCAGAATTATTTTTGTAAAGTTTCAAGGTTATTAGAGGACATCATTACAATGCAAGTATGAAATTAGATATTTTTTACATATTGTATTGATTATGTTATAGATACTGAAAAGTGTTGATTAAAGGAATGTTTAGTAAATTTAATGTAAGGCATTGATACTAATCAACCTGGGGCTGTCTGTCTTTGCAGCCTTCGGTAAACGCCTCTCCCTGACTACGGCCCAGATGCAAGGGCTTCTGGGTAACGTCCAGCTGGTGTCCGTCTCACCTACCTCACTTCCTATAAAGCACTCAGAGAGGTAAACTGTAGTCTATTTACTTAGGATACACTCAAATGGCACCCGTTTCTTCATAGTGCAGTATGTTTGGCTAGAAAACAAAGTATTAAAATATTTGGTGACTAAGGTGTCGTTTGAGACGGAGCCCCCTAATACAACAATACATTCCAAACACTCAAAGTTTCCTCGTGAAACCTTTCCTTTCCATTCTCAGTGCTCCAAATTTGGAGGAGGCGGTGTGCAGAGAGCCCCTTCTAGTGTCGGTCCAGGCCAACGCCTTGACCTCTGACCCCCAGCCAGGTCTGAATCAACGCAGACGCTCCTCTATCATCCTCACCGCCACTCTTCCTCTCCATCACTCCATCTCTCTACCTCCGCTTCATCCTTCTCTTCATCAAAAGTGTCTGTGCGCTTTCTGGCCTGTTTGTCCATCTATTTCTGTCCCTTCCTACTGTCAACACTGCTGCCTGAATGGTGAGTCAGCTTAATGCCTTCAGCTTTCAAACCTTCCTTTTGCCTATTTGTATGTGCTGTTTGTCTCGAATTTACTAACTCACATTTTTCACAGACTAAAAGCATATACCAATGCATCCATAACATGTTACCTTTTGGGTGTGTTGTATTAGCTCTGTACCTACCCATTATGTGTGTGTGTGTGTGTGTGTGTGGGTGTGTGTGTGTGTGTGTTGTACTGTAGCATGTTTTTGTTTGTGTTTACTACTCTCAGCCCCTCAATGATTATGAGACACCAGAATGTATGTTTTCTACCACAGATCCCGCTGTCACTGTGGAAATCTGTAGACAGGCTATAGCAGAGCTGCACAACAGTGTGAGGAGAGCCACCCAGCTCTATACTACGGTCAGTCTGGTGTGTGTGTTTGGTTTTACTATCCTTGTAGGGACCAGAAGTCCTCACAAGGAAAATTCAAACAAGTGGGGACTTTTATCCGGTCCCCACCAGGATAAACGCTATTTTAGACTTAGGGGTTAGGGTTACAATTAGGGCTAGGGTTACAATTAAGGTTAGGTAAGGGTTATATTTAGGGTTAGGGTTAAGTTCAGGGTTGGGTTATGGGTTAGGGAAAATGGGATTTTGAATAGGAATCAATTGTTTGGTCCCCACAAGGATTGTAAAACAAATGTGTGTCCAGATCCGTGTCCCGGAAGAATGGCGCCGGAGGAGATGGCTGCTGTTTTACAGGCTCCTAACCAATTGTGCTACTGTGTGTGTTTATTGTGTACATAATGTTTCTGCCACCATTTCTTATGACCGAAAAGAGCTTCTGGGTATCAGAACAGCGATTACTCACCTCAAACTGGACAAAGATATTTTCATTAACGAGTCGGACACGAAGGATTTACTCCAGATTCCCGACCAGGCCCAAATCCCCGTCATTCACAGGAAGAGAAGACGGCGATACAGGGGACGCAGTTCTGGGTGCCTTGTGAGAATTTGTCGGCGAGTGGGTAACCCACCTCTTCCATCCGTCCTATTGGCCAACATGAAATCATTGGAGAATAAACTGGATGAGCTCCCTTCAAGACTATCCTACGAACGGGACATTAAAAACTGTAATATCTTACGTTTCACTGAGTCGTGGCTGAACGACAACATGGATAATATACAACTGGCTGGGTTTTCTGTGCATCGGTAAGATAGAACAGCTGCCTCCGGTAAGACAAGGGGCGGCGGTCTGTGTCTATTTGTAAATAACAGCTGGTGTGCGAAATCAAATATTAAGGACGTCTCAAGGTTTTGCTCGCCTGAGGTAGAGTATCTCATGATAAGCTGTAAACCACATTATTTACCAAGAGTTTTCATCTATATTTTTCGTAGCTATCTGTTTACCACCACAAACCGATGCTGGAACTAAGACCGCACTCAACGAGTTGTATAAAGCCATAAGCGATCAACAAAATGCTCATCCAGAGGCTGTACTTCTAGTGGCTTGGGACTTTAATGCAGGGAAACTTAAATCTGTTTTACCTCATTTCTACCAGCATGTTACATGTGCAACAAGAGGGGAAAAAAACTGTAGACCAGTGGTTCTCAACTGGTTTTGCTTGGGGACCCAAAATTGACAATGACAATTGAGTCGCTACCCAATATTATGGACTGTATGAATAGTTTCACAACCTTCAAAAGTTTTTTTTATAGGTGTAAGTTTTTAACCAGTTCAATAAAATATAATATGAATGTCAGAATTAATTAACATACTGAACAATAACTAATTGACCTGTTTGTTTATTTATTGTGTGTGCGTGTGTGTGTGGCTTGTCAGTGGGAAAATGGGGGGTGTTTCTTAAGTTTGATAAGTTTATTGAAGTCTGGGGTGATGGTTGACAGGCCAACTTCGAGGTCATGCTGGCTGTCCAGTTTATTTCTGCTTTTAGTTTTCAGCATGGCCATAGCAGCGAAGCCCCTTTCACACAGATAGGTAGTGCTGAACGGTAGCATGATTCTGATTGCATGACAGGCGAGAGCAGGACACTCTCCCACTAAGCTGCACCCAAACTTTGGCAGTGTCATTTCCAGGAAGCGCATGCTCAGTCTTTTGTAAAATGACAGCTCCACCAGCTGATCATCTTCGTTGCTTGGCAACGGGACGCTTCCCATATCCACTCGAAAGGGGTCCAGTATCCAGTCGTCTTGTCTTCTGTTCTCCTCCGGGAAGTAGTCGCAAAACTTTCCCGCAGCTTAACAAGATGCTGTTTAACAGGTTTTTTCAGTGTGTTGCCGTGCGCTTTGTTGATCAGATTCTGAATCTCAGAATCAGCATTGAGAAACATGTTAATCCTCCCTTTAGAAACATGATTTGCCCAAATGGTGAGCTTCATCTTGAAGGCATCCACTTTGTCCCTCTGTTCAAATCGATTGTGCCCCCGTCCCTTTCTTTGACACATTGTGCGAATTCAGATGATCAAACATATCCGGCAGGTAGGCAGCGGACCTATGCATGATAAAGCACCTGCTCGTGCTCGCTCCCCATATCCCTTTAGAAGGTCTGGAAACACCTGCTTTTCGTGGAACTCTTTTTGATATAGTTGACACACTTGATCACATCCTGGAGAGTGGCGTGGAGCTCAGGCACCATGTCCTTCGCTGCCAATGCCTCCTGTGTAGGAAGCAGGGGTTCCACGTCGCACTCGGTGCTCTCTCCAGGATCCGCTTTACTACTCCGGAGTGCTTTCCCTTCATAATAGCTGCCCCATCAGTGGTCACACCGACGCACCCATCCCAGGCCAGTCCCACGAAGCCCAGGTACATATCCATTGTGTTAAAGACAGACTCTGCAGTGGTAGTGGTGTGCAAATCAGCACTAAAAAGGAACTGCTCCTTGAAGTTATTATCCCAGACATGTCTGACATAGACCATTAGAATTGCATGGTTAGCCACCACACCTGTGGATTCATAAAGCTGCAGTGTGTAATGACCATTTGCACCGATGCGCTCTGATGTCTGGCGTTATGTCCTCAGATATGTCCTGGATTCTCCTCCTCACGGTGTCATTGGATAGGGGTGTGGTTTTAAGTTTGTTGGCGACTGACTCTCCCAAGATTTCAGTGCACGTATCATTCGCAGCAGGGAGTATGAGATCCTCTGCGCTGGTGTGGGCTTTTTTTGCACTTAGCAATACGCTGGGCCACAAGGTATGATGCGCGAAGTACCTTTTCTTGTACCTTGCATACGTTCTTCAATGAATCTCCATATATTGACATTTTTTTTTGTCTGCTGTCTTATCTTTGTGGCTTGGATGCTTGGTGTCCAGATGCCTTTTCATTTTGGAGGGTTTCATGCTCACATTAGCTAACAGCTCGTTGCATAGGACGCACAGCGGTCTAAATTCACCCTGCCTGTCTTCTATACAGTGGGGGGAAAAAGTATTTGATCCCCTGCTGATTTTGTACGTTTGCACACTGACAAAGAAAGGATCAGTCTATCATTTTAATGGTAGGTTTATTTGAACAGTGAGAGACAGAATAACAACAAAAATATCCAGAAAATCGCATGTCAAAAATGTTATAAATTGATTTGCATTTTTATGAGGGTAATAAGTATTTGACCCCCTCTCAATCAGAAAGATTTCTGGCTCCCAGGTGTCTTTTATACAGGTAATGAGCTGAGATTAGGAGCACACTCTTAAAGGGAGTGCTCCTAACCACAGCTTGTTACCTGTAAAAAAGACACCTGTCCACAGAAGCAGTCAATCAATCAG
The DNA here is from genome assembly GCF_965601325.2 of Salmo salar. Classification (NCBI taxonomy): domain Eukaryota; kingdom Metazoa; phylum Chordata; class Actinopteri; order Salmoniformes; family Salmonidae; genus Salmo; species Salmo salar. The sequence goes on from NC_138305.1 coordinate 58,258,388, forward strand.
ATTCCAAACTCTCCACCATGGCCAAGACCAAAGAGCTCTCCAAGGATGTCAGGGACAATATCGTAGACCTACACAAGGCCGGAATGGGCTACAAGACCATCGCCAATCAGCTTGGTGAGAAGGTGACAACATTTGGTGCGATTATTCGCAAATGGAAGAAACACAAAAGAACTGTCAATATCCCTCGGCCTGGGGTTCCATGCAAGATCTCACCTCGTGGAGTTGCAATGATCATGAGAACGGTGAGGAATCAGCCCAGATCTACATGGGAGGATATTGTCAATGATCTCAAGGCAGCTGGGACCATAGTCACCAAGAAAACAATTGGTAACACACTACGCCGTGAAGGACTGAAATCCTGCAGCGCCCGCAAGGTCCCCCTGCTCAAGAATACATATACATGCACATCTGAAGTTTGCCAATGAACATCTGAATGACTCGGAGGACAACTGGGTGAAAGTGTTGTGGTCAGATGAGACCAAAATGGAGCTCTTTGACATCAACTCAACTCGCTGTGTTTGGAGGAGGAGGAATGCTGCCTATGACCCCAAGAACACCATCTCCACCGTCAAACATGGAGGTGGAAACATTATGCTTTGGGGGTGTTTTTCTGCTAAGGGGACAGGACAACTTCACCGCATCAAATGGACGATGGACGGGGCCATGTACCGTCAAATCTTGGGTGAGAACCTCCTTCCCTCAGCCAGGGCATTGAAAATGGGTCGTGGATGGGTATTCCAGCATGACAATGACCCAAAACATACAGCCAAGGCAACAAAGGAGTGGCTCAAGAAGAAGCACATTAAGGTCCTGGAGTGGCCTAGCCAGTCTCCAGACCTTAATCCCATAGAAAATCTGTGGAGGGAGCTGAAGGTTCGATTTGCCAAACGTCAGCCTCGAAACTTTAATGCCTTGGAGAAGATCTGCACAGCACCCCGAGATGTGTGCAAAACTGGTGGCCAACTACAAAAAACGTCTGACCTCTGTGATTGCCAACAAGGGTTTTGCCACCAAGTACTAAGTCATGTTTTGCAGAGGGGTCAAATACTTATTTCCCTCATTAAAATGCAAATAATTTTATAACATTTTTGACATGCGTTTTTCTGGATTTTTTGTTGTTGTTGTTCTGTCTCTCACTGTTCAAATAAACAAACCATTAAAATTATAGACTGATCATTTCTTTGTAAGTGGGCAAACGTACGAAATCAGCAGGGGATCAAATACTGTATATGTAAAACCCCATTTGAAGTCAGTGGTAGTATTTTCTCTTCTTGAAAGGGACCGGGTTGTCTGCCTGGTTGTTGACATTGGAAGCAGCAGTAGATGAAGAAAAAGCTGCACGTTTAAAAAAAACTTGTCCATGATTTTACTCCGACAGCTAGCCTACATGACATAAGTGACAGCTAACTATCCACATGTGCAATGCCTGCACATCTGCATTGTTAGCTGTCAACCAAGCTAGCTGTCCAAAAATATCTGTATTATCTGATTGGACGTGTCACATTTAAAACAAAACAATGTTGCAGAATGACATTTTTATTGTATCAGTGTGTGCGTGTGGGGTGAGAACATTATTGTATTGGTCAGTGAGTATGTTCAGCGTGAAAACCCTCTTGAGTCCGAACGTAGCTAGCCATTTCATTACTGCGGATGCGCTGCACGTGTAAAGTCAGCAACAATAAGCCATGCACTGCACGCACGCCTGTATATAGCGGTAACGTTGTGTAAAGTCAGTTGCGACTCCCCCCCCCAGTTGAAAATCACTGCTCTAGACAACCTTTACTCCACACACAGAGACGCATACAGAGTTCTCCCACGCCCTCCATTCGCCAAGTCTGAACATAATTCTACGGCCTGATTCCTGCTTACAAGCAAAAACTAAAACAGGAAGTACCAGTGACTCGCTCAATACGGAAGGGGTCAGATGATGCAGATGCTAAGCTACAGGACTGTTTTGCTAGCACAGACTGGAAAATGTTCCGGGACTCATCCGATGGCATTGAGGAGTATACCACATCAGTCACCGGCTTCATCAATAAGTGCATTGATGACGTTGTCCCCACAGTGACCATACGTACATTCCCCAGGCAGAAGCAATGGATTACAGGCAACATCTGCACTGAGCTAAAGGGTTGAGCTACCGCTTTCAAGGAGCGGACTCTAACCCGGACGCTTATAAGAAATCCCGCTATGCAATCAGATGAACCATGAAACAGGCAAAGCATAAATACAGGACTACGATTGAATCCTACTACACCGGCTCCAACGCTCGTCGGATGTGGCAGGGCTTGCAAACTATTACGGACTACAAAGGGATGCCCAGCCACGAGCTGCGGAGTGACACAAGCCTACCAGACAAGCTAAATTAATTCTATGTGCGCTTCGAGGCAAGCAACACTGAAGCATGCATGGGAGCACCAGCTGTTCCGGACAACTGTGTGATCATGCTCGCCATAGCAGATGTGAGTAAGACCTTTAAACAGGTCAACATTCACAAGGCCGCAGGGCCAGACGGATTACCAGCACGTGTACTCCGAGCATTCGCTGACCATCTGGCAAGTGTCTTCCCTGACATTTTCAACCTGTCCCTGGCTGAGTCTGTAATGCCTACATGTTTCAAGCAGACCACCATAGTCCCTGTGCCCAAGAACACCAAGGTAACCTGCCTAAATGACTACCGACCTTTACGTCTGTAGCCTGAAGTGCTTTGAAAGGCTGGTCATGGCTCACATCAACACCATCATCCCAGAAACCCTAGACCCACTCCAATTTGCATACCGCCCCAACAGATCCACAGATGACGCAATCTCTATTGCACTCAACACTGCCCTTTCCCACCTGGACAAAAGGAACACTTACGTCAGAAGGCTGTTCATTTACTACAGCTCAGCATTCAACACCATATGCCCTCAAAGCTCATCACTAAGCTAAGGACTCTGGGGCTGAACACATCCCTCTGCAACTGGATCCTGGACTTCCTGACGGGCTGCCCCCAGGTGGTAAGGGTAGGGAACAACACATCTGCCATGCTGATCCTCAACGCGGGGGCCCCTTAGGGGTGCGTGCTTAGTCCCCTCCTGTACTCGTTCACCCATGACTGCGTGGCCTAGCACGACTCCAACACCCTCTTTTAAGTTTTCCGTCAACACAACGGTGGTAGGCCTGATCATCAACGACAATGAGAGCCTATATGGAGGAGGTCAATGACCAGAAAGTGTGGTGCCAGGACAACAACCTTTCCCTCAACATGATCAGGACAAAAGAGATGATTTGTATACAACAGGAAAAGGAGGGCCGAGCATTCCCCCATTCTCCAAATCACCAACAAACTAACATGGTCCAAACACACCAAGACAGTCGTGAAGAGGGCACAACTATTTCCCCTCAGGAGACTGAAAAGATTTGGCATGGGTCCTCAGATCCTCAAAACGTTCTACAGCTGCACCATCGAGAGCATCCTGACTGGTTGCATCACTGCCTGGTATGGCAACTGCTCGGCCTCCGAACTCAAGGCATTACAGAGGGTAGTGCGTACGGCCCAGTACATCACTGGGGCCAAGACTTCTGCCATCCAGGACCTCTATACCAGGCAGTGTCAGAGGAAGGCCCTAAAAATTGCCAAAGATGCCAGTCACCCTAGTCATAGACTGTTCTCTCTGCTACCGCACGGCAAGCGGTACCGGAGCGCCAAGTCTAGGTCCAAAAGGCTTCTTAACAGCTTCTACCCCCAAACCATAAGACTCCCGAACAGCTAATCAAATGGCTGCCCAGACTTTTTGCATTGTCCCCCGCCACCCCCTCTCTTAAGCTGCTGCTACTCTCTGGTTATCTATGCATAGTCACTTTACCCCTACCTACATGTACATATTACCTCGACTAACCTGTACCCACGCACATTGACTCGGGAACCGGTACCCCTTGTATATAGCCTCTTTATTGTTGCTTTTTTATTTTTGTACTTTTATTTAGTAAATATTTTTCTTAAAACTGCATTGTTGGTTAAGGGCTTGTAAGTAAGCATTTCACTGTAAAGTCTACACCTGTTGTATTCGGCGTGTGGGTGTGCATCTGTGTGTGTTTATACCTTGTGTATTTACAGTAAAGTATGTCATGTTTCTCTCCAGGTGCTGAGCAGTGGGTCAGAGGTTAATGCAGAGCAGCAGGAGATGGAGACGGTTCTGTTTGAGGCTCTGGGAACAGTGAAGACTGAACTAGACTCCCTCCCTCACCTTGTACATAGAAGTAAAGGGCTCAGGGGGGAGGTAGCAATGAGAGGGGAGGTAGGGGTCAAAGGTGAGGGGGACAGGACATTGGCTCTCCTGCAGCAGTATTCTGAGCTCTTACTAAAGTCAGTGGAGAAGAGACTGGACAACAAGATCTAAAAAGGATACATACACAGAAGATGCATACAAGCAGACATGTATATGAATTAAATGCATATTACACATATGAAAATACACACAGACAGGAATCGCTCGGTAATCAACAAATCATAAGGACAATGAGAACCAGACACTTCCTCATAGAAAGGTTAATAAAATTGCAAAAAGAAAACATTAAATAGAGTGACGATAGACAAATTGGTTAAGAATGAATTACATTTAAGATTCTCATGTGTACTTTTAAAAATGTCTTGTGTGTATTTCTTTTATATGACTCAGTATTATTGCAACGTTGAGGAAGAACTTGTAAGCAATTGTTTCACTGTACTTTTTACACCTGCTTTATCCTTGCACGTAACAAATAAACTCTGATTAGATTTTTATTTGATTTTGAATGGATGTAGGGATTAATGAAGGGAGTAATGATGATGGGAATGAATGAATGAAGGAAGGAAGGAAGGAAGGGAAAATGAATGAATGCTGGGACTGCACTGTGGGCGAATGTCATGTCCTATCCACTGTTGAGGGGAGAAAATGACATGGGTTTTCCCTAAGAAAATAGTGGCCATAAATCCTTTATGCCTGTTTTATCCTTTTAACTGAATTCTCCAAAAAAATGTAGCTTGCACGGCAAGGGTAGACATGTTTACATTCACTGTAATTGTGCAATGGCACTGACTTTTCTCAATGATCATACTGTTTGTCTTACTCTACCTGTTTTTGAATCTATGCTTAATTTCCCCTGGTTTCATTGTGAGTGTTGTGTGTGTGTGAATGTGATTTTGTTTGTGTGCGTTGAGTTGATTGTCAAGCCTGTCTTGATATTGCAGTTGTATGAGAGGTCTGATACAATAAAATATTTAAAATGTAACTTCATTCAATTTAATGGTTTTATTTCATACAAATTTACATTTACATTTTAGTCATTTAGCAGGTGCTCTTATCCAGAGCGACTTACAGTAGTGAGTGCATACCTTTTCATACTTTTTTACCATACTGATCCCCCATGGGAATTGAACCCACAACCCTGGTGTTGCAAGCGCCATGCTCTACCAACTTATTTTCTTATTTACAGTGGCAAAAGTTAACCCAGCTGGTTGGATTCTAAAACGCTGAATCCTCTCCTATAGAGACGTTCTGTAACTACGGATATCTTTAGTCAGTTCAAAGTCATAAAGTATGTTGATTTACATTTTAGTCATTTAGCAGACGCTCTTATCCAGAGCGACTTACAGTAGTGAATACATGCATTTCATAATTTTTTTTTCTCCGTACTGGTCCCCCGTGGGAATCGAACCCACAACCCTGGCGTTGCAAACACCATGCTCTACCAACTGAGCCACACGGGACCGGGATTTATATAGACATTCAACAGAAAATAGTTATATGAAATATAAGAATTACAATTAAATGGCATTGTTGAATCCTTAGGCCTTTAACATTACACACATTTGCAGATGGAGTGTTTGTTAGTGGGAATTAATGTGGTTTAAGTGTACAGCTCATCATTGTAAAACAGGTGCAAAGACAAATGCAGATTGATGCCATGTTATGCATGTAGCCTATGCTGGGTGTTATATACTGTATATTGATGTCAAGGTATTGTGTCTACGTTGACGTAGGTGAGGATGACATCATGGAGGATGTTGATGCGATCGATCTGGTTGAGTTCTCTGACGCGGTGTTTGAACTCAAACAGCTGAGCTCCGTTCAAGGCCACCTTGAACTCCCCTGACGTAACCAGAATCTTCATCTGAAAGGAAAGACGAACACTCTTAAAGATGCGCTGTGCAGAAATCACTCCGTCAGTTCCTGGTTGCTAAAATTCGAATAGTTTGCCTAATTTCAGTTTGTGACAAAACAAGCAAGTATAGTGTAGAGAATCATTGTACGATCTTAACACAGGAGGCTGCTGAGAGGAGCACGGCTCATTATAATGGCTGGAATGGAACTAATGGAATGGTATCAAACACATGAAAACCATGTGTTTGATGCGTTCGATACCATTCCATTCACTCTGTTCCATTCATTACTATGAGCCGTTCTCCCCAATTCAGGTGCCACTGACCACCTCTGCATCTAAACCACGGTGAAATATCTTTTCAAAAAGCAAAAATATTGTATTTTTTTGAAGCTGCTATACAAAACCAAAGTAGGCCAAAATACAAAAAAAAATCAACTTTAGAACTAAAAGCATAGAAATAGTGCATAGATCTACCGCTTCTGAGACTTGCTTTCAATGAGAATGACAGATCTATAACACATTTGTATGTGAATTTGGTCGGGTTGCCCCAAAAGTGACATGTTGCAGCTTTAAACCAGATTGTCTTTGCAAAATAGCCTGGTTCGATAAAGATCCCTGAAAGGTACATCTGACTACCTCTCGGACACTCAACAGTACATAGACTCTGCATTCAACCAAAGCTTTCACCAGACAGTGCTTCAGAGAGAGGATATCCCACAGTGCTGATCTATAACCTACTTTAGTTACAGTACTTTATCCCTGTACTAACCTTAACTAGTAGAGATCAATAAAAACAACTAACCATCGTTCTACACTTAATAATGATAGTAAACACACTTTTCTATATTCCTTTTATTAGTCAGTACAGTAGGGGCTACAGTTGCACTGCTGTAATGAATATTCCCACTGACCTCGAAGGACTGTCCAGCCATGAAGGGGAAGCCTCCCTGTGTGTGCCTCTCCTCCTTCCCCCAGCGCTCTCCCACCTTGGTGTTCCTCACCACTGCCTGCTTGCCCCCCTCATTGAACCGAGGGTTGAGGTGGAAGGTGATGTCTTTACCTCGCAGGAAGTTGACTGTGAACCTGGAGGGGGATACAACCAAAAAAAAATTAGCGAAAAGGATGTTTAATTGCTCAGATTGATAATAGGATAGGTCAAGACATTAGGCAGTGAAAACAAGCCACTGTCATCAGACGAAGGCAGCTGACATGCTCAGAACAATCAACTTTACGAAATGACACGCATGTTAACAGTTGTTCATGTAACATACAAGTGATGTGTAGAGCATCCAAGGCTTACACTGGGTCTCTCAGGGATCTTATTAATCCTAGTAAACAGCAAAGACCATAGTAGACTATGGTAGTTGATGAACTCACTGCTTAGCATTTGGTTTGACCCGGCCCATGATGGTGATCATCATCTTGTCGTAGATGCCTCTTTGTAGGTTCAGGTTGTAGGGCACGCTCTATACACCAACACAACACACTGACATTTAGGATATGGCTCTGACTTCACACCAACACAATTTATTGCACATTTCCTCCTTCCTTCCACATCCACTGTTGTGAAATTGTTAGATTACTTGTTAGATATTACCGCGTGGTCGGAACTAGAAGCACAAGCATTTCGCTACACTCGCATTAACATCTGTTAACCATGTGTATGTGACCAATAACATTTGATTTGGAAACCTCCTTCCCTCCCTCCTTGTCTCTCACCAGTCCAGCTGGTGTCGGATTCCACTGTGGAGCAGGTGTGAAGCCATCTGTGTCCTGACCAGGGCCTAATGGCCATCCAGACCCTGGGTTAATGCTTGGGCTAAGGCCTGGGACTGGCCACCCTGGGACACTAGGCTGACTGGGGCCCTGGGCCTGGGCTTGAATCAGAGCTGGGCCTTGAGGTTGAAAATGCTGGGGCATAGGCTGGGGTGCAGGCTGAGGCTGGAATTGGAGAGGCTGGGGATGGGGTCCAGGCCAGCATGGCTGGCAGGGATGGGCTGGGGCTGGTTGGGGTGGTTGTGGTTGGGGACCTGGCCAGTTTAGGGATGGAGCTGGGGCTGGTTGGGATGGTTGCGGACCAGGCCAGTTCCAGTTTTGGGTTGGAGCTGGGGCTGGTTGGGATGGCTGTTGCCCAGGCCAGCAGGGGGTGTTGGGCTGCCCAGGAAAACAGGGCATAGGCTGAGGTTGAGCCGGAGCTGGGGCTGGTTGGGATGGTTGTGGACCAGGCCAGCAGGGGGTGCTGGGCTGCCCAGGAAAGCAGGGCATGGCCTGGGGTTGGGTGGGCTGTTGGCCAGGCTGTGTCGACCAGACAAGACCCCCTGGTTGCTTCTGACTGGGCCAGATACCGTTGCTTCCCTGGGGGGTATAACCAGAGGACGGACAGCCACACAAAGCATCAGAGAGCTGGGGGGGGGGGGGGGTCAAGATTAATACACACACACACCGTCAAAGATACACACATGCACACTGGCACCAACACTCATGCACACACTCCCATACATACAGACACACAGACACAGAGACTATTTCCACACAATATTTCAAGAATACTGAGACAGTTCCTTTCAGGGATAGTTCTCAGTCGTTAGTTGTCAGTGTAGAGGTTGGAGGAGGTGAGGTACTTACTTCCATAGTATCTGTAAGTAAAGAGAGAACAGCATCACTACGATTTTTTATCTTCATCAGAAACGGAAGCAGTGTTGCAGCCATGGTCCCCTAACAGCAGAAACAAAATCTCTCTAGCAAATCACCACTGTCAGATCATCGGGCATTCAGTTCAAGTTACCAACTGATAGCTCAGAAAAAAGTTTGGAGTTTGGAAACATTCCTTAGTGAATTCAAATTGGCTCACATCTCTGTATTATTGTAGACCAAGTCCCACACTACTCATAGACAGAGTATGAAGGTAGAAGGCCACCCTAAAGACCATTGTAATACTTGGAGGAAATGGACATAATATGGCATCTAATGCATAATAAAGCCCTTTGTAAGGAATGTGTATGGAACTGTGAATCTGTTGTCTGTAATCATTCTGCCACAGTCACACAAGTGACTGTCCTCTCCTCCTGCCACAGCAGATTCCACAGATAGCTACTCACCAATTACATCATAACCTGATTACCTGCCCTCAGACTAGTCTTGTATTTGCTGTGCATTGTCTTTGTCTTATAGACTATAACATGACCGCAAGTATGATATGGATGCGTAGTATAAGATAGGCTACCATCCCATAATAGGCCTCCAAACCATAACTGCAGTCATGCCCAAATAAGTTGATTACCTTTTCTCAGCAGCTACTATAAGAAGCAACAATTCAGTTTAACATATTTGCTTTGTATATTTCTTTGTCATTCAGAATGGGACATTCAAGCCGTAATGTCTTAGAGTTCTTAGTCATATATATATATTATTTTGCTCAGTAGCTACTTTTGAACATTCCATAGATCAGCACAAATATTTATTTACAATAATTAAAACATGTTTTCAAACAGCATGCTGAACATGTCTAATTTCTCTCATTGAAAATGTTGCACAATTCATTTTTCGATTCAGCCAGAATTGATGTTAGTTTCACTCTATATGCCAGGACTTTTCACACTGCAAAAGGTTGGTTTGACAAAGAAGAACTTTTGGACTGCAGCATAGCACACTCTAAAGTGGGATAACATCAACCTTTAGCCCAGGACTAAATTGGCTCGGCTGCAGAGCAGAGCAAGCACCAACTTTTGGGGAGGGCTAACCAAGGTCAGAGATCAGCCATAACTTAATTGGAATATTCCCTCACTAGCCTAGCGGTTAAGCACATTGGCCAGTAACTGAAAGGTCGCTGGTTCAAATCTCTGAGCCGTCAAGGTGGAAAAATCTGCCGTTCTGCCCTTGAGCAATGCAGTTAACCCCCAACATTAAATGCTCCCTGGGCGCTGATGACATGGATGTTGATTAAGGCAGCCCCCCGCACCTCTCTGATTCAGAGGGGTTGGGTTAAATATGGAAAACACATTATGGTTGAATGCATTCAGTTGTGCAACTGACTAGGTATCCCCTTTCCCCTTCGCTGTATCATGAAATATGATTCTGCACAGCTGGAGCTAAACTTTATTTAAAATTGCAACACAGTAAAAAAATAAAAACACGATAAGAGCTCTAAACCAATGGGACAATACAATCTCAAACTCAGTCTCTAGACATAAATGAATACAACGTTACGTTACCTGTTATTCACTGCGCTTCTCAGGTGTAACACTGTAGAACCAGATTGTTGCTGGGTTGTTGAGGTGACAGCTAGACAGCTACAGCAGGAATCCACACACACATATTTATGACCTCCTTTATACCTTCCCTTTTTCATTAGGCCACTCCCAACTCTCCTGGAAGAACCACGCCCGCGGGGAAAGATTCCCTGTCATAAAATCTCCCTTATCAAACTATGTTCTTCAATCTTACTAAAAGCAGATAACTAAACTCAGAAAAAAAAAGAAACGTCCCTTTTTCAGGACCCTGTCTTTTCAAAGATAATTTGTAAAAATCCAAATAACTTCACAGCTCTTCATTGTAAAGGGTTTAAACATTGTTTCCCATGCATGTTCAATGAACCATAGACAATTATTGACGATGCACCTGTGGAACGATCGTTAAGACACTAACAGCTTACAGATAGGCAATTAAGGTCACAGTTATGAAAACTTAGGACACAAGAGAGGCCTTTCTACTGACTCTGAAAAACACCAAAAGAAAGATGCCCAGGGTCCCTGCTCATCAGCGTGAACGTGCATTAGGCATGCTGCAAGGAGGCATGAGGACTGCAGATGTGGCCAGGGCAATAAATTACAATGTCCGTACCGTGAGATGCCTAAGACAGTGCTACAGGGAGACAGGACGGACAGGATCGGTACATCCGAACATCACACCTGCGGGACAGGTACAGGATGGCAACAACAACTGCCCGAGTTACACCAGGAATGTACAATCCCTCCATCAGTGCTCAGACTGTCCGCAATAGGCTGAGAGAGGCTGGACTGAGGGCTTGTAGGCCTGTTGTAAGGCAGGTCCTCACCAGACACCACCGGCAACGACGTCGCCTATGGGCACAAACCCACCGTCGCTGGACCAGACAGGACTGGAAAAAAGTGCTCTTCACTGACGAGTCGCGTTTTTTTCTCAGCAGGGGTGATGGTTGGATTCGCGTTTATCGTTGAAGGAATGAGCGTTACACCGAGGCCTGTAATCTGGAGCGGGATTGATTTGGAGGTGGAGGGTCCGTCATGGTCTGGGGCGGTGTGTCACAGCATCATCGGACTGAGCTTGTTGTCATTGCAGGCAATCTCAACGCTGTGCGTTACAGGGAAGACATCCTCCTCCCTCATGTGGTACCCTTCCTGCAGGCTCATCCTGACATGACCCTCCAGCATGACAATGCCACCAACCATACTGCTCATTCTGTGCGTGATTTCCTGCAAAACAGGAATGTCAGTGTTCTGCCATGGCCATCGAAGAGCCCAGGTCTCAATCCCATTGAGCACGTCTGGGACCTGATGGATCGAAGGGTGAGGGGTAGGGCCATTCTCCACAGAAATGTATAGTATACACTAATAATAGTGTTTAACATGATTTTTGTATGACTACCTCATCTCTGTAGCCCACACATACAACTATCTGTAAGATCCCTCAGTCGAGCAGGGAATTTCTAACACAGATTCAACCACAAAGACCAGGGAGGTTTTCCAATGCCTTGCAAAGAAGGGCACCTTTTGGCAGATGGGTAAAAATGTAAAAAGCAGGCGTTGAATATCCCATTTTTTAACTAGGCAATTCAGTAAAGAACAAATTCTTATTTACAATGACGGCCTACACCAGCCAAGCCCTCCCTTAACCCGGACGACACTGGGCCAATTGTGCGCCGCCCAATGGGACTCCCGGTCACAACCGGTTGTGATACAGCCCGGGATCAAACCAGGGTCTGATAGTGATGGCTCTAGCTCTGACATGCAGTGAATTATGACCACTGCTCCACCCTTTGAGCATGGTGAAGTTATGAATTACACTTTGGATGGCATATCAATACACCCAGTCACTTCAAAAATACAGGTGTCCTTAACTCAGTTGCCGGAGAGGAAGGAAACCGCTCAGTGATTTCACCTTGAGGCCAATGGGGACTTTAAAACAGTTAGAGAGTTTAATGGTTGTGATAGGAGAAAACTGAGGATGGATCAACAACATTGTAGTGACTACACAATACTAACCTAACTGACAGACTGAAAAGAAGGAAGCCTGTACAGAATAAAACATATTCCAAAACATGCATCCTGTTTGCAAAAAGGCACTAAAGTAAAACTGCAAAAAAACATGGAAATGAAATTAACTTTATTTCCTGAATACAAAGTGTTTGGGGCAAATCCATCACGACACATCACTGAGTACCACTATTCATATTTTCAAGCATGGTGGTGTCTGCATCATGTTATGTGTATGCTTGTCTTCGGCATGGACTTGAACGTTTTACTATAAAAAATAAATGGAATAGAGCTAAGCACAGGCGAAATCCTAAAGGAAAACCCAGTTCTGCTTTCCAACAGACACTGGGAGACAAATTCACCTTTCAACAGGACAATAATCTAAAACACAAGGCCAAATATACACGGGAGTTGCTTACCAAAACAACATTGGACGTTCCTGAGTGGCCTTGTAACAGTTTTGACTTAAATCGTCTAGAAAATATTTGTCAAGACTTGAAAATGGCATTCTAGCAATGATCAACAACCAACTTGACAGAGCTTGAAGAATTATTTAAAGAAGAATATGCAAATATTGAATAATCCAGGTGTGCAACGCTCTTACAGACTTACCTAGAAAGACTCACAGTTGTAATCGCTGTCAAAGGTGAATTTTTCTTACACTTTGACATTACAGAGTATTTTGTGTAGATCGTTGACCAAAAAAATGACAATTAAATCTATTTCATTCATACCACTTTGTAACACAACAAAATATGGAAAACGTAATGCGTGAATACTTTCTGACAGCACTGTATATATACACTCAATAACTGACAGGGGGCGCAGTTTCGAAGCAACCATGCCTCAATTTTGGCAGCCCCCCACCAATGAAAAAAATATTTGGGAAGCTATAAAAATGCATTTATTAATGTCTACATTTGTTTTTGCCATGTTTACGCTATTACAGACACCTAATGCATACTTTTAAATTATGTGAGCTAAACATATAAATAAATACAACAATTATATGTAAACATTTTCCTTAACCTGTTGGGGCTAGGGGGCAGTATTTTCACGGCTGGATAAAAAACATACCCGATTTAATCTGGTTACCACTCCTACCCAGTAACTAGAATATGCATATACTTATTATATATGGATAGAAAACACCCTAAAGTTTCTAAAACTGTTTGAATGGTGTCTGTGAGTATAACAGAACTCATTTGGCAGGCAAAACCCTGAGACATTTTCTGACAGGAAGTGGATACCTGATGTGTTGAATTACCTTTAAAGTATAGTTTTTTTTAAGTTCTCATGTAACTGTCCCCACTACAACAACAAAATAGGTTATATAAAAATGTCCCTATAATATCAAAAAAGCACTTCACTGTTGATGCTCTTAAATTGTCATGGGTGTGGCTGGAATGCAAAACCCCTTTTTCGAGAGAGAGAGAGAGAGAGAGAGAGAGAGAGAGAGAGAGAGAGAGAGAGAGAGAGAGAGAGAGAGAGAGAGAGAGAGAGAGAGAGAGAGAGAGAGAGAGAGAGCACAACACTGACACAATATTGAAATGTTGCCATAGAAACCAGGGAATTTTGTCTGTGTATGGTTATGTTGTATGTGTTTTATGTATACGTGTGTGTGTGTGTGTGCGCGCGTGTGCGCACGTGCGTGTGTGCGCAAGCAAGCGTGCGTGTGTGTGTGTGGGTGTTAGCAGTAACCAATTAATTAGCACAACAGTGCCCATTGTCGTGCATACCCCCGTTTCCAAACGCAACGAACAAAGGGACGGGTTCTGAGTCTGCTGTGGGTAACATGGTTGACTTCATTGCTCAGCAGCCAGTCATGAGACTGTGTCTCACAGACACTAACCAACTCCCTGACATGCCCTGACATGGTCTCTGTGCCAGGGACAGTAATGTCATTACAACAGACAGATACCTCCACTGTGTCAGAGCTGGGCTTGGTTCCCTGCGCAGATAGGGTGAAAAGTCTGTGTCATTACATTGAGTCTGTATCTCAACAGAAGAGGGCCCAGTCTAACAGTTTCCTGGTAACGGTGATGAACATAATCAACTCTGTTGATCCATCTCTCAACGTAAAAGTTATGTCATCGTTATTTCATTGTTATGACAGTGTTATGACAGTGTTAACCCTCCCATAGAAAAGCTATTCTTGGAGATGTTCATTTTAATACCTGAATGAAATCGATAGCTAAAAAATATAAACAATGTTTAATGATTTCTATAATCTCTCAGATTGAGTTTGGTTCCAGGTGTCAATCCTAATCCTTCTCTCCATCCATGATCAGATTATCTGTAGATATTGAAACCCCTTGAAGCACCTATAACATCTGACCACCTCTATGGGAATCTAGCATGGTAACAGCTTTTTGTGCTGTCTTTTGTGCTGTATGTTGTCATGCCAAACAATGACCATAGGAGTTGGCAAGACATCGCAAGCAGATCTGGGATCAGGCTAATTGGAATCCCCTGCACCTAACTTCTGGCGACTAAGGGCTCTATTCAATCCACATCACAGAAGTTCAGCTTTACAGCGTGATTGAAGTTTAAAGGCAATGTTTCCGCTTCAGCGAGACTGCATTCACTTTAAACGCTGCGTATGTCGGCTCAGTCAGAAATTACCTTTACATTTCTGTAATCTGTAATAAGGCTGTGGTGACCGTATTAACGCCACACCGGCGGTCAAGAGTCATGAAGGCAGTCAAATTCCACGTGACCGTTTAGTCACGGTAATTAGGCTTCTCCAAGCTCTGATGCTGCTGATGGTCATTAGTAGCCTACCAAACTTGCTAACTGCCTGGTACTCAGAACTCTGTTGTCCCTCTAATCCAGGGGTGGGCAACTCCAGTCCTCGCGGGCCTGATCGGTGTCACACTTTTTCTCCATCCCTAGCAAACACAGCTGATTAATCAAATTGCATTCTAAACTGAAGATCATGATTAGGTGATTATTGGAGTCAGGTGTGTTAGCTGGGGCTGGGGAAAACTGTGACACCAATCAGGCAAATGTCTTCGAAAATCTAATCAAACACTTCATGAGAGACCAGTGCATAGATGACATGTATTTTTTCCGCTGCCCCTGTTCCGAGACAGGTGCATGATAATGGTCCATTCTAAATCAAAACAAATGTCACACATATATTATTTACTATATGTATTAAAGATTAAATCAAGAATAGTCTGATGGGTGACAATATTAGCCTATCACCTTTTTTTTAACAACTTTTTCTAATTATAGTCACACACCTCATGTAGCCTAGCCCATAGTCCTATATGTTTTGATAAGGTTTGTATCACAACTAAAGTGGCCAAATAACTTCTTAAAATTAAGCACATTAATCTGCTTTACAAGGGGTTTAGAGTCTAACTGGCATACATAAGCAGCGCGTGAGTTTCAAGTTTGGGGAAGATAATTTTCACCATAAAAAACGCACATTTATAATAAAAGCATTACATGCATAATTGCATTTGTGGTCACTTTTGATAATGGTGTTTTCTGCTAAAGGAACATTAGTGCTTATAGCCTACTACCATGTGCGTATTGCTGTGCTTATAATGTGAAGAAATAGCCCAATAGTTGATCAACATTTTACGCTAAACGTTCTGACCTGTTGCGTCAGCCACATTGGGTAAAACGTTTTTTTGATGCTAGTGGTTGTATTAATTTGGGATCTATTGCATCCCACAACTGTCCAAGACTATGTTTTGGAATATTAATTTATTGCACAGAATAGAATAGGTCGACTTTTGTACTATGCGGGATAGTAGATTGACATAGGCTAGTGCTTTTGCTGTTTTTTTGGCCTACTCATCTTGCTGGCTGATGAAAAGTCAATGTGGGCAGTTCTTCCAATATCTTCAATATTCATAGTTGCATCCCCAATGTGTCTGGCTTCACTTTTAACCTGTGAGAAAGACCCGATCACGTGATGGAGAGCCAGGTGGGTGAGAGGTGCTTAGGAGTGCGCAGCACTCAGGGAGAAGGGCTCAATGCAGCACTCCGGTCCAAGGGCACGACGGCCACTGGCCGCAAAAGGCATGGATTTTTTCAGGGGGCATTACAGCCACAAAAGGGATGTCGCCGTGAAATCCGAGGCATTATCAAGTGCTTGTCAAATTGTGAATGAGAGACTGATGAAGTGTGCACAGCCTGCGCAAAAAAACAAAGCAGAGCTCATGCCTTTCAAGCAACTTTTTTCAAATCATCATTAGAATCTCATCATGCAGCCTTACAATATATTAACAATCAAAATACATAGCCCAAAGTTTGTAGAACAACTAAAGTTACATTAATAACTCTAAATTAAGCATATAGGAGTACCTATTTCTTTGTTAACAGCATTGTCACAGAATAGCCGCATATGCGCATTCCCTCAAATTGTTTGGAGAAAATATTTATATTTTATTCAGCTTTGTTCAGTTGTATTCTTCATACTATGAAATCATTTAAAATAATGCCACATAATTCTAAGCATCTTGTCTGCTAAGTGAACTAATGTTGCCCACAACCATTTGGCATAGCCACATCAGGACCTAACATAAGAACAACTCAGAGTACTCTATTCTGTTCTTCTGAAATAGACTACATTTTCTTCATATCATGTTTCTTTAGACCTGTTTAAAATAAATAATAGATTTATAGTGAAGGTGTAGGCTATATTAGATGGATTTATTATACTTTTTAAAATGTAGATGTTCCAAAGGTCTGCATCAGTAGCTTGTAGGCTATGTGTGGAAGACATGAGATGCTAAATGTGTTTATGTTAATTAACGGCCAATTACCGTGAGACCAACAGTTATTTGCTTGACAATCACGGGCTGACGAAATTTCGTGCCCGTCACAGCCCTACTCTGTAACGCTAATATTTGTTTATCTAATCCAATCTTCTCCCTAATTCCTGTAGATCCTTATGGTGGAGAGTGGAAAGTCATGGTCAAACTAACTCACAGCTAAATTAGCGGTGTCCACGGTAACAACAGCAAAATAACAAATCCCTACCTCTGTTAGCTACCTGGGATGTATCCTTGATGGAAGCTTGGGAGGTGTGAGCATGGCCAATAAAGTGCTAGGGAAGGTTAATGCCAGGACTACGTTTTTGGCAAGAAAGTCCAAGCTGCTTGATTAGGACTCCATGAAAGTGCTAGCCACTGCCCTCATTCAATGCCATTTTGACTACGCTTGTACTTTCTGGTTTGGGGGCTTATCTAAGTTTATGAAAGGGAAGCTCCAGATAGCCCAGAATAAGCTGATCAGGGTAGTATTGAAGGTGAGTCCATGTACTCACATAGGCAGGAGCTGCTTTCCGGAACTAAACTGGCTGCCTGTTGAGGCTAGGGTGTCCCAGATTAGACTAGGTTTGGTTTACAGGAGTATTTATTATTCTGCCTGTTGAGGCTAGGCTGTCCCAGATTAGACTAGGTTTGGTTTACAGGAGTATTTATGATTCTGCCTGTTGAGGCTAGGCTGTCCCAGATTAGACTAGGTTTGGTTTACAGGAGTATTTATGATTCTGCCTGTTGAGGCTAGGCTGTCCCAAATTAGACTAGGTTTGGTTTACAGGAGTATTTATGGTTCTGCACCCTGATATCTAACTAATTACTGATTACATGTTAGGGATGCACACAATCACAGCACCAGATCAGGTGTTGCTGATGTGTGCTTATACAGGTTCAGGAGTAATGCTGGGAAAGGTACTTTCTTGTATACTGGAGAACTCAGAATGGAATGAGTATGCCCAGAATGAGTCTGCCCATAAAAACGACATCCTCTCTGGGCAGCTTTAAAAAATAAAGTGAAAGTATGTTTGATGTCTTCTGTGCCCATATGAATAACCCCTATGATGTAACTGCAATGATGAGATAGATGTTCTTCTAAGTGCCTAACCCTAACCCTAACTGGAAGTGCCAGTGTCGCACTTCCGCATCTGCGGTAAAAGGTGGCAGAGTTAGAGTGGTGTTTGTCAGACCATGAGACATCCCGAAAATAGTCTGTAGCATCCAAACTATCATGACCAGGAGAAACACTCACGAACACGATGGTGTTCTCTATGACCCCAATAAGTGTCAGGAGACTTGTTTGAAGTCAGTACTGTCGATGTGCCAACCTCTGTTTGGTAGCGTCCGAGCCGTTTGGTCTACCAACTAATGGGACCCCACTGTGGAAAGGGGATATTCTCACGAACACGATGATGTACTCCGTTTTTCTCTACATCCCCCACACGTTTCACGGGACTCGTCTGAAGGTAACCGGTACTGGTTTTAAAAAAACGAATGGAAGTATGAAGGTAGTTTTGTTCCTACCCAAAAAGGGGTTAAATATGTGTAAAAAAAAACGAGTTTAGAGTTTTTTTTATATCTCCTAGATTTAGGAAAGACACTTCAAAACCTTGTTTCTTATGATACATTTTTGACTGCCTTTTTTGTAATTTATGAATATGGGGTATTGGCCATAAATCACGTCCCCTCAGGCCTAATTGCTTAAGTAGACCATCCTTCTCTATGAAAAATAGTAAATGGTATGAGATGGTAATCATACATTTTATAGGATCAAATTCTAAAGCAGGAAGGTGTGAAAAACGACATTTGATAGTGTTTGGAATTGCTAACATGCTCCATGCTGTATATTGTAATGCTGATTTAAAATGTTTATAATACAGCATTAATTAAATCAAATCAAGTAGATCAAAAGTACTCAGAACCAAGCAGGTAGTTATGGTATTACAAACCATGCATAGATAGTAAGGCCTATTGTATACTGTCTGCAATACTATACTTGGCTGACAAAGCCCTCCTATAGTATGATTGAGCCTCTCTGCAAAAACAACATTGAGTAATATTGACAATAATTTCAAGTATGAAACAGAGAAGAGATGTTCAAAGTGAAAAAGTCACTGAAGTACCGTACAGTGTACAAAATAAGTTACTGAAATTGCTGATCAATTAAATGTCCTTTTTATGTATGGCCATATATTTCAAACAATGTACAACATTGTTCCAGAAATTTTGAAAAACTATATATTGCCAGCTGTATTTTATCGGGAAAATATTCAGCGTACACAAGTCTCAGAACTCTATGGCCTTTTTCAAAACAGTAAATGCATTTTGAAAACGTAGTTGCCTTCTCAAAACATCAAATAAATCAAAAGAACATAACTGCCTGCATAAAGAGTAAAAAACATACATGGAAATCTCTAGAGTCAAGCTGACTAGAGGTATGCCTTGAACAAAATCCCACTTAATCATTTGATTAAAGTCTTTGCGGTCACTAAACTATCAAAATAGGAAAATCAACTATCAAAAGGTGACAAATGATGGTAAATGACTCACCTTTTATGCATATGTCACCAATCATTTTCATACACATCAAATCAAATACTTGTTCATGATCAAAAAGGAAATGTGAAACGTGTACGTTGTGCTGGATTCTTTCCATGCAGGCCTATTCACTACGTAGGTCGGTCTGCTCTTACACTGTAGGTTTGGAGACTTTGCATTGGCAAGCAGAAAAATAATCCCCAACAGACATCAGGAAAAGGGAATTCGGTGGAAGAACACAACTGATATGAATGGACAGGCCTACACCAAAGCAAAGCTCTGCAATGGATGCTCACAATGAATGGAGATGATGAGTTTAAAAAGCATTTTAAAATAGACGGTCCCCCCATTGCTTAGCTCTTTCCTTATATTATGCATGATTTGGAACGGAGAGACGTTTACAATTCTGTGTGCTTATATTTGCTGATTGCTGGAAACAGTTAACTTTTCTCTTTTGATGAAAGCAATGTGTTACAGTGAAGAACATTCCAGAAGTTTTTTTTGTCCTAAGATCACGTATATTTGCACATGGACAGAGTTAGTGGGCATTAACGCAGTACTGTGTGTGCACCACAGAATGAGCACAGCTCATCATCGTCATCATCATCATAATCATCATCATGAAACAGGTGCAAATAATGAATTGTATGTATTTAGCACATGCTGGGTGTTATATGCTTTATAGTGATGTCATGGGTGTGGGCGTCATGGCATCGTGTCTATGTTGACGTAGGTGAGGATGACATCATGGAGGATGTTGATGCGATCGATCTGGTTGAGTTCTCTGATGCGGTGTTTGAACTCAAACAGCTGAGCTCCGTTCACAGCCACCTTATACTCCTCAAACGTAACCAGAATCTTCATCTGAAACACAGGCGGAGAAAGGGAGAGAGGAGTTAAATATAGTGTCATTTAGCCGCAGACATTATCGAAAGTGGAACTCAGTTGATTTGTTAGTCAGTACAGTACAGACTACAGGAGCACTGACTCCGTGGAAGTTCCCACTGACCTCGAAGGACTGTCCAGCCATGAAGGGGAAGCCTCCCTGTGTTTGCCTCTCCTCCTTCCCCCAGCACTCTCCCACCATGGTGTTCCTCACCACTGCCTGCTTGCCCCCGTCGTTGAACCGAGGGTTGAGGTGGAAGGCAATGTCATTACCTCGCAGGAAGTTGACTGTGAACCTGGAGGGGATATGATAAATGAAAACAGTTTTATTGATCAGATTGATAAAAAGATAGGCCAAGACATTAGACAGTGAAAACATGCCCCAGTCATCAGGTTGATAGGCCCACTCTTCCAGGACAGTCAACAGTACGGATTGACTTATTCCATCAGTTGTGTTCAAATAACATACTGGTAATGTGTACATCTAAGCGATTAGTCAGGGATCTTATTAATCCTAGTAAACAGCAAAGACCATAGTAGACTATGGTAGTTGATGAACTCACTGCTTAGCATTTGGTTTGACCCGGCCCATGATGGTGATCATCATCTTGTCGTAGATGCCTCTTTGTAGGTTCAGGTTGTAGGGCACGCTCTATACACCAACACAACACACTGACATTTAGGATATGGCTCTGACTTCACACCAACACAAAGTTTTTGCCAATTCCCTCCCTCCCTCCATCCCCCTCTCTCTCCTTCCCTCCACTAAAGCTACACTACAGCTTCTCTAGATCCTTCTTCTCGTCTCTCACCAGATGTCCAGCTGGCGTTGGAGTCCACTGTGGAGCAGGTGTAAAGCCACCTGGATTCTGACCAGGCCAACCAGACTGACCAGGGCTGAAAGGCCATCCAGACCCTGGGTTAACGCCTGGGATAAGGCCTTGGGTAACCGGCCACCTTGGGGCACTAGGCTGGCTGGGGACTTGGGAAGAAGCCGGGACTGAAGCTGTAGGTTGAAAAGGCTGTGGTGCAGGCTGAGGTTGGGGCTGCGGCTGGGGTTGGGGAGGCTGGGGCTGGAATTGGGGTGGCTGGGGTCCAGGCCAGCATGGCTGGCAGGGATGGGATGGGGCTGATTGGGGTGGTTGTGGTTGGGGACCAGGCCAGTTTTGGGCTGAAGCTGGGGCTGGTTGGGATGGTTGTGGCCCAGGCCAGCAGGGGGTGTTGGGTTGCCCAGGCCAGCAAGATGGGGGCTGGGTGGGCTGTTGGCCAGGCTGTGTCGGCCAGGCAGGACCCCCTGTTAGGTTCTGGCTGGGCCAGATGCTGTTGCTTCCCTGGGGGGTAGAACCAGAGGACGGACAGCCACACAGAGCATCAGAGAGCTGGTGGGACAAGAAGGGTACACACATACACAGTCAGAGACACACACACATGCAGACATGCACACATGCACGCTGAAACCCTCATGCATGCATACACACACACACACACACACACACACACACACACACACACACACACACACACACACACACACACACACACACACACACACACACACACACACACACACACACACACACACACACATACACATACACATACACATACACATACACACACACACGCACACATACAGTGCGCACAGATATAGGCCTATTCAAGAAATATCTCAGAATAGTTGAATAACAACAGTTAAATTCTTCAAGAACACTGAGACAGTGAGAGCTGTGTTCTCAGTCGTTAGTTGTCAGTGTAGAGGTTGGAGGAGGTGAGGTACCTACTTCCATAGTATCTGTAAGTAAAGAAAGAACAGCATCACTACAATTTTTCCTCTCCATCACAAAGGGAAGCATCATTCAATTCAAATCAAATCAAAGTTTATTTATCACTGCGCCGAATACAATAGGTGTAGACCTTACAGTCAAATGCTTACTTACAGGCTCTAACCAACAGTGCAAAAAAGGTATTAAGTGAACAATAGGTAAGTAAAGAAATAAAAACAACAGTAAAAAGACAGTGAAAAATAACAGTAGTGAGGCTATATACAGGCACCGGTTAGTCGGGCTGATTGAGGTAGTATGTACATGTAGATAAGGCTATAATTGAACATAATCACTAGGAACTCACCACTGTCGGATAACCAGTCATTAAGTTCCAATAAAGTATTGATATGACAAAACTCCCACTTGAGATCTTACACATTTCCCCATTTTCAATCCTAATCAATAATTGACATTAAATAGGAGGGACAGCTATTCTATATATATATTACCACTAGATGGCCCCAGTCACCAGTCCCTGAAGTACCAACTGACAACAAAAATGTGCAGGCGTTTTGGAAACATTCCTTAGTAAATTCAAATAGGCTCATAAACTCATTGCCTCCGGTATATTGAAGACCAAGTCCCACACTACTCATACACTGAGTATGAAGTCAATTGTAACACTTGGAGCAAATCCTCATTTGACACATGATGCACCATAAAGTCCTCAGTAAAGAATGTATATGAAACAGTGGAAATGTTGTCTGTCATTTTTAATTTTCTATTTTTTTATTTAACCTTTATTTTACCAGGAAAGTCAGTTAAGAACAAATTCTTATTTACAATGACGGCCTACCCCGGCCAAACCCGGGCGACGCTGGGCCAATTGTGCGCCGCCCTATGGGACTCCCAATCACGGCCGGATGTGATGCAGCCTGGATTCGAACCAGGCACTGCAGTGACACCTCTTGCACTGAGATGCAGTGTCTTAGACTGTAATCATTCTGCACCAGTCACACAAGCCTGCTGTTATCCTACCCTCTTAGCACAGCAGATTCCACAGATAGCTACTCACCAATTACATCATAACCTGATTACCTGCCCTCAGACAAGTCTTGTATTTGCTGTGCATTGTCTTTGTCTTATAGACTAAAACATGACTGCAAGTATGATATGGATGCGTAGTATAAGATAGGCTTCCATCCCATAATAGGCCTCCAAACCATAACTGCAGTCATGCCCTAATAAGTTGATTACCTTTTCTCAGCAGCTACTATAAGAAGCAACAATTCAGTCTTTGGCTCTGTATATTTCTTCGTCAAGTTTAAATATAAACGTTATCACCAACGTTTTGGGGGGACAAGCCCATCACAGAGGTCAGCCATCACTTCTACTGTATGTCTCATCAAATAGGATTTCACACAGCTTGAGCTTGAATAAGTAAATCAAATCGAATAAACGTTCATTTAAAATTGCATCACACTTAATACTAAATCAATGAAATAAGGTAAGAGCTCCCTGGTCAGATGTCACCAATGGGACTAACCTGGATAAATAAAAAAAACAGATCAATTAGTCAAATCTTAGTTACCTGTTATTCACTGCACTCCTCAGATGTAACACTGTAGAACCAGATTGTTGCTGGGTTGTTGAGGTGACAGCTAGACAGCTACAGCAGGAATCCACACACACATATTTATGACCTCCTTTATACCTTCTCTTTTTCATTAGGCCACTCCTTCATTCCCAACTTTTCTGGGAGAAACACGCCCAGGTGGAAAGATTCCCGGTCACAACTTTCACCGTATCAAAATATGGCACACAATATAAAGAGTAGATCTATACATTTCTTTATTATGAAGTAGGCTGTCTTAACCCTGTGAAACCCCAGGTTTCATTGTACATTTCCATAGACTAAGATGTATCTCTTAGTAGCATTTGTTGTGTGTCCTGTCTTCTCTAAGATGTGGTGATTATGTATATACTCTCTTGACAAACAAACGTTCCAGAGCAAGATGTACTTTTGGAAGTGCTGTAAAAACAGATTAGCAAAAATGCTTGGGTCTCATGAAAATCCATCGGATGTAGGACATAAGGCACGACTGGTGACACGTTTTGGAAATGTGCTTTTGCTAAAAAATGTGGTGCTGCAGTGGACTGATGCACTTTTGTCGAACTGTTGGTTGATTAATAAATTGAAATTGACATAATTGAACTAATGATGGAGTGGCTGGAATGAAACAATCAACAGAGACACCAGAACACGACACAACATTTTTTGGAATTTCTTCTTAATGTGTTTGAGCCAGTCAGTTGTGCTGTGACAAGGTAGTGGTAGTATACAGAAGATAGCCCTATTTGGTAAAAGACCAAATCCATATTATGGCAAGAACAGCTCAAATAAGCGAAGAGAAACGACAGTCCATCATTACTTTAAGACATGAAGGTCAGTCATGTCTCTTCAAGTGCAGTCGCAAAAACCATCAAGCGCTATGATGAAAGTAGCTATCACGAGGACTAACACAGGAAAGGAATCTCACAAACACACTGATGGGCTCTGAGTCTGCTGTGGGTAACATGGTTGACTTCATTGCTCAGCAGCCAGTCATGAGACTATGGTCTCACAGACACTAACCAACTCCCTGATATACCCTGACATGGTCTCTGTGCCAGGGACAGTAATGTCATTACAACAGACAGATACCTCCACTGTGTTGCAAACCTGAGAGGAGCTTTAGAGTGAAGTCAGGCCTCTGGTTGGTTCCCTGTGCTGGTGGAAAGTATGTCTCACTGCATTGAGTCTGTGGCTGCATCCAAATTCCCTTTATAGTCCACTACTTTTGACCAGGGCCCATAGGGAATAGGGTGCCATTTGGGACACTCCCTGTATCTCAACAGAAGAGGGCCCAGTCTAACAGTTTCCTGGTAACGGTGATGAACATAATCAACTCTGTTGATGTAGCTCTCAAAGTAAAAGTTATGTCGTCGTTATGACAGTGTTATGACAGTGTTATGAAGCCCGTATGACATATTTTTAGAGTAAAGTGTAGCCTAACCCTCCCAGAGAGCAGTAAAGCTGGAGGAAATTGATAACTGAAGCATAAACAATGTCAAAGGAATTTTATAATCTCCCAGATTAATATTCGTCCCTGTTGTCAACCCTAATCCCTCTCTCCATCATGATCAGATTTTGATCCCTGTAATCGGTCTGTAGGTATGTAAAAATTCAGCCAGTATTAGAACTGGTCGTGCTGTCTTGACACTCGTATGTAGTCACACAAAACAATGACCATAGGCCTTGCCAAGACATCACAAACAGATCTGGAATCAGGCTAATGGAAATCCCCTGCACCTAACCTCTGGCAACTAAGATGTGTTTTTCCAATTACATTCCTAATTCCTGTAGGTAGTATGGTGCTGAGGTGGAGAGTCATGGTCAAACGAACTCTGTGATAAACAGATCAATGGTGTCCACGGTAACAACAACACAACAAACAAACATTCCCAACATGATACACTCACTGTGTCAGTTCTCTTTGATTAGACTAGCTGTAATTTGAGTTGAGAAATGTAGGACATTTAAATGGGGTATGAGTAGACAGACTGGGAATTGGAAGAGCCATGGACTTGGTCTATCTAGCTGTATTGTTTTTATTTCTACGGATCAACTCAACTCCTATGTATGCTGTTTTACCTGTGCTTTGATCAGTAAACAGAAGTCATTCTGTTATAGTTACTCTATTGACACTGCTATGCTAGCCCCTGGAATCCAGACTGACTGCACAGTGAGCCTGTGGCAAACTGGGTCAATACATTCAAGCATGGAATGGATAACTCACATCGCTTTGGCGATCTTCATGAATTAAGCAATAGCAATGTTTCTGCATGGAAAAGAGCTTGTAGTACATCCACTAAACCACTTGATGACACTGGCACATTCACAGCATGTACTGTAGTTGCGTTTTGGGTTTAAGTTGCCCTTAGGCACAGATCTAGGATCAGCTTACCCAGCTCACTCCTTGGTGTCACATTGCCCACATTACTGTCTATTTCCATGTACATTGGACTGATATGACTCACGACTCAGAGTCAGGATATCATTGGAACGTGTGGACAACCATTACACAGCTTGCCTTTCAGTGATTGGATAATACAGTAGAGCAAAGTTGAATACACTTCATGTCAACCTGCGTCTGGCAGGCTATGTTCCATCCTCTCAAGTGCAATCATCGGCCGCCAAGGCTCAACATGATAACATATAGACACACACACACACACGACACACACATCCAGCATGGCTGCGTGATCGCAAGAGAACACCCCGCAGGAGGACCTCAACTCGCCAGCTGTGACCCACAATGCTGTGCATTGTGTGGCTGAGGGTTGCAGGGCATTTGAGGGCCACAGGCATTGTGTGTGTGCGTATGTGTGTGTGCGTATGTGTGTGTGTGTTAAGTGGAGCATCTGATGATGCCATGATGACTCACTTTCCCATGAGCCCCTGGACTGGGACTCAAACTGTGAGCAGTGAAACTTGAAGTAAGACTTTGTACAATATAGAACCATCTGCTTCATCATAGTTACATTCTGGAGTCAGAAAAAGCTTCTGATGCCATAAACAGAAGGGTTGGGATGTCATAATGAGAAGGGATGTGATGTCATGATATCATAATGAGAAGGGATGTGATGTTATGATGAGAAGGGTTGCGATATCATAACGAGAAGAGTTGTGATGTCATGATGAGAAGGGTTACAGTGCATTCAAAAAGTATTCAGTATATGTTGATATGATACAGCCTTATTCTAAAATGGTGTCACGTGTGCTCCCTCGTTAGGGCGCAAACCTGTCACCAGCAATAGGCGTATAATGACATTCACCTGGACTCCATCACCTCCTTGTTTACCTGCCCTATATATGTCACTCCCTTTGGTTCCTTCCCCAGTCGTCATTGTTTCTGTTTCTGTTCCATGTCGGTGCGCTGTTTGTGTTACGTGTTGGTTTCATTTATTTATTAAATGTATTCACTCGTTACAAATGGATTCATTAAAATAATTTCTTCATCAATCTTCACAAAATACCCCATAATGACAAGGGTATTTAGAAATGTTTGCTAATTTATTAAAAACAGAAAACATTTCTGCATCGTTGAAGGTCCCCAAGAACACAGTGGCCTCCATCATTTTTAAATTGAAGAAGTTTGGAACCATCAACGCATCCTAGAGCTGGCCTCCAGTCCAAACTGAGCAATCGGTGGGGAAGTACCTTGTTCAGGGAGGTGACCAAGAACCCGATAGCCACTCTGACAGAGCTCCAGAGTTCCTCTGTGGAGATGGGAGAACCTTCCAGAAAGACAACCATCTCTGCAGCACTACACCAACCAGGCCTTTATGGTAGAGTGGCCAGATGGAAGCCACTCCTCAGTAAAAGGCAACTAAAGGACTCTCAGACCATGACAAACAAGATTCTCTTGTCTGATGAAACCAATATTGAAATATTTGGCCTGAATGCCAAGTGTCACATCTGGAGGAAACCTGGCATCATCCCGTAGGTGAAGCATGGTGTTCACAGCTTCTAGCTGTGGGGATGTTTTTCAGCGGCATGGATTGGGAGACTTGTCAGGATCGAGGGAAAAATGAACAGAACAAAGTACTGTCACGTCAGCCCGGAGCCTCCAGCGACGCTCCTCAGCCCGGAGCCTCCAGCGACGCTCCTCAGTCAGGAGCCTCCAGCGACGCTCCTCAGCCCGGAGACTCCAGCGACGCTCCTCAGCCCGGAGCCTCCAGTGACGCTCCTCAGCCTGGAGCCTCCAGCAACGCTCCTCAGCCCGGAGCCTCCAGCGACGCTCCTCAGTCAGGAGCCTCCAGCGACGCTCCTCAGCCCGGAGACTCCAGCGACGCTCCTCAGCCCGGAGCCTCCAGCGACACCCCTCAGCCAGAAGCCTCCAGCGACGCTCCCCAGCCCGGAGCCTCCAGTGACGCTCTTCAGCCCGGAGCCTCCAGCGACGCTCCTCAGCGACGCCTCTCAGCCCGGGGCCTCCAGCAACGCCTCTCAGCCCGGGGCCTCCAGCGACGCCTCTCAGCCCGCGGCCTCCAGCGACGCCTCTCAGCCCGGGGCCGCACAGCGACGCCTCTCAGCCCGGTGCCTCCAGCGACGCCTCTCAACCCGGGGCCTCCAGCGATGCCTCTCAGCCCAGAGTCTTCGGAACAGGAGCTACGCCCAGAGCCTGAGTCACCTCCATAGTGGGAGGATTGGCGAAGGGGGGGTGTAGCACAGGAACCGTTGTTGACGGTGGCCACCCTCCCTTCCCTCCCTTTAGGTTTGGGGTTGGTTTTGTGGGGTTTTTTGTTTTGGAGGTGCAGTCGGGGTCTGCACCTTTGGGGGGGGGGGGGGTACTGTCACGTCCTGACCAGTAAAGGGGTCATTTGTAATTGTAGTATGGTCAGGGCGTGGCAGGGGGTGTTTGTTTTGTGTGTTTTGGGCTTTTTTGGTTCTAGGGGATTTTGGTTCTAGTTTTCTATTTCTATGTTTATTTTTCTATGTGTGGCCAGGTATGGCTTCCAATCAGAGGCAGGTGTCTTTCGTTGTCTGTGATTGGAGGCCATACTTAGGCAGCCTGTTTTTCCCTGTGTTTTTGTGGGTGGTTGTTTTCTGTATAGCCGTGTGCCTTGCAGAACTGTTTAATGTGGGTTTGTTATTTTTGATTAAGTGTTCACTTTATTTAAATAATAAAAGAAGATGAGCACTTTACCCGCTGCGTTTTGGTCCCCCTTCATCGACAGCTGTGACAAGTACAGAGAGATCCTTGACGAAAACCTGCTTCAGAGTGCTCAGGACCTCAGACTGGGGCAAAGGTTTACCTTCCAACAGGACAACTACACTAAGCACACAGCCAAGACAAAGCAGGAGTGGCCTTGGGACAAGTCTCTGAGTGGCCCAGCCAGAGACCGGACTTGAACCCGATCGAACATCTCTGGAGAGACCTGAAAATAGCTGTGCAATCCCCATCCAACCTGACAGAGCTTGAGAGGATCTACAGAAAAAAATGGGAGAAACTCCCCAAATACAGGTGTGCCAAGCTTGTAGCATAATGCCAAAGAAGACTCGAGGCTGTAATCGCTGCCAATGGTGCTTTGACTTACCAAATCACAGCACAGATTGAATGGTACACTTCCTGCTTTTACTCCCTGCTTGTACTTCCTATGGGTACACTCAAAATGACTGCCAGTCCATCTATTATGCCATCATTGACCTGAATGGGGAGACCCGTTCTATAGTCTCAGTTGGTATTAGGTAGAACGTCGCAGCCCCTCTCACCTGCGGGGAAAACAACCGGTGGTTGCCTAGTTTATCCCCTTGGCTCACAACAAAAACATTTTTCAAACACAATTTTCTTGTTGTCTGCTTGTTTTAATTAATTAGAAAACTCCATTTAAGAAAAGTACACCATGTCTAAAGATTACTTTTCAACATTGCCTGCTCGCTAGCGTTCTCACTACTTAGAAAAATGTAACATTGTAGGGCTTCCCTCATGCCCTTTTTCATGACGGTGCTAGCAACCACATGAGTGAGTGCTAGCTAGCTACCAACCAGAACATGAAGCTAGCCAAGACCAAAAACAAACAAACGGACTATACAGCTACAACTAGTTACAAACTGACTACACTAAACAAGTTAAATGTCTTGCCTGTGATGAAATACATTTCACACACATAGATACCTGTTGCAAGACGGCACCAATAGACATGATCACCCTCTTCATGGCTCCTAAGCAACTTTGCAGTATATATATATATATATATATATATATATATATAAATATATAAATAAAGGGAACACTGAAACAACACAATGTAACTCCAAGTCAATCACACTTCTGTGAAATCAAACTGTCCACTTAGGAAGCAACACTGATTGACAATAAATCTCACATGCTGTTGTGTAAATGGAATAGACAAAAGGTGGAAATTATAGGCAATTAGCAAGACACCCCCAATAAAGGAGTGGTTCTGCAGGTGGTAACCACAGACCACTTCTCAGTTCCTATGCTTCCTGGCTGACGTTTTGGTCACTTTTGAATGCTGGCGGTGCTTTCACTCTAGTGGTAGCATGAGACGGAGTCTACAACCCACACAAGTGGCTCAGGTAGTGCAGCTCATCCAGGATGGCACATCAATGCGAGCTGTGGCAAGAAGGTTTGCTGTGTCTGTCAGCATAGTGTCCAGAGCATGGAGGTGCTACCAGGAGACAGGCCAGTACATCAGGAGACGTGGAGGAGGCCGTAGGAGGGCAACAACCCAGCAGCAGGACCGCTACCTCCGCCTTTGTGCAAGGAGGAGCAGGAGAAGCACTGCCAGAGCCCTGCAAAATGACCTCCAGCAGGCCACAAATGTGCATGTGTCTGCTCAAACGGTCAGAAACAGACTCCATGAGGGTGGTATGAGGGCCCGACGTCCACAGGTGGGGGTTGTGCTTACAGCCCAACACCGTGCAGGACGTTTGGCATTTGCCAGAGAACACCAATATTGGCAAATTCGCCACTGGTGCCCTGTGCTCTTCACAGATGAAAGCAGGTTCACACTGAGCACATGTGACAGACGTGACAGTCTGGAGACGCCGTGGAGAACGTTCTGCTGCCTGCAACATCCTCCAGCATGACCGGTTTGGCGGTGGGTCAGTCATGGTGTGGGGTAGCATTTCTTTGGGGGCCGCACAGCCCTCCATGTGCTCGCCAGAGGTAGCCTGACTGCCATTAGGTACCGAGATGAGATCCTCAGACCCCTTGTGAGACCATATGCTGGTGCGGTTGGCCCTGGGTTCCTCCTAATGCAAGACAATGCTAGACCTCATGTGGCTGGAGTGTGTCAGCAGTTCCTGCAAGAGGAAGGCATTGATGCTATGGACTGGCCCGCCCGTTCCCCAGACCTGAATCCAATTGAGCACATCTGGGACATCATGTCTCGCTCCATCCACCAACGCCACGTTGCACCACAGACTGTCCAGGAGATGCTTTAGTCCTGGTCTAGGAGGAGATCCCTCAGGAGACCATCCGCTACTTCATCAGGAGCATGCCCAGGCGTTGAAGGGAGGTCATACAGGCACGTGGAGGCCACACACACTACTGAGCCTCATTTTGACTTGTTTTAAGGACATTACATCAAAGTTGGATCAGCCTCAAGTGTGGTTTTCCACTTTAGTTTTGAGTGTGACTCCAAATCCAGACCTCCATGGGTTGATAAATTGGATTTCCATTGATTATTTTTGTGTGATTTTGTTGTCAGCACATTCAACTATGTAAAGAAAAACAGTATTTAATAAGATTATTTCTTTCATTCAGATCTAGGATGTATTTTTTTAGTGTTCCCTTTATTTTTTTGAGCAGTGTATATATATATATATATATATTTGTGATATTTCTGACATTATTAGCTCAGAACATCTTTGGCATTATTACATACAACCGGAAATAACTTTTGGATATTAGAGTGACTGTAACTCACCAGCATTTAGACCAGAAATACGACTTTCCTGAATTACTTGGACATTGGGTCCCCCCATTTTCCACTCTCCCATGGCGAATAGCCTGAAGCCACAGGGCTCTTCTTGCAGTCTCTATTTCCCTACGTGGGAGCATTGCGAACTTTAGGCTGGGATTTTTGACCTGGGTACATACAGTATACATTAATTGAACAACAAAGCAGCTTTTCAGCGTATTTAGTTATTTCTTCAAATCAACAATGAAGTTGGCCCTGTGGGGGTCAATGGGAAAGAATGTTTGCTCTCCCAAATTTGTGGGCGTGGTCGAGGGGAATTATTTCTTATGACGTGAATCTGGACTCGGAGTATGGATTCTATTACTATCAGTTGTTCTGATAGCAAAATGAAAAGGTTTCTGATGTCACAATGATAAGGTTTCTGATATCTTAATGATAAGGTTTCTGATGTCATAATGAGAAGGGTTCCCATGTCATAATGATAAGAGATCTCATGTCAATGAGAAAAGTGTCATTATCAGAACAGTTCTGATGTCACAATGAGAATGATGACACAAAGCCAGGCATGATGACCCATAGATGGTCGTAAGCTGTGACTGAGTGATATTGAGCTCAAGCAGCTGAAAGAGGAGAGGCTCTATTCCTGTCCTTCTCTGCCTCAGCACACATCACCAACCTCATCAGCCCCCAACCCCTCAAAGCCTCTCAAGCCACCATCGCTCCCTATCTCACCCCCTATTTCCCCCCAGCTCGCTATCCTTCTCACCCTCCTCAAGCCCCTGGCCAACCTGCTGGGTGTACCTGGAGGTAAGAAGACACAGCACGATCTCACGGTCTCACTTCAGTATTCAACGTTTGTCCAGGGTTGGATAAACGTCTATGGATGACGTGAAAGTACACTGTAACAAAAAACTCATTTATATGGTAATTTGGGGTATTGTCAACAGTAAAATACTATGAAACATTTTACTGCAGCATACTGTAAAGTATGGTGCATTGTGGCAAAAGTTTGTGGGCGTGGAAAGAATTGTGGTATTTTGAATGGCACTATAATTCCACCCTGCAGAATACAGTATCCGTATTGTATTTTTGGAGTACCAAAAACTTTTGACCACTAGAGGGTGGATGGTATTTTTGGTAGAGGCTCATTAACATATTTTGAGGTATGCCCTGTAAGAGGATATATTTGTTGCACCCGTGAGTGAGAATGCTGTACCTATTTATCTCCTATGTAGTAGTAGTGTGCCATCAATTTATAATATATTGGGGATAGATTTGAGTGGCAGCAAGTCTTGAACCTTAAATGGTTGAGTATTTGCCTGTCTGTTTTGCCCAGTAGTCACTGCTAATTTGGAAGCCTTTGTAAGGCCTCTAGAAGTGCAAGTGATTTAAAACACCAAATATTTATTGATATGCTGTAGTGTGTAAACACATTACCTAACAGCCAACCTGCTTGCACCAATCCCTTGTAAATACTGTAAAATACAAACATCACCCCTCAATGATTTTGATTCTTCCATCCATTCATTCATTCATTTATTCATCACGATTACGGTAGCATTAACTTTTTACAGTATAATACAATCAATTTTACGGTATTGTACTGTGCTTCATTACACAGTACTTTGCTTTGATACTGTATTTATATTACAGTAGTTGTACTACTATATGAAATAGAGAAATGTACTTGCCATGAACTGCATTTAAGCTAATGTCAAATTCACATCAACTCCTTGACAGTGTAGGCAAGGGTTAAGATTGGTAAAACAGAAAAGACTTGACGGTTAAGCACAAAAAAACTTGACTGTTAAGTTTAGGCATTAATTATGACTTGTTATGGTAAGGGTTAAGGTTTGGGATAAGGAGAAAATTAAACAAGTGCCTAGCACTGGGTTCAAACCTGCAATCCTTGGATCTGAAGCACATGGTTTAAGCACTTTGTCTATCCCCATCCACGATGTCCTAGCAAGCATTGAGCCTAATTTGAGCGTAATATGTGCTCACGTTGCCCCTAGTGGACGGTATTGAAGGCATCTCCCGATGTCTGATGCTCTATCTTATCATATCCCAATCCTATTCTTTCCTATCCTATCCCATAGTGTGAGGGTTTCATGTTTGTGGTGTAGAAACGTTGTTGTGTTGTGTTCTCGATGGTGGTGACCTTGTTATGGCCAGCCAGAGGATGGAGCGCCACAGCTCTGCGTGATCATGGGATATTGTTTAGCAGGGCAGAATAAAACAGCCTCCCCAAATATCAAGGCTCAGAACAATGTCCTTGGTCCATCTTGCCACTGTATGGTCTGTATGTGTGTGTGTGTGTGTGTGTGTGTGTGTGTGTGTGTGTGTGTGTGTGTGTGTGTGTGTGGTGTGTGTGTGTGTGTGTGTGTGTGTGTGTGTGTGTGTGTGTGTGTGTGTGTGTGTGTGTGTGTGTGTGTGTGTGTGTTCAAGTGTTTAGCGTACCTAAATGGCCATTAAAGAGGACCTGTGACCTGTGATGTCAGCCATGACAGGGCTTAAAAAAAGGTAGCGTGAGGCTGTTAGGCAGAAGAGAGCATCCGGGGTCTGCCAGCTCCAAAGGGTTGTATGTTTGTGTATGTGTGTGTCTATACTGTGTGTGTCAACTCCAAAGCGGCTGCGGCGGCATTACGCCCTGATAAGCCCTGGGCCTTGTTCTAATACTCTTAAACTGCATACGCCCTCCTCAATTTCATTCTGCCTTCATCCTTCCTAGACGTAATCCCTCGACCCTCGTCAGACATGACTAGATTAGTGAAAGAAAATCATTGCAGTGAAAGCTAATCTGAAAACCTAAATCAATCAGTCAATCAATAAATCATTCAAATTGTAGCTGCATATACTCTTACTGCCATGAATGTGGGTCAGTTTTGCTTTTTTACTCCTAATGATTAGGGTTAGGATTAGGGGTGGGTAAATTGATCCTAAATCTGTGCCTACAACCCAGGCAGCTTCTGCCCAGAGCTCTCCCAGAGAGAGATGGTTTAACTTGGAGAGAGAGGGGATAGAAGGACTGTCTGCTGTTGCCATAGGGACGGGAAGCAAGCCATGCACACTGACCTGGGGATTTTAAGACCCCTTTGATGGACTCTGTTTCTTTTACTGACATGGAAAGAGTTATTTGAAGCGTGCTTGAAAAGTTTATGTTGGATTTAGTTGATGTGCATTAGCCTCTGATCCACTTACTGACACATAATGAATTATTTACATGGAAATGATCACGAGCTCAATCAGAGGATTTGATGACATTCCTCGTCTTTTTTCGACAAAGCATACTTTTTCTACATAAAGAGATGTTAAATGAGACTGTATATAATTCCACGCTTTTTTGCCAATTTCTGACTAAATTAAATATATTAATCCAAACTTTATTACAAGAAGTAATGTTGGATTCACCTGTCCAGTTTAGATATGTTGTCTGTACTTCATATGTGTGGCAGGCCCCCTGGTGGCCAGTGACAACGAAACAAGTGGTTTATTTAAAACCAAGCTCACAGATAAAGAAAATACAAGAAACCATCCATGGAGCTATATCAATTCACAAAAACAACCCATTGACCTATAATACTGTATTAGCTACCATTGAAATGTACTGTTCTTTCTCTCTTAAGCCTCTTTATTTACATATGTCCCTTTGAACGAATGGACAACTTTGAAACTAACTTCTATTGTTGAAAGGATCTGTATTGCCCTTCCAGGGATACAGTATATATAGTACCATTCAAAGGTTTGGACACACCTACACATTCATGGGTTTTTCTTTACTTTTACTATTTTATACATTGTAGAATAATAATGAAGACATCAAAACTATGAAATAACACATATGGAATCATGAAGTAACCAACAAAGTGTATTTTATATTTGAGATTCTTCAAAGTAGCCGCCCAGTATTGAAGGAGTTCCCACATATGCTGAGCACTTGTTGGCTGCTTTTCCTTCACTCTGCGGTCCAACTAATCCCAAACCATCTCAATTGGGTTGAGGTTGGGTGATTGTGGAGGCCAGGTCATCTAATACAGCACTCCATCACTCTCCTTCTTGGTCAAACAACCCTTACACAGCCTGGAGGTGTGTTGGGTCATTGTCCTGTTGAAAAACAAATGATAGTCCCACTAAGCGCCAACCAGATGGGATGGCGTATCGCTGCAGAATGCTGTGGTAGCCATGCTGGTTAAGTGTGCCTTGAACTGTAAATAAATCACTGACAGTGTCACCAGCAAAGCACCCCCACACCATCACACCTCCTCCTCCATGTTTCATGCTGGGAACCACACATGCAGAGATCATCTGTTCACCTACTCTGCATCTCACAAAGACATGGTGGTTGGAACCAAAAATCTCAGACCAAAGGACAGATTTACAGCGGTCTAATGTCCATTACTTGTGTTTCTTGGCCCAAGCAAGTATTCTTCTTATTGGTGTCCTTTAGTAGTGATTTCTTGGCAGCAATTCAACCATGAAGGCCTGATTCATGCAGTCTCCTATGAACAGTTGATGTTGAGATGTCTGTTACTTGAACTCTGTGAAGCATTTATTTGGGTTGCAATTTCTGAGGCTGGTAACTCTAATGAACTTATCATCTGCAGCAGAGGTAACTCTGGGTCTTCCTTTCCTGTGGCGGTCCTCATGAGAGGCAGTTTCATTATAGAGCTTGATGGTTTTTGTGACTGCACTTGAAGAAACTTTCAAAGTTCTTGAAATTTTCCGGATTGACTGACCTACATGCCTTAAAGTAATGATGGACTGTTGTTTCTCTTTGCTTATTTGAGCTGTTCTTGCCATAATATGGAATTGGTCTTTTACCAAATCTTCTGTATAGCAACCCTACCTTGTCACAACACAACTGATTGGCTCAAACGCATTAAGGAAAGAAATTCCACAAATGAACGTTTAACAAGGCACACCTGTTGAAATCCATTCCAGGTGACTACCTCATGAAGCTGGTTGAGAGAATGCCAGGAGTGTGCGACGCTGTCATCAAGGCAAAGGGTGGCTACTTTGAAGAATCTCAAATATAAAATATATTTTGATTTGTATAACACTTTTTTGGCTACTACATGATTCCATGTGTGTTATTTCATAGTTTTGATATCTTCACTATTATTCTGCAATGTAGAAAATAGTTAAAATAAAGAAAAACCCTTGAATGAGTGGGTGTGTCCAAACTTTTGACTGGTACTGTATGTTGAGAGAACATAATGGCCTCAGGCATGTTGCAATCACAATCTGGCACAGTTGATATAGTATTATATCAGCCACCTGTGCATTCTTATGTGTTCAACCTGAATGTCACCAACCACCAGTCATGTGTTATAGGCCTACGTGATTCCTGGTAGAAGTTACTGAAAGGCTCAGATCTTGGCATTACTTAATTAGATTGAAAAGAGTGTTCTTTGCAGTTCGCACACCATATGAAGTCCCAGGTGCATGGTGGGACAACCCCTCAATATTATCGAAATAAACTCCAGCACACTGGTAGGCCTATACTGTATGCTACACAGTGTAGGCCTTGTGGGCCTGTCTAACTTGTTTGTTTTTTTGCGCAAAATTATATTTATCTGGCTAATAATCGGGGCCTCGAGGGGAAAAAACAGACCAGTGTGAGGGCCTCAAGGAAAAAAATGGTCCAGGTTGACCGAAATGCCAGAGACGATTTCTGGTCCCAGTCCTCCCCTGCCAGTGTATTTGAGGTTATTTTACTAGCACTGTTTTACTTGCCATGTCTTCTGTTGTGGGGATTCCCTCTCCTCTCCCAGCCAATAGAAATTGTTCCCTCTGCAGCCATTTGAGGGTGATGCTGAAAAGCCATAACAAGTGTGCTAGCCACTGCCTGAAATAGGCCTGAGCTAGAGACAGGAAGGATGACGTGGTTGAGTGGTGGAGGGGTGGACACTGTACACGGACAGGGGCTCACATTCCCTGAGAGAGAGCTGTGGAGAGGAAGAGGAGGGATGGGGAGGAGAAGAGAGAAAGGAGGGAGAGTAGGAAAGGGAGGAAAGTGGGAGGATGATGCTGTCTCACACATGCGCACCTGCATGCACAAACGGAGAAAAAAATGTATAAAATGTATGCATTCACTACTGTAAGTCGCTCTGAATAAGAGCGTCTGCTAAAATGTAAATGTAAATGCAACCCCCCCCCCCCCCCAGTCAAAGGCCTGAAGTGCCTCCAAAGTGAGTGGCCTACACTTGTCCCTTCAGACACTGGGACAGCCCAACACAGGCTGAGATCAATGTGGGGCCTGACACTGTCAACTAGCAGGGATGTCACACTTTACAGTAGCAGAGTGAACGTTGGAGGTCTTGTTCAGTTTACTAAGTCCCACAGTTAGAATATGATCAATATATATTATATATAGCCCAATTACCAGTCCAGTTCAGCAGTACCTATCTGGACTAATAATCAGTCACTCAAACAGACCTCCAATGACAGACAACTGGCTAAAATTGAGTCCTAAAATCCCTCCACCTCACTGATATTATAATAACAAGTTCAGTTATAAACAGATTGTAATGTGACCACTGATGACGACTTTCAAAGTCCCTGTCATCATACTATCTTGACATAATAATTATTTCATCCAGTCCTGTTATTAATAAGCAAGGGTTATATCAGACCAATGTGCTGCATTGCTTTGTGCTCATCCTCAGAATTATAACAACTCGATGTAAAGCAAACTCCATGAACATCACTGGCGTTGCCCCAGTGATGCGTGCACGTTGCCAGCCGCGCCACATCAAAGCCAAACACCATTAGTGTCGTCACTGTTCGCACTCAAACCCATATACGTCATTGATGGACCACTTTTGACTTTTTCCCCTTTTTTTCAATTTTATTTCCCGTGATGTTGCACATTTTGATTATCCCTCTCACTGGCTGTCGCTTATTCCCATTTTAGCCTATTTATCATAGAAGTATTTTGAAATTGTATGTGAATGCCATGAACAGCTGCAACGTTGCATAATCGTGTTACCGATTATAGCTCTGAATAAATAAACATACAAAAACGTCGGCTTCATTAGCCTATAGGCCTATAATAATCTGTGTCACTGTTGCTGCACGTTTCACCCACAGCCCTTCACTGTCATTCAATCATCTCAAATCTTAAAGAGGGCGTTGCATTGACTATATGGCGACGACGTCTTACTGTTACACTGAAAACGAAATAATAACCCAGGCGACATTATTGATTTTAAATTCAATTTGTACTACCCCCCTAATATTTCCCGGCTGAATCCTCTTCCAACGTTCAACCGCGGGCCACTCCAGAAATACAGGTGCTCTAATTTCTGACGATCGCTCCAAGCCCCACTCCTCTCCTCTCCACAACATCCCGGATGTAAGCCTGCACACAGCGGTTGTTCCATACAGTATTGTACGGCGCAGCTCAGTAGCACCACCGAGAGACATTAACATGGCGCTGACAGCCACATAACGGTACCCACCATAATAATCATAATAACTAGACCAAATACAGCGGCGGGACATGTGAGCGGGTCAACCTCAAGACAGCAGGTAGGTGCAGTTCTAGTATTCGATAAACGCTCTGCGATGTGCCATTTTGTGAAATATAGTATGCAGAAAACCGCTCTCTGTAATAGCGAAATAAGGGTTAGCTCCGTCCCTCCCATTTAGTAACCTAGGCTGATTGTTCTACAGTGAAACACCACGGGCACTGATAGCCGTTTGTCCTTCTCTATAAGCCAGTCGGGAATAGCCTACATATGTCGTTGGGAGCGAGCGTATGTTACTGTATCATGGCTACAGTCTGTAGGGTTGAATACGAGCTACATCCGCTGTCCTTGGTGTTGAAACGGGGTGCGCACCTCGCTGCGAAATGCTGCCTGCATTTTGTAGCCGAAATAGACGATAGTTGCATTTGTGGTGAAAGCATTCAATCAATGGAGTCTTAAGAACGCGGATGTTTGTTTGTTGTCAGGGGGTCATGTTCATCAGCAGTGTTTGACATTATCCTCGGTGCCATGAAGGATGTTATTTCACCAGACGGACCGTGTAGGCTATGTATGATGATTGTGGTGATGGAGATGAGAGTTCAGTATGCTAGTACAGTAGGCTACAGTAGGCGGTTTGGTTGAACAGATGGCGAGTTCAATGTTTCTCCCGGATTAGAAGGTGAATAGAGGGAAATTAAAAGTGGTATGCTGCTGGGGTCTAGCATTTAGCCTAATCCTGCTATAATAAACTGGATAGAAGGCTAATTTACATAGGAACAGAATGTAGCCTATTCCTCTTGAGTGTCATTGGCACATAGTAATGTTGCAAATCAATGACAGGTAGGTCTAAATAATAATAATAATAATAATAATAATACTCATGTAATTACATTGTAATAGTGCTTTTTATATATTTACCTCTCCAGTGTTAGTGTGTAGATATTTATGTGTTCATGCAGCTATTTTGTTGTGACTGTTTTAAACTGATGTCATGTGCCTCATCTTCAGGAGAAGGCCTTGATTCAATAACACTACTACCACAGTGGCACCATTCTCTCTCTCTGTACCCATCCCTGTCCCTGTCCTCAACACTCAGACAAGGATCCCTATGGCAACCCGGGGCAGAGGCATCTGAGCTCCTAGAGTGTGCGGCTCTCCTTTATTTTCCAAGTGTTCTACTCCGCTAGCCAGCACCTCGCCTAAACAGGTGTGTTTCTTTTGCCTTCAGATTAACTGGAGCAGAGACCCCAGCCTAGGCCACTCGTGTCTCGCAGTAATACACTATATATACACAAATATGTTGACACCCCTTCAAATGAGTGGATTCGGCTATTTCTGCCACACCCGTTGCTGACAGGTGTGTAAAATCGAGCACACAGCCATGCAATCTCCATAGACAAACACTGGCAGTAGAATGGCCTTACTGAGGGCCTCCCAAGTGGCGCAGCGGTCTAAGGCACTGCATCGCTACAGACCTGGGTTCGATCCCAGGCTGTGTTACAACCGGCCGTGACGGGGAGTCCCATAGGGCGGCGCAAAGTTGGCCCCGCGTCCTCTGGGTTAGGGGAGGGGAGGGCGCTGAAGCGACTCCTTGTGGTGGGCCAGGTGCCTGCAGGCTGGCTTCGGTCATCAGTTGAACGGTGTTTCCTACGACACATTGGTGCAGCTGGCTTACGGGTTAAGCAGGCGTGTGTTAAGAAGCGCGGTTTGGCGGGTCATGTTTCGGAGAAAGCATGACTCGACCTTCGCCTCTCCCGAGCCCGTTGGGGAGCTGCAGCGATGAGACAAAAAGGGGTAAAACACAAAAATAAATTAATAAAATAATTGCCTTACTGAAGCGCTCAGTGACTTTCAACGTGCCACCGTCATAGGATGCCACCTTTCCAACAAGTCAGTTCATCACATTTCTGCCCTGCTAGAGCTGCCCGGTGAACAGTAAGTGCTGTTATTGTGAAGTGGAAATGTCTAGGAGCAACAACGGCTCAGCCGCGAAGTGGTAGGCCACACAAGCTCACAGAACAGGACCGTCGACTGCTGAAGCGCATAACGCGTAAAAATTGTCCTTCTTTAGTTGCAACTCTCACTACCGAGTTCCAAAGGGCCTCTGGAAGCAACGTCAGTACAAGAACTGTTCGCCGGGAGCTTCATGAAATGGGTTTCCATGGCCGAGCAGCCGCACACAAGCCTAAGATCACCATGCGCATTGCCAAGCGTCGGCTGGAGTGTCATTGGACTCTGGAGCAGTGGAAACATGTTCTCTGGAGTGATGAATCCCACTTCACCATCTTGCAGTCCGTTGGACAAATCTTGGTTTGTTGGATTCCAGGAGAACGCTACCTGCCCCAATTCATAGTGCTAACTATAAAGTTTGGAGGAGGAGGATTAATGGTCTGGGGCTGTTTGTCATGGTTCGGGCTAGGCCCCTTAGTTCCAGTGAAGGGAAATTTTAACGCTACAGCATACAATGATATTCTAGACGATTCTGTGCTTCCAATTTTGTGGCAACAGTTTGGGGAAGGCCCTTTCCTGTTTCAGCATGTCAATGCCCACGTGCACAAAGCGAGGTCCATACAGAAATTATTTGTCGAGATCGGTGTGGAAGAACTTGACTGGCCTGCACAGAGCCCGGACTTCAACCCCATCGAACACTTTTTGGGATAAATTGCAACGCCGACTGCGAGCCTCTGTCACAACTGTCTTCGTCCTCAGACGAAACAGAGAAGTCCTCGTCTGAGAAAGTAGACCAATACGCAGCGGAGTTCGTGTTCATCTTTGAATTTAATTAATCAAGAATGTGAACATATACAAAAACAAGAAACACGACAGTACAACAGTCTTGCAGGCTATACTAAACGCAGTGCAAAAACAACTACCCACAAAACACAAAGACAAACACACCCTACTATATAGGACTCCCAAACAAAGGCAACTCAACACACCTGCCTTCAATTGGGAGTCCAACCCCAATTAACTATACATAGAACCACAGACATAGACCAGTGAAAAACCCCATACACATACATCAACTCCCCTCTGCCACGTCCTGACCAAACTACAATAACCAAATATCCTCTATACTGGTCAGGACGTGACAGCCAGGCATAATTGCCCAACATCAGAGCCCACAGCAATGTTCCAACATCTAGTGGAAAGCCTTCCCAGAAGAGCAGAGGCTGTTATAGCAGCAACTCTATATTAATGCCCATGATTTTGAAATGGGATGTTCGATAAGCACTTTTGGCCATGTAGTGTAATATAGCGTATGCACAAACACACGCGCAGTCGCTGGTTATCCGGTCGCTAATGTATTCAGCAGCGAGCACAACAGCTTTGCATAATGATCAAAGCTAGAGGGTGCTCCGCATGCAGTACCCCTAATAATAACCTTTGAAGTTATCAGAACATTCATTCCACTAATATTAGACTCTAATACTACAATAGAGTAGGCATAGGCCGATAGTATGTTTATGTGTGTCTTGCAGTGGTAGTATAGGGGCTTGGAGAATGAATGGCATTGGTAAGGAACGCATGACACATGAATTGCTATATTTGGCCTGTGGCTATACTAGGCTATCAGGGTGTATGCATGCCTTAAGGATGTGTCTCTGATATATTCATGGACTTCACGTTGTGAAAGACCACTCATCTAGTCATTTCTTTCACAATGACTTTGTATGTCTGTAACATCTCTATCACTGCTGATACAGTGGGAGGGGCGATTACAGTGTTTTTTCATATGTAGTGATCGTGGGAATATTGTTTGAATGGTTAAAGTGTGTGTGTGGTGTGTGGTGTGTGTGTGTGTGTGGTGTGTGGTGTGTGTGTGTGTGTGTGTGTGTGTGTGTGCGCGCGTGTGTACGCCTCTGTAAGACTGGAAGTTTGAACCCAGTGTGTCTGGGAGACTTACAGAGATCGATTCTGATGATGGAGGGAAGGATTGGAGGTGCATGTAAATGAACTAGACCCAGATAGGGGAGAGGAGGAGGAAAAGGAGAGGGAGAGAGAGGAAGAAGAGAGGAGACAAGGGTAACACCGAGGAGTAAAGAGGAGGACGGAAGGATGAGAAGATGAGCAGAAAGGCCTGTCTGGTGAGGAGGGAGGACAGAGTGAGTGCGACAGACACGTCTTCATAGGTCACAGATTTGCATATCTGTGTTTCACTGTGCTTGT
This sequence comes from Salmo salar, assembly GCF_965601325.2. Lineage (NCBI taxonomy): Eukaryota > Metazoa > Chordata > Actinopteri > Salmoniformes > Salmonidae > Salmo > Salmo salar. The sequence continues at coordinate 58,301,842 of NC_138305.1, forward strand.
GCTTTTTCAGCATGACCCTCTGTGTGTGTGTGTGTGTGTGTGTGTGTGTGTGTGTGTGTGTGTGTGTGTGTGTGTGTGTGTGTGTGTGTGTGTGTGTGTGTGTGTGTGCGTGCGTGCGTGTATGTGTCATGACTAGGTATGTGGGTGAGTAGCATGACTCGGTGTGTGGGTGAGTAGCATGACTCGGTGTGTGGGTGTGTAGCATGACTCGGTGTGTGGGTGTGTAGCATGACTCGGTGTGTGGGTGTGTAGCATGACTCGGTGTGTGGGTGTGTAGCATGACTCGGTGTGTGGGTGTGTAGCATGACTCGGTGTGTGGGTGTGTAGCATGACTCGGTGTGTGGGTGAGTAGCATGACTCGGTGTGTGGGTGAGTAGCATGACTCGGTGTGTGGGTGTGTAGCATGACTCGGTGTGGGTGAGTAGCATGACTCGGTGTGTGGGTGTGTAGCATGACTCGGTGTGTGGGTGTGTAGCATGACTCGGTGTGTGGGTGTGTAGCATGACTCGGTGTGTGGGTGTGTAGCATGACTCGGTGTGTGGGTGTGTAGCATGACTCGGTGTGTGGGTGAGTAGCATGACTCGGTGTGTGGGTGTGTAGCATGACTCGGTGTGTGGGTGTGGGTGCATGACTCGGTGTGTGGGTGTGGGTGCATGGCATGACTCGGTGTGTGGGTGAGTAGCATGACTCGGTGTGTGGGTGTGTAGCATGACTCGGTGTGTGGGTGTGGGTGCATGGCATGACTCGGTGTGTGGGTGTGTAGCATGACTCGGTGTGTGGGTGTGCAGCATGACTCGGTGTGTGGGTGTGTAGCATGACTCGGTGTGTGGGTGTGTAGCATGACTCGGTGTGTGGGTGTGGGTGCATGGCATGATTCGGTGTGTGGGTGTGGGTGCATGGCATGATTCGGTGTGTGGGTGTGGGTGCATGGCATGATTCGGTGTGTGGGTGTGTAGCATGACTCGGTGTGTGGGTGTGTAGCATGACTCGGTGTGTGGGTGTGTGGCATGACTCGGTGTGTGGGTGTGGGTGCATGGCATGACTCGGTGTGTGGGTGTGGGTGCATGGCATGATTCGGTGTGTGGATGTGGGTGCATGGCATGACTCGGTGTGTGGGTGTGGGTGCATGGCATGATTCGGTGTGTGGGTGTGTAGCATGACTCGGTGTGTGGGTGTGTAGCATGACTCGGTGTGTGGGTGTGGGTGCATGGCATGCCTCGGTGTGTGTACCATGACTCAGGGGGCTGTAGCAATGCAAATGTCACGTGGGGTTGGACCATGTCTGTCCCTCTACCCAGCCAGCCAGCCGGAGGAGAGCTCCACTCAACAATAACCTAGTTATTTCCTCTCCCTCTAGACATCAATTTACAGTCAAATTTGCTCCCCCCCCCCCCCCCCCCCCCACGGGTAAGATTATAATTGGGGGAGGGTAAACTGATCCTATATCTGTGCAGACAGACAACTTCTACTTTGATTCAATACCACTGTATTTGTGGCAGAGAAGACTACTGTCTTTGTAGCTCCAATGAAGTCGGGGGGGGGTATTGGGATCAGAGTGCACTGATGAGGGGAAGTGTGTGTGTGTTTATGTGTTTGAGAACAAGATAAAATCTGGAGAGAGAAAGAGCATGTGTGTGTGTGTGTGTGTGTGTGTGTGTGTGTGTGTGTGTGTGTGTGTGTGTGTGTGTGTGTGTGTGTGTGTGCCAGTGGGCTGGGCGTTGGGGGCTTAGCATCAGATGAGAGGGCTATTGGAGCCTGAATACCAAGGGATGCCCTCAGGCTATGCTGCTGCTGCCCTGAACTGGCATTACTGCTCTGCCACTCACTCCCTGTCCTAGGGAATTACTGTTTCAGTATGTGTGTGTGTGACTGTGTGTGTGTGTGTGTGCGTGTGTGCGTGGGTGTGAGAGAGAGAGCGAGAAAGAGAGAGATAGAGCGTGTTTGCGTGTACATGTGTTTGTATGTGTGGTGTAGGCCTCACTCAAGTCTACTCAATCACTAAACCGTCTGGTAACGTGCGAGTGAGTAAGTGTGAGTGTAATTCCAGTGTAATCGCTATTAAAGCGATAGCCGTTTAGAAGGGGCAGGTTTAAAAAGACAATTAGTTTGGATGTTGTGTCTCGCCTCTGCAGTACTCCATAGCAGTTACATAGGAAATCAGGTGAAGCACTAAACTGACCGCTGCCTCGTGTTTTCATCAATCAAAACTTTTTTGTTGTTGTTGCCATCTACAGTAAGAACACCTGCTGGGAAAGCCATTCAGGGATTAAAAAGATCCAGGCCAGTATTCACAAAGCGTAGGAGTAGGAGGGCTGATCTAGGATCAGTTTAGCCTTTTAAATCATAATGAATAAGAGGGGAGCTGAACCTAGATCAGCACTCAAAGCTTTGTAAATATGGGTCTTGGTCTGTGTTCCGTTAGTCTGAATGGGGCTCTAAAGTTTAGGCCCAAATCTAACGGTAAAACAGAGATGAAATTGAAGTGATTATCTTTTTCAGGGAAACAGTAATGGGGTGTAATGCCGGTTGTTTTACTATGCAAAATTCAAGACCATGTTAACCTACTCAGCTAAAGACTAGGCCCTAGACATTATCTCTGGGAGCTAACACAAGTCTCAGGCAAGGTTACTTATCACACAATCCAGCAGGCCTTTTGAAGGCCATATGCGAGATTTGGTTGGGGGGCCCACCATCTCACGGAAAATCTTTATTGACGGTGGAGAGAAAATGTTTAGTTTTAAAGTTAATTTCCCTCTAAGTCTGCAAATTTTGCCATGGGACATTTAGCAGTTTTAAGGGCCCAGTGCAGTCAAAAATGTGATTTTCTTGTGTTTTATATATATTTCCATACTATGAGGTTGGAATAATACTGTGAAATTGTGAAAATTATGATAATGTCCTTTTAGTGTATGAGCTGTTTGAAAAGGCCGCCTGAAATTTCAGCCTGCTTTGGTGGGTTGGAGTTTTGGCCTTCCATTGTGACATCACCATGCGGTAAATTTGTTAATAGACCAATAAGAAAGAGAGTTCCAAACCTCTCTGCCAATAACAGCACATTCTCAGTAGTCCCCTCTCCATTCAGCCTACTCCCAGACAGTCCTAGCAAAATTATTGCTTAAGAAATTGCTCTTTGCTAAGAAGCTATTTTTGTTTATTTTTGACCATTTTAATTGAAAACAATCACAGTACATTTTGAGATGGTGCGGAGAGAAAATCGTGGAAATTATAACACATTTCATGCAATTCTATTTTGCCATGGGGCAGAAAATATTTTTTCTGTTTTAAAACTAATTTCCTGCAATTCTACACATTTTGTAATGACTTATGACATGTAAAACTAGTTAGCTGACATGGCTAATTGAGTGACTATCAGTGACTGACATAACAAGAGAAAAACTGCTGATACACTACCAAATTTCGAAATTGCACCTGGTGTATTCTACTATTCTAACTATCAATAGTAAATTGAGACCCCGACTGAGTCCCCCCCCCCCCAAAAAAATAGGTAACACTTTACTTGACACCCAGCGTCATAACCATGTCATAATCTGTCATAATATGGTCATAACACATATATTTAGACCTGCTATGATGAAACTGGCTCTATGGTTATAACCATGTCATAACATGTTAGTGGTGTCAAGTAAAGCGTTAACAAAAAAGGTTAATATATACACCAAACATTAGGAACCCCCCCCCCCCTTTTTTGCCCTCAGAACAGCCTTAATTCATCGGGGCATGGACTTTACAAGGTGTCAAAAGTGTTCCACAGGAATGCTGGCCCGTGTTGACTCCAATGCTTCCCACAGTTGTGTGAGGTTGACTGGATGTCCTTTGGGTGGTGGACCATTCTTGATACAGACAGGAAACTATTGAGTATGAAAAACCCAGCAACGCTGTAGTTCTTGACACAAACCGGCACCTAATACAATACCCCGTTCAAAGGCACTTAAAAGTTTTGTCTTTCCATTCATCCTCTGAATGACACACATACACAATTCATGTCTCAATTGTCTCAAGGATGAAAAATCCTTCTTTAACCTGTCTCCTCCCCTTCATCTACACTGATTGAAGTGGATTTAACAAGTGACATCAATAAGGGAACATTGCTTTCACCTGGATTCACCTGGTCAATTTTTGTTATGGAATGGGCAGATGTTCTTAATGTTTTGTATACTCAGTGTATATATATATATATATATATATATATATATATATATATATATATATATATATATATATATATATATATATATATATATATATATATATATATATATATATATAGTACCAGTCAAAAGTTTGGACACACCTACTCATTCATGGGTTTTTCTTTATTTTTACTGTTTTCTACATTGTAGAAAAAAAGTGTGAAACAAATCAAAATATATTTTATATAGTTCAGATTCTTCAAAGTAGAACATGACTGGCCTGCACAGAGCCCTGACCTCAACCCCATCAAACACCTTTGGGATGAATTCGAACACCGACTGCGAGCCAGGCCTAATCGCCTAACATCAGTACCCAACCTCATTAATGCTCTTATGGCTGAATGGAAGCAAGTCCCGGTGTTACGTTCGTCGTAAGAAGGAGACCAAGGTGCAGCGTGGTAGGCGAACATTTTCCCTTTATTAAAATGAACACCATCAAAACAACAAAATACAAGCACGAACGTAAAGTTCTGCAGGCTACACAGTACCTAACAAAAGCAAGATCCCACAAAAAACCCAGTGGGAAAAGGCTGGCAAAATATGATACCCAATAAGAGACAACAAAAGACAGCTGCCTCTGATTGGGAACCATATCAGGCCAACATAGAAATACATAAGGTAGAATGCCCACCCAAATCACACCCTGACCTAACCAAATAGAGAAAATAACAAGGCTCTGTACGGTCAGGGTGTGACACCAGTGGAAAACCTTCCCAGAAGAGTGGAGGCTGTTATAGGAGCAAAGGGGGACCAACTCCATATTAATGCCTCTGATTTTGAGTTGAGATGTTTGACGAGCAGGTGTCCACATACTTTTGGTCATGTAGTGTGTGTGTATATATGTATATGGAGTACCAGTCAAAAGTTTGGATACACCCACTCATTCAAGGGTTTTTCTTTATTTTAACTATTTTCTACATTGTAGAATAATAGTGAACAAATCAAAACTATGAAATAACACATATGGAATCATGTAGTAACCAAAAAAGTGTTAAACAAATCAAAATAGATTTTAGATTTTAGATTCTTCAAAGTAGCCACCCTTTGCCTTGATGACAGCTTTGCACACTCTTGACATTCTCTCAACCAGCTTCATGAGGTAGTCACCTGGAATGCATTTCAATTAACAGGTGTGCCTTGTTAAAAGTTAATTTGTGGAATTTCTTTCTTTAATGCGTTTGAGCCAATCAGTTGTGTTGTGACAAGGTAGGGGTGGTATACAGAAGGTAGCCCTATTTGGTAAAATACTAAGTCCATGTTAAAGCAAGAACAGCTCAAATAAGCAAAGAGAAACAGCAGTCCATCATTACTTTAAGACACGAAGGTCAGTCAATCTGGAACATTTCAAAAACTTTGAAAGTTTCTTCAAGTGTAGTCGCAAAACCCATTAAGTGCTATGATGAAACTGGCTCTAATGAGGACTGCCACAGGAATGGAATACCCAGAGTTACATCTGCTGCAGAGGATAAGTTCATTAGAGTTACCAGCCTCAGAAATCAGCCATTAACAGCACCTCAGATTGCAGCCCAAATAAATATTTCACAGAGTTCAAGCAACAGACACATCTCAACATCAACTGTTCAGAGGGGTCAGCATGAATCAGGCCTTCATGGTTGAATTGCTGCAAAGAAACCACTACTAAAGGACACCAATAAGAAGAAGAGACTTGCTTGGGCCAAGAAACACGAGCTATAGGCAGTAGATCGTTGGAAATCTGTCCTTTGGTCTGATGAGTCCAAATTTGAGATTTTTGGTACCAACCGCCGTATCTTTGTGAGATGCAGAGTAGGTGAATGAATGATCTCCGCATGTGTGGTTCCCACTGTGAATCATGGAGGAGGAGGTGTGATGGTGTGGGTGTGCTTTGCTGGTGACACTGTCTGTGATTTATTTAGAATTCAAGGCACACCCAGCATGGCTACCACAGCATTCTGTAGCGATACCGCATCCCATCTGGTTTGTGCTTAGTGAGACTATCATTTGTTTTTCAACAGGACAATGACCTAAAACAGACCTCCAGGCTGTGTAAGGGCTATTTGACCAAGAAGGAGAGTGGTAGAGTGCTGCATCAGATAACCTGGCCTCCGCAATCACCCAACCTCAACCCAGTTGAGATGGTTTGGGATGAGTTGGACTGCAGGGAGAGAAAAAAAGCAACCAACAACTGCTCAGCATATGTGGGAACTCCTTCAAAACTGTTGGAGAAGCATTCCAGGTGACTACCTCATGAAGCTGGTTGAGAGAATACCAAGAGTGTGTAAAGCTGTCATCAAGGCAAAGAATGGCTACTTTCAAGAATCTAAAATATATTTTTATTTGTTTAACACTTTTTTGGTTACTACATGATTCCATATGTGTTATTTCATATTATTGATGTCTTCACTATTATTCTACAATGTAGAAAATAGTACAAATTAAAGATAAACCCTTGAATGAGTAGATGTGTCGAAACTTTTAACTGGTGCTGTATATACAGTATAATATATATATACTGCTCAAAAAAATAAAGGGAACACTTAAACAACACATCCTAGATCTGAATGAAAGAAATAATCTTATTAAATACTTTTTTCTTTACATAGTTGAATGTGCTGACAACAAAATCACACAAAAATAATCAATGGAAATCCAATTTATCAACCCATGGAGGTCTGGATTTGGAGTCACACTCAAAATTAAAGTGGAAAACCACACTACAGGCTGATCCAACTTTGATGTAATGTCCTTAAAACAAGTCAAAATGAGGCTCAGTAGTGTGTGTGGCCTCCACGTGCCTGTATGACCTCCCTACAACGCCTGGGCATGCTCCTGATGAGGTGGCGGATGGTCTCCTGAGGGATCTCCTCCCAGACCTGGACTAAAGCATCCGCCAACTCCTGGACAGTCTGTGGTGCAACGTGGCGTTGGTGGATGGAGTGAGACATGATGTCCCAGATGTGCTTAATTGGATTCAGGTCTGGGGAACGGGCAGGCCAGTCCATAGCATCAATGCCTTCCTCTTGCAGGAACTGCTGACACACTCCAGCCACATGAGGTCTAGCATTGTCTTGCATTAGGAGGAACCCAGGGCCAACCGCACCAGCATATGGTCTCACAAGGGGTCTGAGGATCTCACCTCGGTACCTAATGGCAGTCAGGCTACCTCTGGCGAGCACATGGAGGGCTGTGCGGCCCCCCAAAGAAATGCCACCCCACACCATGACTGACCCACCGCCAAACCGGTCATGCTGGAGGATGTTGCAGGCAGCAGAACGTTCTCCACGGCGTCTCCAGACTCTGTCACGTCTGTCATGTGCTCAGTGTGAACCTGCTTTCATCTGTGAAGAGCACAGGGCGCCAGTGGCGAATTTGCCAATCTTGGTGTTCTCTGGCAAATACCAAACGTCCTGCACGGTGTTGGGCTGTAAGCACAACCCTCACCTGTGGACGTCGGGCCCTCATACCACCCTCATGGAGTCTGTTTCAGACCGTTTGAGCAGACACATGCACATTTGTGGCCTGCTGGAGGTCATTTTTCAGAGCTCTGGCAGTGCTTCTCCTGCTCCTCCTTGCACAAAGGCGGAGGTAGCGGTCCTGCTGCTGGGTTGTTGCCCTCCTACGGCCTCCTCCACGTCTCCTGATGTACTGGCCTGTCTCCTGGTAGTGCACTACCTGATCCACTTGTGTGGGTTGTAGACTCCGTCTCATGCTACCACTAGAGTGAAAGCACCGCCAGCATTCAAAAGTGACCAAAACATCAGCCAGGAAGCATAGGAACTGAGAAGTGGTCTGTGGTCCCCACCTGCAGAACCACTCCTTTATTGGGGGTGTCTTGCTAATTGCCTATAATTTCCACCTGTTGTCTATTCCATTTGCACAACAGCATGTGAAATTTATTGTCAATCAGTGTTGCTTTCTAAGTGGACAGTTTGATTTCACAGAAGTGTGATTGACTTGGAGTTACATTGTGTTGTTTAAGTGTTCCCTTTATTTTTTTGAGCAGTGTATATTACTTTTGTCGCGAGCCCCCTAGTGTCCGGGTGCCCTAAGCGACCGATTGTGTCGCTTATGCTTGGAACCGGCCATGCACAAGCGTACAATAGATCCCTGAACCAAATTAGCAACACAGTCAAGGCACATCTTGACTACACTCTGGTCATAAAGGCCTTATTATACATATTATACATTTCCCATTTAAGTCTGTTCTTTAAATTAACTTCAAGCGTACTACACGCGTAGCATTAGAATAGGGATCCTAAAGGATCGTACGCCGAGCCTTATGCACATCTAAATGCCAGGAGGTCTGCACAAGGCTATTGTAAGATATGCCTGTGCATTCTTACAGCATAATTAGAGGTTTCTATTGTTCACCTCTGGGAGACTTCTCTACCTTTCCTCTCCGTACCTAATATACCTCAGGCAAGCAGATGGTACCATAGACTTCTTGACATGTTATAACTGCTGGCGCGAAACACCATCCTGGGTGAATTGCTGTAATATTTAGAGTTCCATGATGGCGATATTGCTTTGCCACAGAACACATCTCTCTTATTCTCTTTCATTCTTTCTCCCATTCTCTCTCTTTACCCACCTCTCTCTCGCTCTGTCTCTCTCTCTCTTATTCGCTCTCTCTCTTTCTCCATTGATTTTTAATGAATACATTAACACTGAGTGAATTATCACCTAGTCTAGTTTAATACAGTGCGATGTTGTTGTTTGATATGCACTGTGTTGTAGGCCCTACTTACGGAATAGAAGTTCAGATAATGTTTTACAAGATGCAACAAGGTCGTGCATAACAAATGCAGGTTGTTGCGATGCACAATACCGTTTTGCACCCTGTTTCTTGTCTAGGCCTACCTGTTTCACACCATGTATCCTCTCTGAACATAGCAGAGTAAGCTCTAAAGACAAACAGGTATTTTATATAATATTGCCGTAACATCAGAACAATTCCAGTTCAAGTTTTTATTACACCCACATCGCTGTCTATACAAACTGATCTCCATGAGCGTTTACAACAAAATAAAACAAAAATGTCCTGCGATCTTGAAGATTTAAAGTAACTCATTAATTAGAGAACAGAAGTATGGCATGGGTGACCTCTTGTATCGTTGCAATGCCATCACTGAGTCAGCTTAACTCAAAGCTAATACATTTGAACAAACATTTTATATTCCATTTCACATTGTACTAGTTCCAAGAAAAATCCCCAAATAATGGTGTATATTGGAGAAATGGAATAAATAGCCGAATCGGCCAATTAAGTAGGGGAAATGAGTTGGACTGAAAAGCAGCATGCAATTCTCTGGAGAGACGGAGGCTGACATCAGTGCCCTAGAACATTCAGTCATCCCCTTCTCTTCTTCCTCCTCCTCCTCTCCTTCTCCTCCTCCTCCATCCTCTCCTCCTCTCTCCATACCATGATAGAGAACATTGTAGGAAAAAATGTCTAAAACTCTCCGCTCAGTATACACGCAGCAGGCACACAGTTGGCTTGTCTGGTCAATCAAGTCTTGTGTTGTATTTTGCACTGATCTGAGATCCAATTTGAGGCCAGTGAAGCAAAATATTTGTTGTGTCCTTACAGCTCAGTTGTGTTTATCTCTCCCTGTTCTTGACATGAAGAGATACTTGAAGAGACTGAAGATGTAGTCTACTACCACTCTGTAATACTGTAACATCACCAGTGCTTAATCTTTACAACATGGTCCAAATGAGGATGTGGGCTTTGCAACAAACCTACTACGCACTACTAAGCAGTGGGCACAGTCGTTAATTCAACATCTATTCCACGTTGGCTCAACATAATTTAATTGAAATTACGTGGAAACAATGTTGATTCAACCAGCATGTGCCCAGTGGATACTGACCTTATATGACCCAGGCTGTGACAGTTGTATTCAAAACCAACCATATCCCTTACCCTGACCTCACTGACAACCCCACAGCCCCTGTCACACTGCACTCATCCTCTTAGGAAACATCTGGTTGGTGCTAATGTTACAGAAACACTAGGCATCATGAAAAGCCACACATTTGTTCAAAATAGCATCCCAAACATTGGCAGGATCTCATAACTATAGGCTACATGTCAGCATACCAAACATTGGCAGGATCTCATAACTATAGGCTACATGTCAGCATACCAAACATTGGCAGCATCTCAAAATGACAGGCTAGTTGGCTACGTGTCGGCCGACATATGCAACAGTCTAGAATTCCAATTATATATCAGTCATTCATTAGTTAAAAATCCATCAGGTCAGCATGACACAAGACAGATAGCCTTCAGTATGCTAAGCTAATTATACTGAATGGAATGGATGGCTTTCTGGTTTGATATAGTTAATTATACAATGATACATACATTGATTCATGCATGCTACGATTAACATGTTATATGTTATTTTCAACAGGGTCTTAATTCCGAGTCTGAATAGAATAGATAGTATTCTATTCTACAGACGTTATGCAATCACCAGCAAAACAGGGATGTTGTTCAAATGCCAGCTGACGTGCGATTATAAACAAAGATTGTTAACAGAGAACAATACACAGAGATTAGAGAGGCTTTAGCAGACAGACCCTGATATCAGGAGACAGCACGACAATCCTAGAGATCCTTCCCACGTCAGCCTTGACGAAAGTTTGCTGTGGATTTAGCAACTCGCATGCCCCGCCCACCTGAGGATCTGTCTTAATCAGCCATTTACTTCATGTGTTTGAAGGGTTCAAAATCAACTTGTCACTTAAATCTTGCTGAATCAATTTCTTTCATTTGACTCCTGCAACAATTTCATACTTTTGCTTGTGCCTGACGTTTTTTTTCCGGAAATGTTTGAAATGACCTGTCAAACACACCTTGGTAATGGCTGAAACGGGCTCAATGGAATACAAGCTAGCTAGTAACTTTGTCTGGGATTTAACGCATCATCTCAACACTTACAGTACCAGTCAAAAGTATGGACACACCTACTCATTACAGGGGTTTTCATTATTTAAAAGTTGTACATTGTAGAAAAGTAGTGAACACATAAAAACTATGAAATAACACATATGGAATCATGTAAAACAAATCAAAATATATTTTATATTTGAGATTCTTCAAAGTAGCCACCCTTTGCTTTGACGACAGCTTTGCACACTCTTGGAATTCTCTCAACCAGCTTCATGAGATAGTCACCTGGAATGCATTTCAATTAACAGGTGTGCCTTGTTAAAAGTTAATTTGTAGAATTTCTTTCCTTCTTAATGCGTTTGAGCCAATCAGTTGTGTTGGGACAAGGTAGGGGTGGTATACAGAAGATAGCCCTATTTGGTAAAAGACCAAGTCCATATTATGGTAATAACAACTCAAATAAGCAAAGCGAAACGACAGTCAATCATTACTTTAAGTCATGTAGGTCAGTCAATACTGGAGAATTTCAAGAACTTTCAAAGTTTCTTCAAATGCAGTCGCAATAACCATCAAGCACTATGATGAAACTGGCTCTCATGAGGACTGACACAGGAAAGGAAGACCCAGAGTTACCTCTGCTGCAGAGCATGAGTCTATTAGAGCTAGATTGCAGCCCAAATAAATGCTTCACAGAGTTCAAGTAACAGACACATCTCAACATCAACTGTTCAGAGGAGACTGCGTGAATCAGGCCTTCATGGTCGAATTGCTGCAAAGAAACCACTACTAAAAGACACCAATAAGAATAAGAGAATTGCTTGGGCCAAGAAACACAAGCAATGGATATTAGACCGGTGGAAATTTGTCCTTTGGTCTGATGAGTCCAAATTTGAGATTTTTGGTTCCAACTGCTGTGTCTTTGTGAGACGCAGAGTTGGCGAACGGATGATCTCTGTATGTGTGGTTCCCACCGTGAAGCATGGAGGAGGAGGTGTGATGGTTTGGGGGTGCTTTGCTGGTGACACTGTCAGTGATTTCTTTAGAATTCAAGGCACACTTAACCAGCATGGCTACCACAGCATTCTGCAGCGATACGCCATCCCATCTGGTTTGCGCTTAGTTGGACTATCATTGCTTTTTCAACAGGACAATGACGCAACACACCTTCAGGCTGTGTATGGGCTATTTGACCAAGAAGGAGAGTGATGGAGTGCTGCTTCAGATGACCTGGCCTCCGCAATCACCCGACCTCAACCCAATTGAGATGGTTTTGGATGAGTTGGACCACAGAGTGAAGGAAAAGCAGCCAACAAGTGCTCAGCATATGTGGGAACTCCTTCAAGACTGTTGGAAAAGCATTCCAGGTGAAACTGGTTGAGAGAATGCCAAAAGTGTGCAAATCTGTCATCAAGGGAAAGGGTGGCTACTTTGAAGAATCTAATATCTAAAATATTTGTTTAACCCTTTTTCTGTTACTACATGACTCCATATATGTTATTTCATATTATTGACATCTTCACTTTTATTCTACAATGTAGAAAATAGTCAAAATAAAGAAAAACCCTTGAATGAGTAGGTGTGTCCAAAGTTTTGATTGGTACTGTACATTACAAGACAAAAAAGAAAGCACATTTTAATTTTTTTTGTTGACAAAATTTATATTTTAATACAGTTGAAATGTTTACAAATTAGATTAGCTGAAATGAAAGCAACTTCTGAAAATGGTTCTAGGTTTGAGGTCTGGTTTTGACTGATGTTGGGATCTATGGGTTCTAGGTATGAGGTCTGGTGTTGGTGGTGTTGGGATCTCTTGGTTCTAGGTATGAGGTCTGGTGTTGGTGGTGTTGGAATCTCTTGGTTCTAGGTTTGGATCTGTTGTTGTCTGGTGTTGGGATGTCTTGGTTCTAGGTTTGGATCTGTTGTTGTCTGGTGTTCGGATCTCTTGGTTCTAGGTTTGGGGTTGTTGTTGGCTGGTGTTGGGATCCAGAGACAGCTCTATGGAGTGTCAGAGACAGCTCTACGGAGTGTCAGAGACAGCTCTATGGAGTGTCAGAAACAGGTCTATGGGGCATGTGTAACAGTGTAGGTTCCGTCCCTCTCTTCGCCCCAACCTGGGCTCGAACCAGGGACCCTTGCACACATCAACAACTGACACCCCACGAAGCATCGTTACCCATCGCGCCACAAAAGCCGCGGCCCTTGCAACGCAAGGGGCAACCCTACTTCAAGTCTCAGAGCGAGTGACGTCACCGATTGAAACGCTATTAGCGCGCACCACCGCTAACTAACTAGCCATTTCACATCGGTTACACATGGACCCCCCAGATATAATTTGTGCCCCACCAGCTTTGTTTCCCCATAATAAATGGTATATGAATTACAATGCCCGGTTTTGCCAATGTAGCGTTGTCTGGCCTGCCAGTGGCGCAGACCGGGACAGAGGCTATGCCAGGTGTGCACTCATGATCTGAGGAGGGGGAGGGAGGGGGTATGTAATAATGTAATATTTAGTAGTTACAATCCTAAAATGCATTCTGATTTGGCACCTAGCCATGCAGTGTCATAAGGTACCGCCTTCATTACCTTGGTTAGAAAAGCTCATAGGATCTCACCCAGTGCGGGGTCAAATTGACCATTGTTTTTCTCACAGAGAGGAAAAAAAGTTATTCACTTTTCCAGACAGCTAGAGCTAATTATAAGCTAGCTAGTAGCTACTAGCATCGTTCAATTTTGATAGCTGAATAATTATAGCTGGCTAATCAGCATGGATATCCGAAAATGGCTGGGCACTGCCAAGAGCAAAAAAACGGCAGACCACCATGTTCGGTGCGATGCCGGGCTCACCGAGTAGCCTGCTGTCTCGACCACCAAGGTTGAGGAGCCTAGCACCAAATGTAATACCCACCCATCCTCATACTGCCTGTTGATCAACCAGGTCGAGAAGCACAAGGGCAATTTCACAACAAGCACCTGCACCTTCGTTACCCCAGTAACTAGCACCTGACGACCTGTTGGATCTAACCAAAACTGAATCAGTGGAAGCAGAGTTTATTGATTCTTGCTAAATGAAATCGCAACCACAGCCAGCGACAACAAATGGACTCCACTCGGTGGTCTTCAAAGATATGGCGGGCCTTTGTCAGCAATGCCAACTCTGCTGTTGGCACTGAAAAATACATTTGGATGAACATTTGGGACATCTACAGCAATGAGCGAAAATTCCTTCTCCACGTATTCAGTGAACACAGAGGCAGCATGTTACATCAACAAAAAGCCCAGCTTGTCCAGCTGGCATTTGAGAGGGACCTGACAAGTAAATTTAGCCGGGAAGGAGAATGGAAAAATAAACTTCACTTGAAGTTCAACACAGCATGGAGGAGGCTGCAACTCGTCTAAATGGTAAGCTACAACCTTCATGACCCTGGCCGCCGTGTCAAAATGTTTAATTCATTGGTTTTCCTTTATGTAAGCCTACTGGTTGTTTGGCAGATTTTTTGTATATAATTGGCTGGTGTTGGGATGTCTTTGTTCTAGGTTTTGTGGCTGGTGTTGGGATGTCTTTGTTCTAGGTTTTGTGGCTGGTGTTGGGATCTCTTTGTTCTAGGTTTGGTGTGTTGTGTTGGGATCTCCTGGTTATGAGAAAGGTTTGGGTCTCTCTATCTGGTCTCTCTGGTCTCAGATCATTGGCTACTGTTCTTGTGGGTCTCCTGATATATATCCTAAGATTTGTAGACCGCTGGTTTATAGGGTCATATTTAGGTTTAGTCGCTGGTGATGTTTGGGGACATCAGTGTTTAGTGCTAGCTGTGTCATCATAGCATTAGGTTAGCTGAAGGTTATCACTTCAAGTGTGTCGCTACTAGTGTCAGTGGACTCAAGGCATGAAGATAGGATGACTTGCATTTGTTAGCATACCAATGACACTGTCTCCCATAACACTTAATTGAGACCAAGGAATTCGTCCCCTATAAACACTCCCTGCTCTCTCTTTCCTCTTTCTCCTCCCGCTGCTCGCTCTCTGCCCTCTATCCTTTTGTCTCTCCTCTTCCCGTGCGCTCTCCCTCTCTCTCTCCCCTCCCTCTCTGTGCTCTGAGGGTATGAGAGATGCTGCGTCCTCTGCTTCAGCTACAGCATCCCTCACATGGAGCTCTAGCTAGTCTAAATGTAGGGTGTTCTGTCCTCCTAACCATCACATACATGACCTTCTGTGTTTGTGTGTGTGTGTGTGTGTGTGTGTGTGTGTGTGTGTGTGTGTGTGTGTGTGTGTGTGTGTGTGTGTGTGTGTGTGTGTGTGTGTGTGTGTGTGTGTGTGTGTGTGTGTGTGGGTGTGTGTGTGTGTGTGTGTGTGTGTGTGTGTGTGTGTGTGTGTGTGTGTGGAGGGGGGTGGGGGGTTCTTTAGATGGACAGGAGAGGAGAGGGTTCATTAGTTAATGATGGACATTTAAAATGCAGTCAATAGCTACTGAAGACACATGGGAAGGGAGCTGTACTGTAGCTAACATATTTATTTGTCTAGCACACACACAGATACATCCACCCTGGTTCTCTAGAGATGCATGTACAAGCAAAACAGTCGATTTTGCAAAACAAGCACCACTACTGTGCATACGTGCCAGTAAGTCAGTTTATTCTGAGCAGCTCAGAAACACACACACACACACACACACACACACACACACACACACACACACACACACACACACACACACACACACACACACTGGCAGGCCTCTAATGACGTGGTGTATGGCTGAGAGTACAGATGCGCTGACTGAATAGATTAAAGACTTCATCCAATGACACAGCTGTGCTCTCTTTGAAGCAAAGGCATGAAACTGCATGAAATTACTACAAAAGAGGGAAGCTGAGTCTTTAGAGTGAGTCTTTAGAGTGTGTGTGTTTGTGTGTGTGTGTTTGTGTGCATGTGCGCATGTGTGTGTGTGTGTGTGTTACTTTATCCCACTTTTGCTTACAATGTGACTGCTGTGCAGAGGACTTGGACTTACCGATGCATGTGTAAAGCAAGGCATGAACCCACAGCCACAGAGCAGTGTGTTCAAATTTACTTCGCAGCTATTTGCCAAAGGCCAAAGCAATTGGTTATTAGAGTAGTGCTGTAAATGCAGCTCTTTTATTGCCATGGCTGTCTGGTGTGAAGGGATGGATGGGGATGGGACGGCCATGCTACAAATCATGTCAGGTTCCCTGTTGCTCCAGACCTCCAGACCAGAGTACACTGTCATCTGCCTTGTTACTGTAGATCGATGCTGTAATTCATACCTAATGTCCCTAGTTGATGATGCCACTATTTCAGGGGAAGTTGCCACTAGATGTTAATCCTTCCCTTCTCCCCACCATAATGTATTGTGCTCTATAACGTGTTTATAAACTAATGTTATAAGTTGCTCCGTCTCTATATCACTGTACAACCTATGAATCTCGGCTGCTCTAGAGACTTAACTCTTAGCCGCGCTAAATGTTTTGCATATAGATTGCCTTGCTGTATGTATACCACTGGTATAGTGATGTAGGGTTAGGGTCTTTCTGGAGGGGCTCCAAACCTCCAGCTTCTCTCTCTCTCTCTCTCTCTCTCTCCCTCTCTCTCTGTCTGTCTCTCTCTCAGCTATATGCAGTAGCAGAATCCACAGGACTGGGAGTATACAGCTCCACAGTCCTAATTAAAGCTAATTTAACCTGTATGTGTGTGAGTGTGCGTCTGTGTGTGCGCGCACTTCTCTCCGTGTGTGTGTGTGTATGTGTGTGTGTGTGTGTAGGATTAAAGGCAACTTCCTACAGTGCTATGGAAAACAGGAGGATGCAAAAATATGGATGTGCATTGTGAATGCTTCCTTTGTTGTGAAAGCAATGACAAATGGCAAAACAAAATGGTGGATTTTTATGTACAGAAACGTTATGTGGCATAAAATTGTAATCCTTTTGATAAAGGCGATCATCTTTTGGGCTTGTTATACACAGTAAGCTCTATTGTTTTAAGAAACAATATACATAATCACTTTATTCTTTTTCTTGCAGGATCAGGAAGCATGTTTCTGGTGCATTATTTTTCTCAGCCTGGTCACTAGAAACAGCCGTCGATTTCGGATGTTTGAATATATAGTACCAGTTAAAAGTTTGGACACACCTACTCATTCAAGGGTTTTTCTTTATTTTGACTATTTTCTACATTGTAGAATAATAGTGAAGACATCGAAACTATGAAATAACACATATGGAATCATGTAGTAACCAAAAAAGTGTAAATGAAATAAAAATGTATTTTAGATTCTTCAAAGTAACCACCCTTTGCCTTGATGACAGCTTTGTACACGCTTGGCATTCTCTCAACCAGTTTCACCTGGAATGCTTTTCCAACAGTCTTGAAGGAGTTCCCACATATGCTGAGCACTTGTTGGCTGCTTTTCCTTCACTCTGCGGTCCAACTCATCCCAAATCATCTCAATTCGGTTGAGGTCGGGTGATTGTGGAGGCCAGGTCATCTGATGCAGCACTCCATCACTCTCCTTGTTGGTCAAATAGCCCTTACATAGCCTGGAGGTGTGTTGGGTCATTGTCCTGTTGAAAAATAAATGATAGTCCCACTAAGCGCAAACCAGATTGTCAGGCGGTGGGTGTAGCTGGTGCATGTCAGGCGCAGGAAAGCAGAGACGAGTGAACAACGCACTTTACTAGAGAAAACAGCACAAAGTAACAAAACCAATGTGCGAACAATAATGGTTGCCATCCAACACGGGTGAACACAGCACCTGGAACAAACCAGCCGGAAACGTACCGACCCTAACAATAAACAAACACACACAAAGACATGGGGGAAACAGAGGGTTAAATACATGACCAGTAATTGGGAAATGAAAACCAGGTGTGTGGGAAACATAGACAAAACCAATGGAAAATGAAAAGTGGATTGGCGATGGCTAGAAGACCGGCGACGTCGACCGCAGAGTGCCGCCCGAACAAGGAGAGGAACCGACTTCGGCGGAAGTCGTGACACAGATGGGATGGTGTATTGCTGCAGAATCCTCCTCCATCCTTCACGGCGGGAACCACCCATGCGGAGATCATCCATTCACCTACTCTGCATCTCACATAGACACGGCGGTTGGAACAAAAATCTCAAATTTGGACTCATCAGACCAAA
This sequence comes from Salmo salar, assembly GCF_965601325.2. NCBI lineage: Eukaryota > Metazoa > Chordata > Actinopteri > Salmoniformes > Salmonidae > Salmo > Salmo salar. The sequence continues at coordinate 58,320,089 of NC_138305.1, forward strand.
GGACATATTTCCACCGGTCTAATGTCCATTGCTCGTGTTTCTTGGCCCAAGCCATCTCTTATTCTTATTGGTGTTCTTTAGTAGTTTCTTCGCAGCAATTAGACCATGAATGCCTGATTCACACAGTCTCCTCTGAACAGTTGATGTTGAGATGTGTCTGTTACTTGAACTCTGTGAAGCGTTTATTTGGGCTGCAATTTCTGAGGCTGGTAACTCTAATGAACTTATCCTCTGCAGCAGAGGTAACTCTGGGTCTTCCTTTCCTGTGGCGGTCCTCATGAGAGCCAGTTTCAAAATAGCGCTTGATGTTTTTTTTGACTGCACTTGAAGAAACTTTGAAAGTTCTTGAAATGTTCCGGACTGACTGACCTTCATGTCTTAAAGTAAATATAATAATTTTAAAGTAATTTTCTCTGTTCATTGCTTATTTGAGCTGTTCTTGCCATAATATGGAAGCAAAGAAATTCCACAAATTAACTTTTAACAAGGCACACTTGTTAATTGAAATGCATTCCAGGTGACTACCTCATGAAGCTGGTTGAGAGAATGCTGTGACCTGGCCAAGATAAAGCATCATCAAGGCAAAGGGTGGCTACTTTGAAGTATCTCAACTATAAAATATATTTTGGTTTGTTTAACACTTGTTTGGTTACTACATGATTCCACATGTGTTATTTCATCGTTTTGATGTCTTCACTATTATTCTACAATGTAGAAAATAGTCAAAATAAAGAAAAACCCTTGAATGAATAGGTGTGTCCAAACTTTTGACTGGTACTCTGTGCCTTCCTCGGCGCATCCCATGTTCTACCCTCTTCAAGAGGCCTTTAAGATTGTAGAGCCCAACATATCGAGAGGTAGGCAATGTTGTCTACCAAAACTCTACTGTTCTACAAACGTTAGCACCGGCAAATGAGTCTATCACAGTGGTGTAGTCATGTCAACAAAAACCATGACTGGTAAGAAGAGTGAATTCGATCTGCACTCAGATCTCCCAATAGTCATAACTGTTTCCATGGATTACCCAGAATGTAACTCTGATGTTGAGGAACACTTCCATTCCTGTTTGCAATCCCCCAATAACCTATATGAAACCCCATAAGCATACATGATCTGGGTTCAAATACTATTTGAAATAATCTCACACACTTTAGCAGGGCTTGATTGAGCTTGCCTGGCACAGTGGAACCAATAGAACAGTTGCAAAGCTGCAAAACCCACCCGTCTGGCACTTCAGTCTGACTAAACCAAACACTAAAAGTATGGAAAGATTTCAAATAGTATTTGAACCCAGGTCTGCAGTGCATTATGAAAAAGGCAGTCTGTGTGTGTGTGTGTTGTAATATGCAGTGTTATAAATGATTCCACTGTGGATAGGCGAGGCCTATTTCTCTGTCTTCCTATTATCCCTGTGAGCCACCTCATTTCCCCTTTCCTGATATATGTGTCACCACGTACTGCTTTGTAATTTACCATCTGCATAAGTGGACCGACCGCATTTGTGTGAGTGTGTGTTTCTGTGTGTGTGTGTGTGTGTGTGTGTGTGTCGTCTGTGCGTGCGTACGTCTGTGTGTGTGTTTTGTAAACAGGTAATGGTTCCTAGAAGTGGTGATTACAGTGGCTCTTATGGTTAACAACCAAGCAAGGTTGTTATGGGTGTTAGTGCTCTTGTCTCATCAGTCTCCAATGTGTGTGTGTACGCGTGTATTTATGTGTGTAAGCGATGTAGGCCAAGCGCTGTGAGCAGAATGCGAGTTGACGAGCATCTCCTCAGGCGACCTAGCCAAGCAGATGGGGAAGGCTGTACAGTATGTCATTAAGTTACGGTGTAAATAGCAGGATGCACTGGGTAACAAACAGGAAGAAGGAGAGATGGAGAAGGTGGAGGAGAGGAGAGAAGAAGAGATATAGAAAGAGAGTGGGAGAGGGCTAGCAGGAGAGAGCAGAAGCCTGGCGACGCTAATTCGCCCAAAGTGAGACTGTGTAGCCTGTCTGGGGGTCTCACACACACACACACACACACACACACACACACACACACACACACACACACACACACACACACACACACACACACACACATACACCCCTAATCCTGCTCCGCTTCCTTATCACAGCCATCAGTGGGTGAAGTCATGTGTACCGGTATGAGTCTGTACGAGCCTTTTTGCAGTCAGATCAGATCCGGTGATGAGAGCTTCTCTACTGGACATCTAGGATGAACTCACTCACTCACGATCAGCCCATGGCCATACACCCACTGATCACCTATTGAATATCAGACATTGATGTTTAAAAAAAAACGATGGGTATCTCTTTTTTATGCCCGTTCAGATTTCTGTATGATATTCCTGATGCATGTTTGAGAGAACTCCTATTACTAATGCTTTACCAACGACCCCCTGCGAGCCCCTGCGAGCCCCTGTGAGCCATGATGGGAAAACTCGGTGAAAACAGGCCGGCAGATGTACAGCTACATATACTAGAGCTGAAGCCTGAATACTGGTCAAGTGGAAATAGAGGCAGAGAGAGGATCATCACCGCTAGGGAGGGATGAGGTGATGGAATAGGGAGAGATGGAGGGAGAGACTGATAAATGTTTCATAAGTATGGCTACTGTAGTTGTATATCTCATCTCTGGTGTGGGTTATTGTGCAATGACTCATATTGTACTACTGTGTCATTGGATAACCTGTGTGTGTGTGTGTGTGTGTGTGTGTGTGTGTGTGTGTGTGTGTGTGTGTGTGTGTGTGTGTGTGTGTGTGTGTGTGTGTGTGTGTGTGTGTGTGTGTGTGTGTGTGTGTGTGTGTGCGTGCACATGCATAGGTTTTATAGGTCAAACAACCGTTATTCAAGAGACCTTTTAACATGGTGACCTTTTGGTCAGCTGGCTAAGGTCATTACCTAACACCTCTGGGTGATAACCTGTGAGTGCGTGTTAAGGATTTACACCCGGATAAGACCAAACCGAAGCCCTACATCCCGGCCCACCGCGCAGAAATAGCACTCTGTCATCAGTCACAACGCCGTTGTGGTCAGGGACCTTGGTGAGAAGTAACGGATTGATGCCCTGTCAAGACCATGCCAGCCGTGTCATAAATATCTGCTAGCGACTGCCAATTGCTGTGTCACTGTTAGGCCTTCAGTGGTACCCGGCCCTGGGAGTTTCTTCTTTTTACCTCAGCTCCGTTATGAAGAGGTTCTCCCTTCCTGTCTTTCATTGGTTACTCTGATCCATGTCTGAGCTCTCTGTCATTCTCTGTCCATCTCTCCCTAACTCTTTCCCTCCCTCTCTATCCTTCTCTCGCTCAGTGTAGGCAGATAACCAAGTAAAAATGCTGCTTTAAGTTATGCAATGCCTCAGGGGCTTAAAACCATAAAAACACACACACACACGCACACACACACACGCACACATGCACACACACACACACACACACACACACACACACGGTCATTATTAAAGCCCATTAAACACACCTTGTCCCAGCCGTTTTCAGCTGAAGAACAGTCGGGCACACAATACAACCTATTAGAAGTCTGACAGACAGTGGCTACACAACGTCTAGAAAGCCAAAGGGATCATAACATTGAGATGTAGCTACATACAAATATTTGTTGTACTAGCAAATATTTTTGTTCATACTATACATCTCAATATTGAGATGTAAATACACGAAACCCTATGAAGACATTTTATATTTCAGTCCCTGTATCCAACCAAACAAGGCAGGGGTGGATCCAGCGATCAATGATGTATGTTTGGGGTTGATCTGGGAGCCTGAAGGACTTCAAAGGCCCAATGCAGCCATTTTTATATCAATATCAAATCATTTCTGGGTAATAATTAAGTACCTTATTGTAATAGATTTCCATTAAAATGGGCAAAAAATCACTTTTTATCCAGAATTTTGCAAGGACTGTCTGGGAGGGGTCTGAGTGGGGAGGGGAAAACTGAAAACTAGAGCTGTGTTCGAATATCCATACTAACATACTGTATACTACACACTTAATGAGTATATACTAAATACTATATAATATTAGTATACTGTAAACAAACTGTGTCCTTTCAGTTGAGCCTTCTTAGACATTTTACGACTTCGGGTGTCCGTTTGTACATTCAGAGCGTTTCACTTCAGGAGCGTTCAGAGCACACACTGGACCCTCTGGTGGAGGAGTAGGGTTGATCCGAACATTCTGACCTTACAACGGCAGTCAAGCACCCGAGCTAACTGTCTAGCCACTTCCAGACACAAATGAGAGAACACCTCACTCTGACCATTTTACTCCCCCTAGCAGAGCTGGTTAGGCAGTTTTAATGTTATTCAGAGCATTGGTGACTGTAGCTGTGCTGCTGCCAACAATTGAATTATGCTTTTTTGCAGACGTTTACTGACACCGGCCGTATTCAACGGGTGTTGAGCGTTCGTAAATTCATCAGTTATTCTGCGCTCTGGTACACAGATACGAGACTGAGCTCTGAAATCGGAGTAGATCGCCAGAGCTAATTTACGAAAGTACCCGAATGTCCATTGAGAACTCACAACAACTATACCACTTAGCTAAGAATGGCGGGAAAAATCAAGTCAATAAACGTTGGGTAGTTAGTTAGATAGCATATAGTTAATATACTGGCAAGTTTGATGTATTAGTGGCCAACTAACGTTAGGTAGCTAGCTAACATATCGGTACATACCAGCCAACATAACGTGTAAGGTAACTTATTTGAAAAGTCATTACTTTATTACATTGCTTAACATTTTCTTAACATTTGACATAATTAGTTAAGGCAATGAATTTATATCCGCTCTCGTTGGACTTTGGCTGCATATTATTGACTTTAAATCTGAAAACGATGTGAAGCCACACCCATTTCCTGAAGAATGGCATTATGGGAGTATATTCGAACACAGCTTAGCTATTATTCATGGTTGCACCTCCGTCACTCGGTTGCATCGTTGCTATTGTTATCAACGTTCTACAGACGCCGCAGCCGTCGATGCTCAAAAGTAGAACGGGGGCTAATGACTTTGAACCGGGGCTAATGACTGTGTCTTCTAAATTACTCTATAGGGGCTTGGGAATACAATGACATTGATAAAGTAGGTCATATTTAGTAGGAAACAACTTTGCCATCATCATGTTGTCAAATTTACTTTAGCAAAGTTAGTCAAAAACCGCTAGTAATGCAAATGTTAGCTAGCTAAAATCTGGAGGTCTTCCCTCAATCTTACCTAGCTAACATTATACTGCAGCCACAGTAATGCACTTTTTAGATCAACCCTTCGTCAGCTTTCAATGAGGATGCATTGAGTAGAATGCTCAGTTGGGCATCAGTCCTAAAACAAACGTTCAAAACGATATTGTGATGCAACATGCAACCCATGAATTGGAGGTTTGGAACTTTCTTTCTTATTGGTATATTAACCAATTTGCAGCATGGTGATGTCACCATGGAAAGCCGAAACCATGCAAACCTGCTGATTAGAAGGTCCTGTGTAAATTGTATTTTTAACCAGCAACTATCAGGAAATAATACTGATCAAATGTTTTCACACTTTTAAAGTGTTAGTTTCATCAGCTGTTGTACATTGACTGCACTGGGCTTTTAACATGTTCCTCTAGTCTAGATAATGGGGGAGAAAGACTGCTTTAATAGGACATATGAGGAACCAGATTGCTTTTAGCCCACTGTAAAAAAAAAAAAAAGATTTAAAAAATGTATTTTTAGTGATTACTTACTGGCAGCCAGTTAACTGTAAGTTACCGTAAAAAAGGTACAGTATGTTACCGTAAATTCCAAAGAAACTTTGGTTTAAACAGTAAGTTACTATAAAGGACAGACAGACAGACAGGCTCATCTGTTTGTTTGTGTGTGTGCGTGCATGCGTGGGTGCGCACACGTTTGTGTGTGTGAAAGTGTGTGTGTGCATGTGTGTGTGAATGCTTTTAAGCAGAGCCTCATCTACAGCAGTGAGTGGAGAAGTGGTGGAGCATAACAGAGAGAAATACATTTACAGCCTCTCTGTGCTACATGTAGAATTGGGCTCTATGATTAGTGGTTTGTTAGTGATGCTGCAAGTGGCTGTTAAATGGTTAGTGAGCCAGGCTAATGGAGCAGGAGAGTGAGTTTGATCAACGTTCAAGAAACATTACAAAGATACAGTATTCAATTATTCAACTTATATTGTCAATGTAACTGTGTTTAAACTGCCCTGTGTGTGTGTGTGTGTGTGTGTGTGTGTGTGTGTGTGTGTGTGTGTGTGTGTGTGTGTGTGTGTGTGTGTGTGTGTGTGTCTGTGTGTGTGTGTGTGTGTGTGTGTGTGTGTGTGTGTGTGTGTGTGTCTGTGTGTGTGTGTGTGTGTGTGTGTGTGTGTGTGTCTGTGTGTTTCTGTGTGTGTGTGTGTGTGTGTAAGCATCCCACTGGGCACACGCTGGTTGAATCGATGTTGTTTCCACGTCATTTCAATTTAAATGACGTTTCAATGAAATGACGTGGAACAAACGTGGAATAGACATTGAATTAACGTCTGTCCCCAGTGGGATGTGTGTATCTCTCCCAAAGCATGGTATGGAAAACTCTTGGAATGTGTTTGTTAATGGTTCATTAGCCATCAATAGCAGACTGTTAAAAACAGACATTTTAAATCTCCACACTCCTCTTCCCAGGCCACAGGCTTGGCCTTTACAGTCCAGAGACAAACTCAACACTCAGACTCTTTATGTCTGTCCCCACTCTTCATCCCTTCTGATGGCAGGCAACGACAGAGGTCAAACGCTATACAAATCTCTCCCTGTTTGACAGAGGAAGCCGCTCGTGTGTGTGTGTGTGTGTGTGTGTGTGTGTGTGTGTGTGTGTGTGTGTGTGTGTGTGTGTGTGTGTGTGTGTGTGTGTGTGTGTGTGTGTGCGTGTGCGTGTGTTTGTGAGTTAAAGTGTGCCTGCACACGTGTGAGTGTGTGTGTGAGGTGAGCCTGCGTGCGTGCATGTGTATGTGTTGTCTGTGGTCTGTGTACAGATGTTAGCCTTGAGGCGATGTAAAAAATACAAATCTCTCCCTGTTTGACAGAGGAAGCCGCTCTGTGTGTGTGTGTGTGTGTGTGTGTGTGTGTGTGTGTGTGTGTGTGTGTGTGTGTGTGTGTGTGTGTGTGTGTGTGCGTGTGCGTGTGTTTGTGAGTTAAAGTGTGCCTGCACACGTGTGAGTGTGTGTGTGAGGTGAGCCTGCGTGCGTGCATGTGTATGTGTTGTCTGTGGTCTGTGTACAGATGTTAGCCTTGAGGCGATGTAAAAAATACCATATGGGTAGGTCTTCTTAATAAAGGAGTCTTGGTTTGAGATGAAATGAGATGAAATGAGTGAAGCGTGATGATGATATCTCTATACTTAGAAAATCATTGGCACTGAATAGATCTGGATACAGTCACTTCATATATCATCAACACATGAGATTGGAGAGTGTCATGAATATACTGAACTGGAGCATGCAGCTATACCACACGTCGATTATATATCCAAATATATGACATTGATATAATATATAGCTTACAGCCAGTATTAGACATCTATTCACCTCATCTATAGTTATAGTGGGAAGTTTACATACACTTAGGTTGGAGTCATTAAAACTCATTTTTCAACCACTCCACAAATGTCTTGTTAACAAACTATAGTTCTGGCAAGTCAGTTAGAACATCTACTTTGTGCATGACACAAGTCATTTTTCCAACAATTGTTTACAGACAGATTATTTCACTTATAATTCACTGTATCACAATTCCAGTGGGTCAGAAGTTTACATACACTAAGTTGACTGTGCCTTTAAACAGCTTGGAAAATTCCAGAAAATGATGTCATGGCTTTAGAAGCTTCTGATAGGCTAATTGACATCATTTGAGTTAATTGGAGGTGTACCTGTGGATGTATTTCAAGGCCTACCTTCAAACTCAGTGCCTCTTTGCTTGACATCATGGGAAAATCAAAAGAAATCAGCCAAGACCCCAGAAAAAAATTGTAGACCTCCACAAGTCTGGTTCATCCCTGGGAGCAATTTGAAAATTCTGAAGGTACCACGTTCATCTGTACAAACAATAGTACGCAAGTATAAACACCATGGGAGCACACAGCCGTCATACCGCTCAGGAAGGAGACACGTTCTGTCTCCTAGAGATGAATGTACTTTGGTGCGAAAAGTGCAAATCAATCCCAGAACAACAGCAAAGGACCTTGTGAAGATGCTGGAGAAAACAGGTACAAAAGTATCTATATCCACAGTAAAACGAGTCCTATATCGACATAACCTGAAAGGCCGCTCAGCAAGGAAGAAGCCACTGCTCCAAAATTGCCATAAAAAATCTAGACTACGGTTTGCAACTGCATATGGGGACAAAGATCGTACTTTTTGGAGAAATGTCCTCTGGTCTGATGAAACAAAAATAGAACTGTTTGGCCATAATGACCATCATTATGTTTAGAGGAAAAAGGGGGAGGCTTGCAAGCCGAAGAACACCATCCTAACCGTGAAGCACGGGGGTGGCAGCATCATGCTTTGGGGGTGCTTTGCTGCAGGAGGGACTGGTGCACTTCACAAAATAGATGGCATCATGGGGATGGAAAATTATGTGGATATATAGAAGCAACATCTCAAGACATCAGTCAGGAAGTTAAAGCTTGGTCACAAATCGGTCTTCCAAATGGACAATGACCCCAAGCATACTTCCAAAGTTGTGGCAAAATGGCTTAAGGACAACAAAGTCAAGGTATTGGAGTGACCATCACAAAGCCCTGACCTCAATCCTATAGAAAATGTGTGGGCAGAGCTGAAAAAGCGTGTGTGAGCAAGGAGGCCTACAAACCTGACTCAGTTACACCAGCTCTGTCAAGAGGAATGGGACAAAATTCTCACCAACTTATTGTGGGAAGCTTGTGGAAGGCTACCCAAAACGTTTGACCCAAGTTAAACAATTTAAAGGCAATGCTACCAAACACTAATTGAGTGTATGTAAACTTCTGACCCACTGGGAATGTGATGAAAGAAATAAAAGCTGAAATAAATAATTTGCTTTACTATTATTCTGACATTTCACATTCTTAAAATAAAGTGGTGATCCTAACTGACCTAAGACAGGGAATTTCTATGAGGATTGAATGTCAGTAATTGTGAAAAACTGAGTTTAAATGTATTTGGCTAAGGTGTATGTAAACTTCCGACTTCAACTGTAGGTACACATAATCTGTGTGTCTTGTGAGATCAGAATCATCTCTGTTGTGTTTCCTATTAATTTTAACCAAAACTATTACTGTATACTTCATGGCGTCAGATAGTCAGTTAGCTAGTTCATACTGTGAGGAGCCTGTTCTGAAGGACCATTCTGTCTCGTACTTGGGATTGGAAGGAGAGGAGTAAAGGAATAGTCAATCATATGATACATGTTATGTATATATAGTACAGCCCACGGCAGCAGCAGCTAAAGTGTTTTTTCAGTCTGTCAGTGATGCAATATTGCACCTACACTGAAGGGTTTCAGGTAGAGAAGCACAGTACTGTACAGTATGTATGTAATATAACAACCATGGTGAGATATTACTGTCGAGACAAAATGTGTAATGTGCAAGTGAATCATTTTTAACCCCTTACTATACCTCTACAACGAGCAAGCTCAGAATTGTGAAGATTTCACCATACTTTACAAGCAGGCAGAATTCTCAGGAAAGGGCTTGGCAAATAATGGGTTAATTCATGGATAAATGGTGTTGCATAAAAGCTTTGAATGAAACCATTACAATCTAAAAAATGCTGGGTCAATAATGGCCCAATTTGGGTCATTTCTAAAAAAACTGGGTTATTTTGACCCAGCACTGTTAGGTTACGTGAATGTGGTTATTTTGACCCAGCACTGTTAGGTTACGTGAATGTGGTTATTTTGACCCAGCACTGTTAGGTTACGTGAATGTGGTTATTTTGTCCCAGCACTGTTAGGTTACGTGAATGTGGTTATTTTGACCCAGCACTGTTAGGTTACGTGAATGTGGTTATTTTGTCCCAGCAGTGGGTTGCTCTTTTGCTGGGTTATTGTTATTCATGTATTTTTGACCAATCTGTGGGTTATGTCTTACTTTATTGCTGGGTAACCATTATTTTGATTTTTATTGCTTGTCTCTACTATAGAATCTGCTGTTTTTATATTAGTACAAATACTTCTAACGATAACAATCAATGTTATAACGTTAGTACAGTATGAAATTATTGACATATGGCCAATCATGACAAATTGTAAATATATATATTTTTTTTATTCAGCTCTTAATTTCAGCTACGAAATGAAATCATACAAAAGATAAACAGCAAATAAGGAACACACAAATAAACAAAAACTATAAGCACAATCCATAATTTTGAATCACTGCAGCCCTACTAATTAATAAAGCTGAGGAATGGGGCTGAGGAAAAGTAACCACTTTACTCCCCCAACCCCTACCAGCTATACATTTTTAATATGAATTGATGTAAACAACAAAACATAATGTATTCTGCTCCAGAACCTTCCCATTCATGATGGTGAATGCCAGGGAGTAGAGGCGATTGTCCCCTAGTCAGAACGAAGGGTTCGGGTCTCTTGTTCTTTTGGCCGCTTGGCGGAGATAGTCTGAACACCTGTTTGTAATGAAGGTGTTGTCACTGAAAAAAAAATGTTAGCTGCAACTGTGTTAAAATCGGTTAAAACAGTGTGCAGTAAAAGTGTATATTTTGCATTTGTGAAATGATTGTGATGTGATATGAAACTAAAGGGCTTTATGGTTCTAGAACCATATCGCTATTTAGAATCGAACAAGATTTAGATGTCTGTTTTGCCTGCCAGACCCAGTCTGATTCTGAAGAGGTCCTTCGATCTCAGGGAGTAACGGTAAGGATCCTTAAGAGTACATCTACCAAACAACCCAGCATTTTTTTACAGTGTATGGTCATGTGACCTGAACACACACGCACACATACACACAGACACACACATTTCTACGCTGTCCTGAGGGTTGTACAGATCTCATTAAGATAACCCTGCTGATCTCTACGCAGCTGACAGATTCCTCTCTGAGTTGGTCTATCGATGGTGGGATATGGATAGTACCAGAACAGATATGGAGATTATTTCACTGATAATATAGGAAGGTTTTTCTGATCTGATAATGTAGGAATGATGCTCTGACCTGATAATGTAGGAAGGTTATTTCTGTCTTGATCATGTTGGAAGCTTCTTTCTGTCTTGATCATGTTGGAAGGTTCTTTCTGTCCTGATAATGTAGGAAGGTTCTTTCTGTCTTGATCATGTTGGAAGGTTCTTTCTGTCCTGATAATGTAGGAAGGTTCTTTCTGTCTTGATCATGTTGGAAGGTTCTTTCTGTCCTGATAATGTTGGAAGGTTCTTTCTGTCCTGATAATGTAGGAAGGTTATTTCTGTCTTGATCATGTTGGAAGGTTCTTTCTGTCCTGAAAATGTAGGAAGGTTCTTTCTGTCCTGATCATGTTGGAAGGTTCTTTCTGTCCTGATAATGTAGGAAGGTTCTTTCTGTCTTGATCATGTTGGAAGGTTCTTTCTGTCCTGATAATGTAGGAAGGTTCTTTCTGTCTTGATCATGTATGAAGGTTTCTCTTTCTTGATAATTTATGAAGGTTTCTCTTTCTTGATCGTGTATGAAGGTTTCTCTTTCTTGATAATGTAGGAAGATTTCACTGTCTTGATGATGTAGGGAGGTTCCTCTGCCTTGATCATGTATGAAGGTTTCTCTTTCTTGATAATGTATGAAGGTTTCTCTTTCTTGATAATGTAGGAAGATTTCTCTGTCCTGATAATGTAGGAAGATTTCTCTGCCCTGATCATGTAGGAAGGTTTCTCTGCCTTGATAATGTATGAAGGTTTCTCTTTCTTGATAATGTAGGAAGATTTCTCTGTCCTGATAATGTAGGAAGGTTTCTCTGCCTTGATAATGTATGAAGGTTTCTCTTTCTTGATAATGTAGGAATATTTCTCTGTCCTGATAATGTAGGAAGGTTTCTCTTTCTTGATATTGTATGAAGGTTTCTCTGTCCTGATAATTTCAAGATTTCTCTGTCCTGATAATGTAGGAAGATTTCTCTGTCCTGATAATGTAGAAATGTTTCCCGGGCCTGATAATGTAGGAAGGTTTCTTGAAGTCTTTCGTAGTGTGGCTATTTCTCCTCAGATGATCATGTTGAATGCCTGTGGTATGGAATATTATGGAGAACATTTTAGGGTAGAGATAACATCAATACCACAAACACATAGTACATTAAATTTATGGGAAAATTGCCAGTGCCACTATTGCTACAGTATAATTTTCCATATGTAATATAATGTATCTAAGGATGCTTAATATACAGTTCATAATTCATGGAATAGTTATCATACCCAGCACACCCCTAACTACAGTAACTACAGTGTGTTCCCTCTATTTAGGACCCAGTTGTCGCCTCAGCCTTTGCGCAGATATGCAGTGTGTGTGGGTGTGTGTGTGTGACAGTCCCCTCCCACAGTGGAATGTGTATTATTAGCCCAGGGGACTAGGGACGGGTGTAGCTGCCATACAAGCCACACTGGTTCCTGCTCTCCCTCCATCCTACTCCCCCCCCCCCCCCCGAATGGTGGGGTAGAAGATGAGATCTCATGTTGAATGTGAGGCCGGACGTTGTGTGTGTGTCTGCACACGGCACACACTCTGATCCGGTCAGGGAGAGGACACAAGACACAGGACACACACACACACACACACACACACACACACACACACACACACACACACACACACACACACACACACACTGACACTGACACTGACACTCAGCAGCAGCGATGGCACCAGAAGATCTAAAGGAGGATGTAGAGCAGAAGGCCTGAAGGGGGGATGGATGTGAAGATTGTGAGTGTTTGGTTAGGATCGTCAGGGTGAATATCATAGGGAAAGGAAAAAGGATGTGTCCTGACTTAGGCTGTCTGGCTGTGCCCTGCCCTGGGCTTTTCTGGGGCTGCTGGCGTCGGCGGTTTTCCAGTATGTCCTGTCCCTATCTACAGTATCGTCTCTGACTGGGACTGAGCTGGGACAAACACACACTACAGGACAGGACAGGACAGGACAGGGTAGCTCGCTAGCTGGATAACACCTAGAACTACGACTGCGAATCGGCCTGAATACCCACCGCGCTGGATGTTTTTATTTTCCTAAATATGTTTATTAGGTTTAAACGGGTAAAGAAGAATGCATTTGGTAATCATACGTCCGGCAGTATGTGTACAGTAGAATAATAATAATACTGGAGAATAAACAGGACACAGACATGGACATCGACTGCAGTTGGAGTGTACTGGTCTGGATGACTTTGGTTGATGAATACTTGGACTGTACAGGTTCTCATGATGTAGGATTATTACCCACCTTGTGGAATTTGAGCATTTCTATTGGTCGAGAGGAACTATGAATGGGTTACCAGGTAAGATCTGTTACCAGGATAAGTTTCTCTCTAACTGTCAGACCTTTCTTTACAACTATGACAAATGAAACGTAAAGCATAAGATAAATTTGACGTTTGTGAGTTTTAAAACTTGGACATACTCTAGAGAATGTAAGACTATTGCTGAATTCTGATCCTGGATCAAAACGTGGCTGTTTGCGATCATGTTCCTGGAAGAATACACCTCTAGCTTAACATGAATTTTGGACCAAATTAAAAGATCTTGAGGGAATCAAATCTTGATAGAACAAAGCAAACACAAATAAACACAACAATTTCACAACAGAGAACGTAAGACCAACTGAAGAATAAGAGCATAAAAACATTACTCATTGGGTTGGTACAGTCAATAAAAAGTGTCAAGCTGGCCACCCATGTGGTGTAGTAGCAGCAGACTGTACCTTAACAGGTGAGGCTGTCAGGCAACAGACAGATGATGGGACAGTGATTTGTGATCGGATGCCTTGACGGCTCTGTAGATTTGAACATGGTCTTAGCAACACCCTAGTTGTGGGTTTAGTTTAGGATCTCTTTTAGGGCAATTGCTCAGTGTAGATTGTGGGCCACATTTGAACTCACTGGCCTTTATAAGAAATACTGCTTGTATGAAGATGACAGGGACCAAAAATGGAGCATAATATTTTGGTGTTTAAGAAATACCTTTGGATTGTAATAAAAATGCCTGGGGTGGAGGGAGAAAGGGGGAAAATGTCTACATTTGTAACCTCGTTCCCAGGCTCAAATTGCTGGCGCGTAAAAGCATGGTAACACTGTGCCTCAAAGTGGGACTTGAAAGTGGTGTGGTTAAAATCTAGGCAAGTGAGGGAGCAAGCCTGCTATACAGCTGTATTAGATCGCTTTGAAAAATTGCGAAAATCGGCAATTAATATATATGTTCTATCACAGGGATCATATTGTTTTTGGAGAGCCCAATTGATTTGGAATTCAGGCATATAAAGTTTATATGTGAAAACTGTTTCTTAGATGCATACTTTCCAATTTCTCAAACCCACTTCCTTGTTAAGCCCATTACTTGCGATGCTCACACGTTGAAATCCGCAAAGAGGGGGAGGTGCTAGATAGTGATGGACTGAGAGATCAGCCAACTAAAACCCCTGTCTGTTTTGTGCCTGCCATAGACTGCAATTTAAGTCCCATTCTGAGGCGCTCTGAAACTAGACATCTCGACAGAGAGAGAGAGCCCGCTGGTGGGTGGGATTACTACACTGAATAAAAATATAAACGCAACATTTAGTGTTGGTCCCATGTTTCATGAGCTGAAATATAAGATGCCTTAAATGTGTCATGCGCACAAAAATCGTGTTTCTCAAAATGTTTGGAACATATTTCTTTACATCCCTCTGAGTGAGCATTTCTCTTTTGCCAAGATAATCCATCCATCTGACAGACGTGGCATATCAAGAAGCTGATTAAACAGAATGATCATTACACAGGTACACCTTGTGCTGGGGACAATAAAAGCCCAATCTAAAATGTGCAGTTTTGTCACACAACACAATGCCACAGATGTTTTTAGGGAGTGTGCAATTGGCATGCTGACTGCATGAATGTCCACCAGAGCCGTTGAAAGAGAATTGAATGTTCATTTCTCTACCATAAGCCACCTCCAACGTCGTTTTAGAGAATTTGGCAGTACGTCCAACTGGCCTCACAAACGCAGACCATGTGTATGGCGTTGTGTCGGCAAGCGGTTTGCTGATGTCAACGTTGTGAACAGAGTGCCCCATGGTGGCAGTGGGGTTATGGTATGGGCAGGCATAAGCTTCGGACAACGAACACAATTGCATTTTATTGATGGCAATTTGAATGCACAAAAACACAGTGACGAGATCCTGAGGACAACTATGAGGCCCATTTATTTTTAAGGTATCTCTGACCAACAGATGCACATCTGAATTCCCAGTCATGTCAAATCCATAGATTAGGGCCTAATGAATCCGTTTCAATTGACTGATTTCCTTATATGACCTGAAACTCAGTAAAATCTTAGAAATTGTTGCATGTTGCATTTATATTTTGGTTCAGTGTACATTTGTAACGCCTTCGTTGTGCCTAAATAGGGACTGCGGCTCTAAATCACACAGTGCATTCAGAAAGAATTCAGGCCCCTTTACTTTTCCCACATTTTGTTATGTTACAGCTTTATTCTTAAATGGATTCAATTGTTTTTTCCCTCGTCGAAATTCACATTATACGCCATAATGAGAAAGAAAAAACTGCTTTTTGGAAAGATAATAAAAAATTCAATTTACATATGTATTCAGACCCTTTACTCAGTACTTTGTTGAAGCGCCTTTGGCAGCAATTACAGCCTCGAGTCTTCTTGGGTATGACGTTAAAATCTTGGCACACCTGTATTTGGGGAGTTTCTCCCATTCTTCTCTGCAGATCCTCTCAAGCTCTGTCAGGTTAGACGGGGAGCGTTGCTGCACAGCTATTTTCAGGTCTCTCCAGAGATGTTCGATCGGGTTCAAGTCTGGGCTCTGGCTGGGCCACCCAAGGACATTCAAAGACTTGTCCTGAATTCACTCCTGGGTTGTCTTGGCTGTGTGCTTAGGGTCGTTGTCCTGTTGGAAGGTGAACTTTTGCCCCAGT
Source organism: Salmo salar (assembly GCF_965601325.2). NCBI lineage: Eukaryota > Metazoa > Chordata > Actinopteri > Salmoniformes > Salmonidae > Salmo > Salmo salar. The sequence goes on from NC_138305.1 coordinate 58,336,219, forward strand.
CTGAGGTCCTGAGTGCTCTGGAGCAGGTTTTCATCAAGGAACTCTATGTACTTTGCTCCGTTCATCTTTCCCTCGATCCTGACTGGTCTCCCAGTCCCTGCTTCTGAAAAACATCCCAACAGCATGATGCTGCCAGCACCATGCTTCATTGTAGGGATGGTGCCAAGTTTCCTCCAGACGTGACGGTTGGCATTCAAACCAAAGAGTTCAATCTTGTTTTCTTCAAACCAGAGAATCTTGTTTCTCATGGTCTGAGAGTCTTTTAGGTGCCTTTTGGCAAACTCCAAGCGGGCTGTCATGTGTCTTTTACTGAGGAGTGGCTTCCGTCTGGCCATTCTACCATAAAGGGTTGATTGGTGGAGTGCTGCAGAGATGGTTGTGCTTTTGGAAGGTTCTCACATCTCCACAGAGGCACTCTGGAGCTCTATTTAGAGCGACCATCGGGTTGTTGGTCACATCCCTGTCCAAGGCCCTTCTCCCCCGATTGATCAGTTGGCTGGGCGGCCAGCTCTAAGAAGAGTCTTGGTGGTTCCAAACTTCTTCCATTTAAGAATGATGGAGGCCACTGTATTCTTGGGGACCTTCAATGATGCAGACATTTTTTGGTACTCTTCCCCAGATCTGTGCCTCGACACAATCCTGTTTCGGAGCTCTATAGAAAATTCCTTCGGCCTCATGGCTTGATATTTGCTCTGACATGCACTTTCAACTGTGGGACCTTATATAGACAGTGCCTTTCCAAATCATGTCCAATCAATGAATTTACCACAGGTGGGCTCCAATCAAGTTGTAGAAACATCTCAAGGATGATCAATGGAAACAGGATGCACTGCAAAAAAAATACAACATTTCACTTTGGCAGTATGGGGTATTTTGTGTAGATTGATGAGGATTTTTTTTCAATCTAACAATTTTCGAATAAGGCTGTAACGTAACAAGAGGTGGAAAAAGTCAAGGGGTCTGAATACTTCCCGAATGCACTGTATATGTATAAAAATATATTGTGTTTAACAAAATCTGTATAAGTATAAAAGAATGACTTCTTTTAGTTTTTATTTTGCATACAATATACGTAGCTCAGCATTGGTATTATTTCTTTTCGACAGTCTTTTCTGCTCATCTTTATCGAGGGATCAAATAATTCCAGAACCCACTGTACATGCTTTCTCATACACGCAGAGACACACACACACACACACACACACACACACACACACACCACACACACACACCACACACGTGCAAAAGTGTGTGTGTTGTGCCTGGGTTTTGGGTGCAGGGAAACGCCTGCCATGGCTCAGATGGCGACAGATGGCTTGAGACAAATCAGCCTGGGAGTCAGGAACCCTGCCTCTCTCTCTTAGTCTGTGTGGAGGGCGATCTGCCATGCTGGGGAATGTGTGAGTGTGTGTGTGTGTGGGTGTAACGTTGTTGTATATGTTTGTGTAGGTTGGCACTTACGTTGAACTGGGTTATGCAAGGCTCTCATAACTCCTTTTTACCAGTTCTGGTAAGAAACATGGCTAAGATACGACCACGATTTATCTGTGGAGCAGAGCTCACTTTTACAGGGGAGGTCAGTCCAGGTCAGTTATGAAGGTGAGTACACACACACACACACACACACACACACACACACACACACACACACACACACACACACACACACACACACACACACACACACACTTGTGTTTGCAATACCTACCTATGCATTGTTTAGGAATAATTACATGTACTCTGACACTTTTACCATGATAACATTTCATTGTCTTGTCATTAACCAAGCTACTGTTTCTCATCCAGTGACATTGTACCTCTTTGCTGTAATAACCTTATTCTCCATGAAGTGCTTTATGCTCATAAATTATAGCTCAGTGGTGGTCTGGCTGCCAAGACAATCCGTGCATTACGTAGTCCAGTAAGGTTTTCCCATACAGAGAACTTCTCAGAGGGCTCCTCGCTTATATACTGTTCACTCCAAACGATGCACTGCACTTCTACTTCATCTACTGTTCGTACTCAAGCCGGCCTTGCACAGTGAATGCCATTCCCCTTTTAAAAGCCTGCGAAATGAGTGAGCATGTCTGTGCGCGTGCGTGTGTGTGTGTGTGGCCTAGACGAGCAGTCCAGCAGTCTGTGCCAGTATTCCTCTTTCTCTTACAATCAGGCCTTAAGCCCTGCTAACCTCTATAATCCCATTCCCAAATCACACACACACACTGCCCCTTGGCTCTCATCTCTCTGCCTGCTCCTAATCCCGATGCAATCCCCCTAAATGTGCTGCTGGGGTTGAGGTTCTCTGTCTGTGTATAGCATCAGTCTTCTCCAGCCCTGGTCCTGAATGGAAACAAAGAGTGTGCAGGCTTTTTGTTCCAGTCTGGCACTAACACATCTGATTAAACTAATCCTCAAACCCTTGATTAGTTAAATAAGGTGTGTCCGTGCTGGGCTGGAGCAAAAGCCTGCACGCCCTTCTGGGCCCACTCCCCCAGGTCTCGTTAAGGCAGCTAGCCAGTGTTTGTCCCTGATATCCAGAGATAGTGTTTTAGTTTTCTGCTTGTTGAGGTAATTCACTCAGCTCTATTTTTTTAGTACGGATGTAATAGATGTAGAGTGGATGAATGCTGCCGTTTCACTTTCCAAAGGACACACTGGTGGTTAGGGATAAGAATAGTAAAATGTCAGACACCTTCGGCCAATCAGTAGAGGTGGTACTGGCACTCAGCCAGTGAGGAAAAGCCTTGTTGACAGGTCCGCAGTGCGTAAGGAGATGATTGGCAGGTCAAATATGGATAAGGAGCAGAGGGAGATGGAGTCAGAGAATGCAGGAATGTGCATGTTAGCTGGTTATTTTGGGGAAGACGTGAAAGGCATGGTAGTTATGCGTGTGTGTGTGTGTGTCACTGCCACTCCATCTCCCTCCCTCCTCTGGTGTTGGGGAAGCTACTCTGAAAATGTGGTTCACCAAGCTACCAATTACTTCACACTGGAAGAAGTTAAGCTACTGTAACAACTCCGTGGAGGAGTGGGGTGGTAGTGCAAAACCAAGAGTCAGACGAGGCAATGCCGTTCTCAAACAGGGATTTATTTAACTCAAAATGTTTGACAGGTAGGGGAATCTCCAGGTCCTAAAAGAATGTTCACTCAAATGTAAAACCTTAAAATCAAGTACTGGCCCTTTCACAGCGATAACTAAACTTAAATAGCTGGGGAAGATAATATTTAACCCCAAGACAGAGAGAACTTCAAACCTTAGGCATATTAGGGTGCTGGCTGGTCCAACAATTATGACAGAGCTTCAACGGGTCCTTCTCCCAGCTCTCTCTCCCTCTTCTTTGGTATTATGGCAGTCCCCAAACAAGATAGGTGCATGCCGCCACCTACTGTATTGGCTTTGCATCAGCCTACTATTCTGTAGTATGAATTCATTACAATTTGAAAAAATAATAATAATTACCCTACCAGCTAACCCTGCACCCATTACAACCTCAGCACTATTCCACTACTTTGGCCCTATCAGATACTACTTCAGACCAGTAGCCTGGGAGGACGGGACACTATCGTTCAAAACATCTTGTAACTATTCTGCTGTAAAATTCCGTACACCCAAGTACACTATATACAAAAATATATGTGGACACCCCTTCAAATTAGTGGATTCAGCCATACCCGTTGCTGACAGGTGAATATTTTTTTTTAAAGAGCACACAGCCATGCAATCTCCATAGACAAACATTGGCAGTAGAATGGCCTTACTGAAGAGCCCAGTGACTTTCAACGTGGCACCGTCATAGGATGCCACCTTTTCAACAAGTCAGGACATCAAATTTCTGTCCTGCTAGAGCTGCCCCTAACAACTGTAAGTGCTGTTATTGTGAAGTGGAAACGTCTTGGAGCAACAGCTCAGCGGAAGGCCACACAAGCTTAAAAGCGCGTAAAAATCATCTTTCCTCAGTTGCAACACTCACTACCAAGTCCCAAACTGCCTCTGGAAGCAACGTCAGCACAAGAACTGTTAGGAGTTTTGTGAAATGGGTTTCCGTAGCCGAGCAACCCATACACAAGCCTCAGATCACCATGCACAATGCCAAGCGTCGGCTGGAGTGGTGTAAAGCTCTCCGCCATTGGACTCTGGAGCACTGGAAACGCGTTCTCTGGAGTGATGAATCACGCTTCCTCATCTGGCAGGCCAACGGACAAATCTGGGTTTGGCAGATGCCAGGAGAACGCTACCTGCCCTAATGCATAGTACCAACTGTAAAGTTTGGTGGAGCTCGGTGTGAAAGAATGTGACTGGCCTGCACAGAGCCCTGACCTCAACTGCATCGAACACCTTTGGGATTAATTGGAACGCCGACTGCGAGCCAGGCCTAGTCGCCCAACATCAGTGCCCGACCCCACTAATGCTCTTGTGGCTGAATGGAAGCAAGTCCCTGCAGCAATGTTGCAACATCTAGTGGAAAGCCTTCCCAGAAGAGCAGAGGCTGTTTATAGCAGCAAAGGGGGGGGGGGGGGGGGGGGGGGGAGAGACAAACTCCATATTAATACCCATGATTTTGGAATGAGATGTTAGATAACCAGGTGTCCACATACTTTTGGTCATGTAGTGTACATCTCTGCAGCTGCCGCCACAACATCTATCCTTATCCTCTGTGATTTAAATTCCATTCCTGCGGTACAAATTGACAACCATGGCCATGAACGCCCCCCCCCCCCAAAAAAATAATCTTATTGAAGCACGTTATTACTATCACTCTATTGGCCTCGGCCTACTCACCGATGCTACACATTCCTATGTCTCATGTGCTCAATCTCACTCTTACACACTGCTGCCACATGACCATAAGCTTGACACCTAAAACACCGTACTGGACTCGGGTCTAAAGTTCTCAGAGGATAACAGACACATCCTAACTTGACTTTATCTGGTAAAGACTCTGCATCACCGGGTCTGAGTCACACCAAACGGCGGGCTTCACAGACAACTGGAATCTTCAACTTTAGTTGATCCTCCTCAACGCCACTCGAGTTATCACTATTTTCGATGGCTCCCTACTCAGGAGAGGAAAGCAAGTCACAGTTCTTGTCCTCAGTCGAAGTGGCGCGAAGTGCCTGCTCCCTCTGGACGGCAGAAACGCAACAAAAATAAAATCAACACGAGTGACTTTCACCGACCCAACCTCTTCTCCATCCAACTTGACACCACATATTGATCTGCCTGAAGGCAAGGATCCATTTTCTCAAAGAAATCTCACTCCCACTGAGCCAGAATCATCATGTTGATCATCAGGACGAGGTTCAAACTCGGCTGTCTTCACCGCACCTGCCACCGCAGTTAATTCATCCTCACTCTCATCACTTTCAGTTTCCTTCTGTAGCTCTTCTAAAAGTGATGTGTGATCCACCACTCCATATTCACTCAAAACATGTTCCACTTTTCTCATTTTTTTCCTGTCTGCCATCTTCTCCTTTATGAGATCTTCCATAATGCTTGTGCATTTCCCCATTCCATATTTACTTATAATATGCTCCACTTTTTTTCCTGTCCTCCTTCTTCCCCCCCCCACACCTCAAGGCCACCCACAATCGGCTACACACTGGCCTCATTGACCTCTCTCCCCCTTGTGCATGCCACTGCATGGTCTATATACTGCTGCTGCAGCCCTAATTGCAGCCAGGTGTCTAAGGTGTGCAGCTGCAGTCAATTAAGTCTCTGTGAATATTTGCCATATTTGCCAGAGTCATTTCACCACCAGTTGGGGCCAAAAGCGGGTCTTTCCCAGCCCTACGCCCCTCGGGTGCTCACTAAAGCAAACAATATTGTTAACTTAACAAAAAAAATGTAGTTCACTACATCCAAACTACTTAGTAAAAAAATATGCATATGTACATCTGAAATGTCATGGACAACAAATTGGAAGAACAGATCACTTTGGGGTCATATGAATAACAGAATGTGTAATTTAGCCTATTCTCCCTTTCTTCTCATGTGAGAATAGGCTGATTGCATACTTCACCCATATTTTAGTGAGCCACTGAAAATGTAGTCAAATAATTAGTTGAACTACAGTATATGTAGTGCACTACTCCCCAACACTCCATCTCTTTCACCTCCTGACCACACCACCCTCCCTCCCTCCCTCCCTCCCTAAATCAGCCTAATGTCTTTCCTGAGGGACTGTAAGCAGATTGAATGAGAAAGACTCCATTAATCATTCTATCAGCTCTAGTTTGTGCAAATGTTAGTGCTACTTGTTGGGGTCCTCACTTTTTTTTCTTATCAGGCACTGTCACTGGTCAGAGCTACTTTATTGGGGTATTTGCATGGGCTCAGGTGCTCAGGTGCTCAGAGTCAGATAGATCTTCATATTTACTTAGACAGGGTTTCTTTGAAGGCACAAACACAAATTCACTAGCTTATTCCTCTCCTTAGCTTGTCTCTCTAACCATCTGTTCTGTCCCTCTGTCCACTCACCGTGGCTACTGCAGCTGGCCTTGCAGGGCTGGCCTTGCAGGGCTGGCCTGGCAGGGCTGGCCTGGCAGGGCTGGCCTGGCAGGGCTGGCCTGGCAGGGCTGGTCTGTGTGTGTTGCTGGATCTGGCTGGTACGACGGAGGTCCGGACCGGTGATACGGACAGACAGAGAAAACATTTGTTTCCACTAGAAGACAATGTTCCTACAGGGGAGAGAGACAGGAAGACAGGGATACAATAAGCTCCTTTCAGACCAAACCAACAGAGTGATGACAACATGGTGGATGACAACATGGTGGATCTATCTATCTGTGCATGTATGTATGTGCGTGCGTGCGTGCGTGTGTACGTATGTGCGTGGAGAACTATCCTCTTCCACAAACAAACAGATGACGTGGATTTGGAGAAATAAGTGATTGCGTGATTCAATGATTGCCCATCAAAGTGCCAGTGAATCATAAGTAGTGTTAAACGGCTAAAGTCTCTTGCTCAATTTCCACTCAAACCACGAAGCCCATCAACATTAATAGTATTATGAAACAAGCTTTGGGAAAGCAAATCTTCATCTCGCAGCTGAATGAAGTTGACACGTTTTCAACACCATAGTAGTTTGAATAAACAGCAGACCATCAACAAATGACATGCCAACTAATTGGTATGTGAAGTGTGTGTGCCCATGTGTGCCCCCATACAGTGTGTGTGTGTGTGTGTGTGTGTGTGTGTGTGTGTGTGTGTGTGTGTGTGTGCGTGCGCCCTCATAAAGTGTGGGTGTGGATAATGGAGGGCATTTTATTGTACTGCATAAACTAGGCTATAACATTGATTCTCTCTCCCACATGCACTTAACCTGTTTCTCCAGCTAGTTACCCCACTGCATAATGCATAAAGGAACATAAAGTACAGGTCAATGATGCTATAAGTGTTGAAGTGGGAGATATCTTGACTAGCCTGTGTCCTAATAACTGTGTGTGTGTGTGTGTGTGTGTGTGTGTGTGTGTGTGTGTGTGTGTGTGTGTGTGTGTGTGTGTGTGTGTGTGTGTGTGTGTGTGTGTGTGTGTGTGTGTGTGTGTGTGTGTGTGTGTGTGTGTGTGTGTGTGTGTGTGTGTGTGTGTGTGTGTGTGCGTTCGTGCGTGCGTGCGTGCCAATCACAATCAACCAAATTCTGGAATTTCGTGTGGAATGATGCTGTCGAATCAAGACACTTGTAGAATCTATGCCAAGGCGTATTGAAGCTGTTCTGGTGGCTCGTGGTGGCACAACGCCCTATTAAGAAACTTTACTGTATGCTGGTGTTTCCTTTATTTTGGCAGTTACCTGTATATCGACTTCATAATGTATGTATTCCTCTAATAGTGGGTTTGGACTGCTATGTCTGTTTATTGGGATTCCCAAGATTTTTCTAAAATCTTTTGCTGTTTTTTTCCAGGTTTGTCCGGGTTTTCCAGCATGTTTGGGAAAAAGAAGAAGAGGCTAGAGATTTCAGCTCCGTCTAACTTTGAGCACCGGGTCCACACTGGTTTCGACGAGCGGGAGCAGAAGTTCACAGGTCTGCCCCAGCAATGGCAGAGTCTCCTGGCAGACACAGCCAACAGACCCAAGCCCATGGTAGACCCCTCCTATATCACACCCATACAGCTGGCTCCTATGAAGGTAGAGTACCGGTGGACAAGTGGTGCTACTCAGTCTGTCTGTATTCTCAGATCCCTTTCTTTCTTTCTTTCTGTCTTTCTTTTTTCTTTCTCTGGGATTCTCTCTATACCTCTCCGTTTTGTCTGTCTGTCTGTCTGTCTGTCTGTCTGTCTGTCTGTCTGTCTGTCTGTCTGTCTGTCTGTCTGTCTGTCTGTCTGTCTGTCTGTCTGTCTGTCTGTCTGTCTGTCTGTCTGTCTGTCGTGTCTGTCTGTGTGTGTGTGTGTGTGTGTGTGTGTGTGTGTGTGTCTCTACTGTACCTATCTATACACACCCAGTGTCTTTGAGCACCAGTCTGGCTCCTTTCACCTGTTATGAGCTGTTATGTTGTCTTTATATGGAGGGAAGATGGGCAATTCTTCAACGACATGAGTACACACTTCCTCAAGACTCTAAGAAGCCGTAGACCTTGTAAGAAGAGATAGACATTGAACTTCTGATAGTACCTGAGCTATCCAGGAATACTAATCTATTAACAGATTGAATGTTACATCCTTCGGCTTTCCATTATTGATCCTGGGAGTGTCTATTACTTCCAGTCACTTACATACACTAACAACACTTAAGGTGATGATTGGATGGTCCTGAAAGACAAAGTTACTGTATTTTTGGCCAAGATTGTTGCCAAACGTGAAGATATCAAAAGCGCTGCCGTCCCAGCTAACAACAAACGTTCCCACAACTTTAGAGAACTTAGTCTCATTAGGTCATTAACTAACTTTTTCATAGGAATGTTCCCGTGCTGTGCAAGGAATGTTTGCAAGAGACCATTCCCTTTATGTCAAATAAAACGGACCCAGAACGTGGTTATTGTGTTCTAGACACGTTTAACGAGAACATTGCAGGAACATTTGTGTCCAGTTTTCTGTGGGTTAGGAGAATATTCCATCAACATCCCACCAAACATACACAGAACATGGTTGTCATGTTCTCGGAACAAAAGCTATTCATGTCCTAGACATGTAAAAGTTGAACATTCACGTATCCAGCTTTCTGTGGATTAGGAGAATATTCCATCAATGTCCCACCAAACACGGTTGCCATGTTCCCAGAATATATATTATTTGGAGAATATTTCATCAATTGATCACATCTTGTTACTGAGCCAGTCAAGGCCCTGATTTATCCGTTCATAGCACTTTGTCTGTCAAAGATACTCACACACAGTGCCTTGAACATACAGTACATGTTCATTTATACAGTAATTATTATTCAACATGTCCTCACCTGGGATTTGAACTCACATCTTCTTGGTCGACGGTGCTCCAATCTTCCTGCTATGCCACCATGGCCGTGTCATGTATCAGTTAATCTGACTATTCTCACTTTTTCTTACTTATTGAAGGGCTTTCTGTCTAGTTGTCTAATGTTGGAGGGACATATTCACTTGCTTTAATGATACCCCTGAATCACTATGATCAATTCAATCTTTGATTGAGTGTACTTTTAACAGAGTTGAGATTCACTTCAAAGTGCATTCACCCTATTGCTTACGCCTATCAAGTTGTTTAAGATCTTCACAAATGCCTATGGAGGGTTTAATCTTGACAGGGCCTAACTGTACTGGCCCAATAATTACATTGTGTAGTGATATTCCTTATAGGGACAGTGGTTAGGGCATTTCTCATTGGTGCTGTTGGCCTGGGTTCGAGACCCTCTACCGGAGCCCCCCTACTCTCACATTCTTAGCAATACATGCTAATGTCATTATTGCGCTTTTGAAATGCATTTATCAACCATTCCAATTGTTTATATGGATATTTCATTAGAGCACTTGGAAATGTCATTTTTGAATCTTTCTTTATTGTCATAATGGTTTATAGATTTCTCCTCTTTCACACATCTCTGGAACTGGCTACCAGCTTTGTGCGCAACCTTCAATGCTGCCTTTGCAGAGTTTCCATTTGACTAAAACGTTGTTCTCTTTCTCCTCGAATAACTCAAAATAACAGGAGCATTTCCACGAGGAACAGATTAAGCGGGTTTGCTACCCAGCTGCCGTCTTTCTTCTATTTTAAACTTTACGATAGGCTATTGGAAACAGATAAACCTATAGAATGAATTCCATTAGCATGAGGACAAGGCTTTAAGAAATATATGTAACATCCCGGTAGATATATCCTTCTGAAAGTAATATACAGGTTACTTGAAAAAGTAACTAACAATATTACAATATTTGAAGACAGTTACTTGTTATATTACTCTGTTACTCATAAAAGTAACTGTAAGTAATTATTACCCCAACACTGGTCTGAAGTGATCCTGTTGGAATTTGTCTATTTTTACACATTAAAACTTGGAGATGGAACTCTATGTTCTGTATTGTTTTGGTATAACTGGCGTCATCATTGCTTAAATGGCAAACGTGAGAATGTACAGACACGCTACTGTAAATATACACATTGATGACATTCTGAGAATGTGGAAACCATGTTCTGGGTACACAGTGTGTTTCTATCAGAAGCAACACTACCACCTGGGTCATGTATCGGCAACAAGTTCGGACTGTTCCAGATAGAATGGTATATGGTATTTGTGCTGTGGATTTCAAGAAGACACAGAGCATTCTCTTTGAGGTGCTTAGCTTTCAATGCAAAAACAAATTTGAATTAGATCAGATCGGTGTGTTGTAACTGTTGCCAAATAATGACATTAACATACTGTATGTTGCCAAGGAAGTGAGAGTAGGGTGAATCCCCTAAGCGGGTCTCAAAACCAGGCCACCAGGACCAATGACAAACACCCTAACCACTCTCCCAATAAGGTATACAGTATCTTTAGGGCATGTGCTTATTGGGCCAGTACAGTTCGACCCTGTCCAGATGACCTGTTGGAATACTCTCCTAAACCTCAAAAAACTGGACACGGGAATGTTCTTGCAACATCCCATGAAAAGTGTCTTGAACGTTAATGTTGTATATTCTGAGAACATTGTAACCATGTTCTAGATAAGTTCTACTTGACATTTAGGGGAATATTCTCCTAACTTTAACACTAAACATGCAAAAAAGGTTCTCAGAAGGTTTTTGCTAACATAGCTAGAGTGTTCCCCTAACTCATGGAAAACTGGAAACAAACATTAGGGGAACATTACGGGTAACAAAAACGTTCTCTCTCCCTAGAATTGTTAGCTGGGGTAACTAGTAATGGTTCAGTGAAATTCAATATCCTATCATTCTGCTTGACAAAACAATACAATCTCTTTGCAGATGACACTGTGAGATGAATTGCCCATGTTTCCTCCACCTCTGTGACTGTGTTCCTCCTTGTCCCTGCCTCTTCTGAGTGTCTCCCAATGCTGTGTTGTTGTTCAATTATTATTTATATTGTCGTTTTCTTCCGATAGGGGCAGATACAATTAATAACATAGACGCATTGAATCTTATACAGTCAGATGCATTCCACCATCGCGCTATTGCCTATGCGTGTTTATGTAGAAGCAGTCCTTGAAGTTGTAGTGCTTGTTTAAAATACTCTACTCCTTTAGGAAGCATCAGAGTGGCTTCTGAAGGGATTCTATCCATTATGCCCAGGCTGTTAGCTGTTGTTGTACCTAGGGGTCCCAGCCAGTGGTAGTGTCAGTCCTACTCCCTGTCTGTGGTGTCCCCTTCATACTGCATGTGTGGCTCTCGGCCCTCAGCCCTTACACCCTGTGTCCTGTGTGTCACTACACCTGCTTTTATTTACTGTTATTACACGCTGTGCAATGAACTGACACAAGCCAACGACACACACGACACGGACATACACTTTATCGTTTCAGCAACTGTTTTGATATTTAACAATCAAACTGAATAGCTGCCACTGCTCAAATGAAGAAAAAAAAAAGAATCGTTCTTGATTGTCAACAACAGTGCAAATAATCCTTAAAGAGAAGCACTTAGTTAGGTGTCACATCAGACTTACAGTAATGGTGAGCTGGCACATCACAAACAGAGACATTCAAGGACGTTTCATCTAAATATTCTTATAGCAGTAGACCATCATCTTAGATAAAGAAATAAGCAGCAACTTGCTTAGTTAGCTGTACTAGTTCTCAATTGACCAGTATTGAAATGCTCCCTATTTAACAGTGGTCTACTGCGCAACTCTAGCTACATTTGTAGCGGTAGCTTGTTTAAAGCAATGGGACATAGGTTATTATCTTCAGGATTAGCCACTAAGCTAGGCTAGTTTATGAAGAGCCACGGGCATTCGGGAGAATAGGATCAAGAGGACATCACAGGATATGACATCAGATATATAGTTAAATACTTCCTGTCTAACCTCTAACCTCAATTTACTTTCTACCACTAGCTTAATAAAGGTTTTAGACAGCGGCAGCAAGTACACAAAAAACGTTTCTTGTGAAACTTGATCTTTCTAGAACAGCACTGTTGCCATTGGAGATATCTCTGAAGAGGGGAAAACAAGACTTTAATTATCTTACTCTCTTCACAGATATCTCCCAAGAAAATCCGGTCGGCCGAAACACCGTTGCGAAAAGTATGACTTCTACTACCCTTCAATTCCCTTCTCTGTTCTTCTCTTTTCTCTTCCTTTTTCGGTCACACACTATCACAACCACAAGCCTCTGTTTTCTTTTACTACATGTTTCCGGCACTACCTGGCCACATGCATTCAGTCGGAGGAAGTGTGTTAAGGTTGTGGTAGGGGAGGGGCAGTAGTACATATTACATATTTTTGCTAGTTCTTCTTTTCAATCATACGCATGACCCCGAAAAGTCACTAATCTGTAACCCTAGCAGAATGTTGTTTTATTTTTATTTGTACATAGTATTTATTTCCGAGTGCTAGCATTGATGTGCTGATATGGATGTGAAGTGCGTGCTCCCATGGCCTGCTATACAGAGCTGACATGGGTTCAAATACTATTTTAAATAGTTTTTTTAATACTGCAACGGCGCTTGATTGAGCTTGACTGTTGCCATGAAACCAATAGAAAAGCCTAGAACGTGTAAACCCCACCCACCTGGCCTTCCAAGCAGGCTAAAGCAAGTTGTAAAAGTATTTGAAAGATTTCAAAAAGTATTTGAACCCAGGTTTGATACAGAGCCAGAAGGGAAACAGATCATAAGGGTTTTGCATGTTTTTCAGAACCCTCTCTGCCCTTCTCCAGAACCTTCCCTGCTCAGCCAACAACTAACTAACCGACTGGCCTGAGCCAGTCCCATTACTCAGATCCACCTCGCATACACACAAACCCGCACACACACACTGCAGCTCCTCTCATCCGGTAACTCATCAATGTTTCTCTCCACATAAATGAATGACATATGATGTGCAGTCTCTGGGTCGTGAAGGGACGATACGGAATAATCATTTTTTCCTATTTCAAGATGAACAGTAGGGTCTCTTAATGTTTTAGAAATGGCTTATAAATAGTTCATAAGTGGTATATAAATGATTGATTCCGTGATTTCAATCATGTTTCTCTGTTTTTGAGAGCAAAGGCAAAGGTATCAGCGATTGTAGCGAACCAAACAACAATATTGTTGCTTTCCCTTTCTCTCTCCTCCTCTCCTCTCGTCCCTCCTCTTTCTCATCTCTCCTGTCTTTGTTGGTCTCATTAGAGGCATGTGCATCCATATGTGTGTTTGTGTGCCTGTGTGCCTGTGTGTGTGTGTGTGTGTGTGTGTGTGTGTGTGTGTGTGTGTGTGTGTGTGTGTGTGTGTGTGTGTGTGTGTGTGTGTGTGTGCGCGCGAGTGTGTGTATGGCTGAGTCACAGGGTGGGTTGTGCTATATTTATCTCTCTGTGTTTGTCTGATGTCCCTCTCTCTTTGTTGTAATGACACATGAGTGATGCTACTCTACCTCTGGCTGGCAGGCTCCCCCAGCACTGTGTCGAGATGTATGTGTGTGTGTATGTGTGTGTGTGTGTGTGTATGTGTGTATGTGTGTGTATCTATGTGTGTGTTCCTTTGCCTGGCAGTCTCCTAGCCTTCTCACTGGTACTGTAAAGGGGACAGAGGATAAGGTCAGTGTGATGTGTGTGTGTTTTGGTAGGGTTAGGAAGGTTGGTGCGGTCATTGTTGCTCAAATAACTCCCTACATCGCCCTCTGGCTGGCACTCATAGTTTATTCATCGTCTCCCCTTCATTCTCTCCTCTCCTTTCTACCCTACTTCCCTTCTTCCCATCTGTTCTCTCCCCCCCCCCACACACACACACTTTCTCTCCTTTAGAAGGTTTGGGTCCGTATGCACTCTCTCCCAGATGGAAGTGCTCCATATCACTCCCTTTATTCTTTATTCTTACCCCCCTTCTCATCCAACCCCCATCCCCCAGAAGTAGGCTAACGCAAAGCGCTAACAGCATTCCCATGTCTAAAACATCTCTGTGGCCCTGAGGGAGAGAGTGAGCTACAGTAGCTGCCTTTGGGTTAGAGAGATAGAGCTAGCCATTGGATTATCGGTGGTGGTGAGATGTTTTTGTATTCTTGAGCCCACCACCAACCCCCTTCTTCAGAGGACGACTTTATTACCATGCTTCGTAATATTAAGGTTGGTCGTTTTTTTGTTGTTGTTGTATTATGAATATTATTGGATCTGTTATTTTCCCTCTTCTCTTTTCAAAAAGCTATCCAATGTTTGCCTATGGTCAAGTTCTCCTGTTTGACAGCATTGTATACTCTGGCAGTGAGAGGGTTAATGTCGGTGTGAGGATCATGCAGCACGTTAGCTTGACACCCTCATGGTGCCAGATCCTGTGAAGTACTGGGGATAATTGACCCTGAAGGGTAGTAACACAGGGACAGTGGTGTGTGTGTTTATGGAGATGGGGGTGGGGGGGAGGGGGGGGTTCTATATCCTCAGCTGTGTCCCTGGTTCACAGTAAGGCAGTGAGAAACTGTAAATGGTACTGGGGCAGATAGACTGGGACGGGACAAAGTCAGTGTGACTATATACCGGCTGATGGTAGCATTCTGAGATTTACAACTGGGCTGGGATAGGGAGAGTAGCATGGTATAGACTTAAAGTAGATCAGTCACAAGGACTATGCTATAGACTTAGCAAGAGTAGAGCAGTAGGTCAGTGTGTGTGAGAGACTGGTACACTGAAAACAATATGGTCCAGTGAAGGCATATAGCCCATTGAGAAGTGTGTGTACAGTAATACTTCTGTGAGAGATTGTGGTGTGTGTGTTGGGTTGTCTACTGGAAATGTCAGTGGCTCAGTGACAGGGTCATTGACAACAGGACGTCACTGCACCGTGCCAATCCCCTGGCATGTGACGGGGGAAAACAGATCTGGATAGGAGCTGTGTGTGTGTGTGTGTGTGTGTGTGTGTGTGTGTGTGTGTGTGTGTGTGTGTGTGTGTGTGTGTGTGTGTGTGTGTGTGTGTGTGTGTGTGTGTGTGTGTGTGTGGTGTGTGTGTGTGTGTGTGTGTGTGTGTGTGCCTGTGTGCGTGTGCGTGTGTGTGTGCTCGTGTGTGTGTGCATGCTGGCATGTGAGAGTGGAGGGCGTGCTGGGTTCCAGGAGTTGCAGCTGGGCAGAGTGAGTTATGGTGGGGGTAGATGGGGGTGGGTATAAGGAGGACCTAGAGGCCCAGACACAGACCACAGATGAGAGGGGAAAGCGTTGGCTGGGCCAGAGGAGAAGACAGGAAGAGAGACAGGGACTACCAGTGTCAATGTGTGAGAGAGAGAGAGCTACAACACTGGAGTCCCACAGAGAAACGATTCATACACTCTCACAGGTGGAGTATTATGGCTGTTCAAGTTGTGTCAACAACCGTTGATACGCTGGTAAAGGTTTAATATGTCATTTATTTCATGGGGGAGTTTCTCTGTCAGCAAACTGAAGTGTTGGGTGCATGTTGTTAGGTTAAGTCGGAGTTTAGGGTCTTCAAACGTGCTGTTTCCTTTGCTGTGAATTGTGTGGTCACACTATGCAGTGTGTTGATGTGTTCTCTACTGCGATCAGCTATTTGGAGGGTGAAGTATTCATGTTCATCCACAGTGTTTTCATGGGCTTATATAGTGGTTAACTGTCACCTTACAGTGTCTGACTGAAATCGATGAATTAGAAGTGCTGTTTAGGAGAAGTGTGACGTTTGGTGCAAGTATGACAGAGTTATTTTGGTTCAGGAGCAGCGCTCAGGTGCTATGATATCTGCCCTTAAACCGGATGGGACCAGGAGGGAGGGAGAGAGAGAGAAAGAGAGAGTGTCAGGTGCCGAAACGACTATTTGAACAGTGAAGTGTAGGGTTAAAGAGTTGACACGTTACACAGAGCACCAAGACACAATTCATCTTACCACTGGAGGTGTTAATGGCACTGGACTCTCTCCAAATCAACTTCCTCCACTGAGAATGGATAGTACTCAGAGTGTTCAGTTGAAAGTACCCCAGACTTCATATGATCTATCTGTCAATGAATTGCATAACTGTATTACTTTGCTTCAATAATGAATGACTAATGAATAATAGTTTGCCCAGTGTTGGTTGTTGAAAGGTCACTTATTTTATTATATCATTTTCCGGTGTCTATTATCTGCATGTCAATTTGATTGTACTCCGAATTTGGTTTCATCTTTGTATTTGCAAACACGTACGCACGCACGTACTCACACACACACACACACACACACACACACACACACACACACACACACACACACACACACACACACACACACACACACACACACACACACACACACACACACACACACACACACACAAACTCCTAGACAGAGAGAGCATCTGCATTTCTTGGCAGTCATAGAGGCTGAAGTGGATGGCATTGATTTAAGCCTCTCTTTATCTTTCTTTACCTCCATCCTCTCCTCCACCTCCTCATTCTCTCGCTCTGTGTTCGTCTCTCATTCCTGTCATTCACAGACACAGTCTCTAAATCTCAGAGCTGTCGGAGTCACGGTCAGAGAGATTTGACACACTCACACACACACACTCTGTGTCTACATTGGAGGTGGATCATTCTTCGGTCTCATTGTGACTGTGCACTCAGTTGACCAAATCAGCGGTGGTGGATTCATTGTATGGGTCTACTGCACCCCCTGGTGGTTAGTTTTAGCCTGTCCCTGTGACTCCCCTGTTACACCGTAGAAATACATTGAGGACCTACTGTATCTACCCTTATGCTCACTGGCCCTAGTTAGGAGGACACCATGTGGCACAACAATGTATTGTGAAAGTCAAAGTGATATGGTATCCATGGCTTTCTACTGTCAGTAGCCTGAACACCAATGAGACAAGGAGAGGAAGATAGGCAAGACAATGAGACAGAGCTGAAGCTTTCTGATATCACAAATTGACTATGTGGGTCTATTGTACTGTACTGTACTCACCTTCCATTTCTCCCTCCCATAACTTATCTTGACATATAGACATATAGATTTCAATATGCAGCAATGTATATTCAACTAAACCCTACTCAGGTATAACTCATGTCTGGTTCAATTGGTTTTGATATATTCTCCTTTATCGCCTACAGTGACTGACCTTGGGAGACTGAAGGTATGTGTGTGTGTGTGTGTGTGTGTGTGTGTGTGTGTGTGTGTGTGTGTGTGTGTGTGTGTGTGTGTGTGTGTGTGTGTGTGTGTGTGTGTGTGTGTGTGTGGTGAAAGACAGAGAGAGAGTTAAAGGAAGAATAAGTGAAGTTAACTTTCTGACAGGACTTGGACTTAGATTAATGACTGTCCGTGTGTAATTAAGGCATGGTGAGTGGCTGTCTATCTGGCTGTGTGAGTGTGCACGTGTGCTTGCATGTGTGTGTTTGTGCGTCCGTGCGTGCGTGCGTGTGTGTGAAATGTAACCAGAGGGAGCTCCTGTCTCTCTCAAAGCAGTGAGAAGAAGATAACACTGGGATGCTCCTACTAGAGAGCCCTAATTGATCTCCTCGTCTCTGTGCGGAGGCCAGTGGATCAGGAAGTTTCAGTGACAGTGATAAACTCATTGAAAAACTCCTAGAGAAGCTCCTCGAGGCAGAGAGATTTTGGATTTTATTTACGACATCACTATTGATTCATTGCCTCTTCCATCCACGGCTGTTCATAGCCAAACATCAGTGTTTGCCAGCAAACAATTCTTGGTTACAAGGTCTGCATTATGCACTTAAGGGATACAGCCATATGCTTGTCTTTGATGTGATCTGTAACACCCACTAGCCTCTATGTGGTGAGTATCTAATGTAGGCCTAGCATGACTCATGGATCCTGGGGCTGGTAGTAGAGTATTTCCCCAGAGAGGTCAGGGGGAATGGGTCAGAGTGGTTTCAGCTGTGGCCTGGATCACATCACATCAGAGGAACACAGTAAACACACACACAGAACCGCTAGGCCTGGGGTCTTTTCTGGGCTGCCCTAGTCTCCCGGGGGGAAATGACACATCCTACATCTAACAAACAGAAATACAATTCTAAATAGGCAGCCATATGTGTTTGTTTGTTGTTGTGTCGTTACAATAGTCACAAGAGTTGGCTAAAGCACAGATTTGTCCAGGCTAATATCTCTGCTCTAGGGCCAGGGGCCTCATTTATAACCGTTGCGTAAATTTCACACTAAATATCTGCGTGCGCCATTTCTGAAAAGAATAAGTAAGTAGAAAAATATTGTGATTTATAAACTTGGTGTTTATAAACGCCATTCATACTCATGTTTCTAGCAACATGTATGCCCTGCCCACCTGAGATGTGTTTTTTTTCTGCCTTCTATTTCCTGTGTTGGAGGTGTGCAAAATCCAGTTGTCACTTAAACCTTGCTGTGTTGATTGCTTTCATTTGACTTCTGCGACTCTTTCATACTCTTCATACGCTTGTGCCTGATGTTTTGTCCCGTTAACGCTACTACCGCGGAAAGGTCTGTAATGACCTGTCAAACACGCCCCGGTAATGGCTGAAATGGGCTCAATGGAATACATTGTCCTACCGTTGAATCTATAACGCTAAAGCTTCGTCAGGGATTTAACATTTCAACACTTACATTACAAGAACGAGAAGAAAGATGACTTTATTTTGATGGGTGTTCATTTTTAGTTGGTTTAAAAAAAAAAAAAAAAGTAATTTAATGTGTGTAGAGTCATTATAAATGTATGTGCATATTATGTGTGTGTGAGCAAATGATTGCGTGAGTATTTGTGTGTGTGTTGGAGTGTCAGTGTGTGTGAGTGTGTAGGACCTTGTGAGTGTGCATAGAGAAAGTGCAAAAATTCAAATAAAATAAAATACAAGGGTCAACTCAGATAGTCTGGGTAGCCATTTTGTTAGCTATTTAGCAGTCTTATGGCTTAGGGATAGAAGCTGTTCAGGAGCCTGTTGGTGTCAGACTTGATGCACCGGTACCGCTTGCCATGCGGAAGCAAAGGGAACAGTCTATGGCTTGGGTGGCTCGAGTCTTTGTAACGATTTTTGGGCTTGCCTTTCACACCGCCTGATATAGAGGTCCTGGATGGCAGGGAGCTTGGCCCCAGTGATGTATTGGGCTGTCCGCACCACCTTCTGTAGCACCATATGATCAAGGGCTGTGCTATTGCTATACCAAGCAGTGATGCAACCAGTCAAGATGCTCTCAATGGTACAGCTGTATAACTTTTTGAGGATTTAAGGGCCCATGCCAAGCTTTTTCAACCTCCTGAGAGGGAACAGGTGCTGTCGCGCCTTCTTCATTTCGTAATGAAGCCGGTGACAGAGGTGGTTAGCCCATTGATGTTATTGGTGGAGTCTTTGAAACATATTACAATCAGCGCTAGCAAAGCAGTCCTGGTGCATAATCTCTGATTCTGGTGACCATTTCTCAACAGTGTGAGTCACGGGTAATTCCTGTTTGAGCTTCTGCTTGTAAACAGGAGACAGGAGTATGGAGTAATGATCTGATTTGCCAAATGGAAGACGAGAGTGGGCCTTCTATGCTTGATTGTGGGTAGAATAATAGTGGTCTAGGACTTTATCGCCTTTGGTGGCAAGGGAGATGTGTTGATGGAAGTTGGGAATCACATGTCTTAATGACGAAGATTTAAAATCACAGCCTCTGGATGTAAGTTTTCCTGCTTGTTCATAGCTTTGTACAGTTCGCTAAGTGCCAGCTTGTTATTTTTCTTGTCCTGAGGTGGAATGTATACAACAGTCACGATAACAGCTGAAAACTCCCTCAGGAGGTAGAAGGGTCAGCATTTGACCATCAGGCCAGGGGCGGAAATCCCGGGGGGGGGACGGGGGGGACACGACCCCCCCATCCTGGGAAAAATATGATTTGTCCCCCCCAATATATCACTGAAACATAACTATGTAATTTAAATAATATGAATAATACGCAATGAAAGCAATTGTGCTGATTATAGACACTTAATAGCGCGTTTTTAAGTTTCAAAAGATTGCGACCCCCCCACCCTTTTCCTCACAATGGTTTGATCCACTGGCAAGGTAACAGAGGGGTCGTGTCTACTGTCCGAAAGGCACTCAATGAACGTAACTGACCTAAAGTTAATCCAGTCAATCGCGCACACACACTAGCTGAATATGCAGAGCTAGCACGCAAATATTAACTATTAAGCTAGCTAGTACCTATTCCATTTATGTGGCCTCGTCAAAGATGGAATCTTTGCTATCGTCAATGTATTCCGAGATCAACATGCAGATGATGTAAGTTAGTGCTTCAAAGTCCCTGTGATAAGGTTAGCGATAAACTGAAGTCCAAACTGAACAGAACTACACTCTTCTTCTACCATTGTCTTAAATATATTTAATGGTCTCGTTGCAAAAGCTAAATTGTCGCAAGGGAACTTTTATTTATTTATTTTATTTAACCCGGGTAGCAAAGATTATAGCAAACACCACTGAAACGGAATTGGTGCTCGCTTGCTTTGCAAATTCAATTATTGTTGGAAGCCAGCCAATATGAAACAAACTATTAAAATTACAAAAGGTTGCAGCATATGTTGTGTAAATGGTGAACTCATACAGCTGTCAACTCTTGTCATTTTAATCCGTTTCACATTTGCTAGCTACCTTTTAGATCGAAGCCCAAATAGAATGATAGAAGATGATAGAAGCCCATCTCCTACTGTAAATAACCTACACACTGTGTGTGTGTGTGTGTAGCCAGCCAGCCAGGTAGAAAAATGGCAGAAAAATAAAAGACGGACATCAGAGTATTTTTCAGTACACCAAAACGCAAAGTAAGAACCCTAGTAGCCTAATATCTCAAAGACTAGTTGATAAAATGTTCATAAGAAAGAAATGAAATTCTAATGGAAATGTTTCACAATGATGTCATTAGGCAGAGCAGGCAACAGATGGCACACAGACAGCAGAGTTGGGGACAGATCTGCAGGGACAGACTGGCAGAGACGGAGTCTCAGGTAAGTTTGTTGAGTCTTTGTTTGGCAACATTATGAAAGGTTCTCAATTTTTTTTACTTGTAAAATAGGAACATAATTGGAAAATGCCATGGATACCCCCACTCTCAACTTAAACTGGTGACTGAACTAAGATTTGTTAAAGGCAATGGTATTGCTGTTGTGAGTAGTTGTGTAGTTTTGGGTACCGGTAGTTAGGAGTACGGCAAACACCTTATTTCTTTGGTTCCTCAATATACATTTACCATATTACAATGTAGGCTATGTGTTACAGCACTACTTTTGGTGTCCCCCTCAGGAATTGCTCTTGAGAAAATTTCATGTAATTGTCCCCCCCAAAGTTGATATCAGATTTTCGCCCCTGCATCAGGCCTTCCAAGACGGGTGTACAATGGGTCGACACTTCCACCGCGCTCGAGTCAGCCCACCAGTTGTTGTTTATGAAGAGGCAAACCCCTCCCCCTTTCGATTTCCCTGACTCCATTGTCCTGTCCGCACGGTGAATGTAGAATCCATCAAGTTGGATAGCCAAGGGAAAGCCAGCCAATTCACGGACATAACCCCTTTCTTCCGGACAAGCTAAACACCTTCTTCACTTGCTTTGAGGAAAACAACACCAAGCCACCAATGTGGGCCACAGCCGCTTATGAGGACTGCGTGCTCCCAATATCCATGGCTGATGTTAGTAAGACATTCAAGCGTGTTTCCCTCGCAAGGCTGCCGGCCCAGATGGCATCCCAAGCCGCATCCTCAGAGCATGTGCAGAATTTTATGGACATACTGTATTCAATCTCTCCCTATCCCAGTCTGTTGTCATCACTTGCTTCAAGACGTCCACAATGGTTGCCGTACCCAAGAAAGCGAAGGTAACTGAACTAAATGACTATCACCCCGTAGCACTCACTTCTGCCATCATGAAGTGCTTTGAGAGTCTTGTTAAGGATCATACCACCTCCACCTTACCCTAGCCCCACTACAATTTGCATACCGCCCCAACAGATCCACAGATGACGCAATTGCCATCGAACTGCACTCAGATTTATGAACATTATGTTTGGTGTTTGGGATTCTGTGTTTTTATATATATTGATGGCTATTTTTCAGTGTTACTTTTGATTTTGATATCACATGGATTAGATTTTCTGCATCATTTATTTACAAAAAGTTTCAGATTTTTGTTATGAGGATGGAAAAAGACTACTCTTGAAATATTTTTGATATTTTCGTCAAAACAGAGATCAGGGTCCAGAGTAACTCCAAGGCCCTTCACAGTTTTATTTGAGATGACTGCACAATCATAGAGATTCATTGTCAAATCCAACAGCAGATCTCTTTGTTTCTTGGGACCTAGAATTAGCATCTCCGTTTTGTCCAAGGTTCAATGTAAAACATTTGCCGTCATCCACTTCCTTATGTCTGAAACACAGGCTGCCAGGGTATGCAATTTTGGGGCTTCACCATTTCATCTAAATTTACGACTGTGTGTTGTCTACATAGCAGTGAAAGTTGACATCACCGAATGACATCACCAAGAGGTAGAATATACAGAATATAGAGTATAGTGAAAACAATAGTGGTCCTAAAACGGAACCTTGAGGAACACTGAAACTTACCATTGATTTGTCAGAGGACAAACCATCCACAGAGACAAACTGATATCTTTCTAACAGATAAGATCTAAACCAAGAACTTGTCTGTGTAGACCAATTAGGGTTTCTAATCTCTCTAAAGGAATGTGGTGATTGATGGTGTCAAAAGCGGCACTAAGTTCTAGGAGCACGAGGACAGGCGCAGAACCTTGGTCTGATGCCATTAAATAGTCATTTACCACCTTCACGAATGTGGTCTCTGGACTACGATGGGGTCAAAAACTAGACTGGAGCGTTTAATTTGCATTATTTGTCTTCAGGAAGGCAGTGAGACAAAATTCACAAATTCTACAGCACGATGGCAGAGTCATGTCTTAAGTGTAAAACTAACAATGACTCAATAATTCATACTTTCTGGGAATGCTATAAAGTCCAAAAGTTATGAGCAGAGTTAGAAAGTTGACTGTCAGAAGTATTACAATGTAAACTTACTTTTAATCTGTCTGTCTGCATATTCCAAGACATGGCATATGGGGTGTAATCTTGAAAGAAAATGTATACTAAAACTTGGGAATCCATCAATCCACTATCATTAACATTTTGAGAAGAATGGGAAATTCACTATCGGCCGATTCGCATTTTTATTTTCCGGGTCAAGGTTTGGCTTTTTCAGGAGAGACTTTATTACTGCCACTTTTAGTGAGTTTGGTACACATCCAGAGGATAGGCAGACGTTTATTATGTTCAACACAGGAGGGCCAAGCACAGGAAGTAGCTCTTTCAGTAGTTTAGTTGGAATAGGGCCCAGTAGACAGCTGGAATGTTTAGAGGCCATGACTATTTTCGTGAATATGTCGAGAGATACAGGATAAAAAAAACTTGATCCGAGGTCCTGGCAGTTCTGTGCATACTCAGGACAACAGATTTTTGAAGAAATATGGAGATTCAAATAGGAGTCCTTAATTTGTTTTATAATGATCATGATCTTTTCGTTGAAGAAGTTCATGAATTCATCACTGCTGAAATGAAGGCCATTTTCACTTGGGGAATGCTGCTTTTTAGCTTTGCATCGAAAATACATTTTGGGTTGTTTTTATTCTCCTCATCCAGGTTGGAAAAGTAGGCTGATTGAGCAGCAGTGAGAGCTTTTCGATATTGCACGGTACTGTCTTTCCAAGCTAGTCGGAACTCCGTTCCAATTTTCTGGATACTTCCTTCAGGACTCTGGTCTTTTCTGCATACCAGTGAGCTAGTTTCTTGACTTTTTTTAATGTTGTTTTTAGCGGTGCGACTGCATCTAGGGTATTACGCAAGGGAAGTCTGGAAGGGCATCTAGGAATCTTTGGGTTGTCCGAGAATTTATAGTGAGGCTTTGATAATCCTTGGTTGGGGTCTAAGCAAATGATTTGTTGCAATTGCAATTGTAATAAGATAGTGGTCCAATAGTCCAGGATTATGAGGAAAAACATTTAGGTCCACAATATTCCACGAGACAAAACTAGATCCAGGGTATGATTGTGGCAATGCGTAGGTCCTGAGACATGTTGGACAAAACCCACTGAGACAATAATGGCTCCAAAAGCCTTCTGAAGTGGGTCTGTGGACTTCTCCATGTGTATATTGAAGTCACCAAAAATTATAATATTATATGCCACGAGGTCTGATAGGAATTCAGGGAACTCAGTGAGGAACGCAGTATACAGCCCAGGAAGCCTGTAACAGAAGCTTTAAAAAAGTGATTGAGTAGATTTCATGACTAGAACCTAAAAAAATGAAAGCAGGGTTAAATGTTTTCAAAAATTGACATTTGCAGTCATTAATGTTTTAACAACACCTCCACCTTTATGGGATGCATGGGGGAAATGGTCACTAGTGTAACCAGAAGGAGAGGCCTCATTTAACGCAGTAAATTCATCAGCCCTTAAGCAATGTTTCAGTCAGGCCAATCCCATCAAGTTTATGATCAGTGATTAGTTCATTGAATATGACTGCCTTGGAAGTGATGAGGGATCTAACATTAAGTAGTCATATTTTGAGATGTAAGGTATTATCACAATCTCCTTAAAAAATGACGTATGGGGGAGGTTTTTATTCCAGTGAGATTGCTAAGGCGAACAACACCATGTTTAGTTTGGCCTGACCTAGATCGAGGGACATACATGGTCTTAATGGGGAGAACAGAGCTGACTACACTGACTGTGCTAGGGGCAGACTCCACTAAGCTGGCAGGCTGGCTAACAGCCTGCTGCCTGGCCTGCACCCTATTTCATTGGGGAGCTAGAGGAGTTAGAGCCCTGTCTATTTGATAGATAAAATCAGAGCACCCCTCCAGCCAGGATGGAGTCCATCACTCCTCAGGAGGCCAGGCTTGGTCCTGTTTGTGTGTGAGTCCCAGAAAGAGGGCCAATTATCTACAAATTAAATCTTTTGTTTGGGGCAGCAAACAGTTTTCCACCAGCGATTGAGTTGTGCGAGTCTGCTGTAGAGCTCATCACTACCCTTTACTGGGAGGGGCCAGAGAGAATTACTTAATGTCGACACATCTTTCTGGCTAAGTTACGCGCTGAAGCAAAGTTGCGCTTGGTGACCTCTGACTGTTTCATCCCAACATTGTTGGTGCCGACGTGGATAACAGTATCCCTATACTCTCTACAATTTCCAGTTTTAGCTTCAAAAAGCACCATCTTCGGATTAGCCTTTACGTCGGTAGCCTTGGCCCCTGGTAAACAATATATGATCGCTGGATGATTCTTTTTAAGTCTAATATTGCGGGTAATGGAGTCACCAATGACTAGGGATTTCAATTTGTCAGAGCTAATGGTGGCAGTCTTTAGCGGCTCAGACCCCATAACGGGTGGAGAAGAGACCTGAGAAGGCTCGGCTGAATGAGCGACGCCGGTTGAGCATGCAGGCAGCATTTCTTTCCACACTCTAAAAGTAAAAGGTTCCTTGAGTATCCTTGAGGGGTTCTTCAAATGTAATCTGTGGAGGAACCCCTATAAGTTCTTCAAAGAACCCCTTTTAATGGATCCTCAAAGAGCCTTTTGTGGTATTTTTTTTTTAACTTACCCCCCCTCCCCTGTTATTATAATGTTTGATTATTATTATAGTATTATTAATAATATAGGGCAGTATTAATAATATTAATAATACGCATAACAATAACACAATATTTTAGTTCTCAGTGTTTATTATGATTTTAGTGGAAAAGCAGAATAAAATAATCTAAATATGAGGTAAACTCCCAGCAGAGCCCCAAGTCCAATGGGTTTATCCTCTGGCGTGTTGATGTTAATGTGTTGATGTTCTCCGTATCCATAGACAGAATGATTTTGCAGTGCATGGTTATCGAACAGGTTTCCTGTTATATTCATCAGTGGTTTAGGGAGGGTGAAGTCTTTGCATCCAAAAAAATTGCAATTATACAGATGATTAATAAAATATGCACACGACAGTATTCATACCTTGGTTGTTGTGGTGAATGTGAATGAAAAAACCTGTTTTGATAATGGTGTTCATACACATACCTTGTCCATAATGTAGAGGCCTATGGGATATTCATTGACGAGGAAAGGAAGGAGGATGGTAAGTATGATACGCATACATACCAATACCAATTGACATACCTTTGTATGCCTCCTTGTCTGTATACCTGCAGACACAGACACAAAAGTGAGCAGTTCAGTCACCTGCACCCAATACAGCTAGCCTTCAACATATTCTTAAAGCCTACATATTCTTACCTCTTTGTTGATTGATATCCATTGAATTGTGTCCATTTTCTGTTTTCAAATAAAACCAAAATAAAATTGTATTGGTCACATACTGTCACGTCCTGACCAGCAGAGGGAGTAATTGTATTAGTTTTGGTCAGGACGTGGCAGAGGGTTTGTGTTTTGTATGTATTTCTACGTTCTGTCTAGTTTAGTTTTTCTATGTTTAGGTTTGGGTGTTGGACTCTCAATTGGAGGCAGGTGTTTCTAGTTGCCTCTGATTGAGAGTCCTATATATAGGTGTGTGTTTGGTTTGGGTTTTTGAAGGTAGTTGTATTTGCACTGCTGTTTGTTTAGCCTGCAAATCTGTTAGCTGTCGTTCTGTTTCTTGTTTTTTCCCATTACTCACTTTAAATAATAATATTTAAGTATGAGTATTCAGGTACCCGCTGCGCCTTGGTCTCATCTCTTCGACAGCCCTTACACATACATACAGTGGGGCAAAAAAGTATTTAGTCAGCCACCAATTGTGCAAGTTCTCCCACTTAAAAAGATGAGAGGCCTGTAATTTTCATCATAGGTACACTTCAACTATGACAGACAAAATGAGAAAAAAAATTCCACAAAATCACATTGTAGGATTTTTAATGAATTTATTTGCAAATTATGGTGGAAAATAAGTATTTGGTCAATAACAAAAGTTTATCTCAATACTTTGTTATATACCCTTTGTTGGCAATGACACAGGTCAAATGTTTTCTGTAAGTCTTCACAAGGTTTTCACACACTGTTGCTGGTATTTTGGCCCATTCCTCCATGCAGATCTCCTCTAGAGCAGTGATGTTTTGGGGCTGTCGCTGGGCAACACTGACTTTCAGCTCCCTCCAAAGATTTTCTATGGGGTTGAGATCTGGAGACTGGCTAGGCCACTCCAGGACCTTGAAATGCTTCTTACAAAGCCACTCCTTCATTGCCCGGGCGGTGTGTTTGGGATCATTGTCATGCTGAAAGACGCAGCCATGTTTCATCTTCAATGCCCTTGCTGATGGAAGGAGGTTTTCACTCAAAATCTCACGATACATGGCCCCATTCATTCTTTCCTTTACACGGATCAGTCGTCCTGGTCCCTTTGCAGAAAAACAGCCCCAAAGCAGGATGTTTCCACCCCCATGCTTCACAGTAGGTATGGTGTTCTTTGGATGCAACTCAGCATTCTCTGTCCTCCAAACACGACAAGTTGAGTTTTTACCAAAAAGTTATATTTTGGTTTCATCTGACATTCTCCCAATCCTCTTCTGGATCATCCAAATGCTCTCTAGCAAACTTCAGATGGGCCTGGACATGTACTGGCTTAAGCAGGGGGACACGTCTGGCACTGCAGGATTTGAGTCCCTGGCGGCGTAGTGTGTTACTGATGGTAGGCTTTGTTACTTTGGTCCCAGCTCTCTGCAGGTCATTCACTAGGTCCCCCCGTGTGGTTCTGTGATTTTTGCTCACCGTTCTTGTGATCATTTTTACCCCACGGGGTGAGATCTTGCGTGAAGCCCCAGATCGAGGGAGATTATCAGTGGTCTTGTATGTCTTCCATTTCCTAATAATTGCTCCCACAGTTGATTTCTTCAAACCAAGCTGCTTACCTATTGCAGATTCAGTCTTCCCAGCCTGGTGCAGGTCTACAATTTTGTTTCTGGTGTCCTTTGACAGCTCTTTGGTCTTGGCCATAGTGGAGTTTGGAGTGTGACTGTTTGAGGTTGTGGACAGGTGTCTTTTATACTGATAACAAGTTCAAACAGGTGCCATTAATACAGGTAACGAGTGGAGGACAGAGGAGCCTCTTAAAGAAGAAGTTACAGGTCTGTGAGAGCCAGAAATCTTGCTTGTTTGTAGGTGACCAAATACTTATTTTCCACCATAATTTGCAAATAAATTCATCAAAAATCCTACAATGTGATTTTCTGGATTTTTTTCTCTCATTTTGTCTGTCATAGTTGACGTGTACCTATGATGAAAATTACAGGCCTCTCTCATCTTTTTAAGTGAGAGAACTTGCACAATTGGTGGCTGACTAAATACTTTTTTGCCCCACTGTATATTTAGCAGATGTTATTGTGGGTGTAGCGAAATGCTTGTGTTCCTAGCTCCAACAGTGCAGTAATATCTCATTGTTGGTAAT
This sequence comes from Salmo salar, assembly GCF_965601325.2. NCBI lineage: Eukaryota > Metazoa > Chordata > Actinopteri > Salmoniformes > Salmonidae > Salmo > Salmo salar. Next base: position 58,365,169 of record NC_138305.1, read on the forward strand.
CAGGCCTGCTACTGTTGTGCCATCTGCAAACTTGATGATTGAGTTGGAGGTGTGCGTGGCCACGCAGTCATGGGTGAACAGGGAGTACAGGAGGGGTCTGAGCACCCACCCTTGTGGGGCCCCTGTGTTGAGGATCAGCAAAGTGGAGGTGTTGTTTCCTACCTTCATCACCTAGGGGCGGCCCATCAGGAAGTCCAGGACCCAGTTGCACAGGGGCCCTGAGTTTAATGATGAGCTTGGAGGGTAGTATGGTATTGAAGGTTGAGCTATAGTCAATGAACAGCATTCTGACATAGGTATTCCTCTTGTCCAGATGGGATAGGGCAGTGTGCAGTGCAATGGCGATTGCATCGTCTGGATTTATTGGGGCGTTAAGCAAATTGAAGTGGGTCTAGGGTGTTAGGTAAGGTAGAGGTGATGTGATTCTTAACCTCTCTGGGGTATGTGGGACGGTAGCATCCCACTCGCCAACAGCCAGTGAAATAGCAGAGCGCCAAATTCAAAACAACAAATCTCATAATTCAAATTTCTCACACATACAAGTATTATACACCATTTTAAAGATAAACTTCTCGTTAATCCAACCACACTGTCCGATTTCAAAAAGGCTTTATGGCAAAAGCATAGCATTAGATTATGTTAGGACAGCACCTAGACAAGAAAAACCACACAGCCATTTTCCAAGCAAGGAGAGGCGTCACAAAAACCAGAAATACAGCTAAAATGAATCACTAACCTTTGATGATCTTCATCAGATGGCACTCATAGGACTTCATGTTACACAATACATGTATGTTTTGCTTGATAAAATTCATATTTATATCCAAAACCCCCATTTTACATTGGCTTGTAATGTTCAGAAATGTTTTGCCTCCAAAACTTCCGGTGAATGACAACATCAATTTACAGAAATACTCATCATAAACGTTGATAAAATATTCAACTGTTATGCATAGAATTAAAGATACACTTCTCCTTAATGCAACCGCTGTGTCAGATTTCAAAAAAAGCTTTACGGCAAAAGCACACTTTGCAATAATCTGAGTACAGCGCTCAGTCACCAAAACAAGCCATACAGATACCCACCATGTTGTGGAGTCAACAAAAGTCAGAAATAGCATTATAAATATTCACTTACCTTTGGTGATCTTCATCGGAATGCACTCCCAGGAATCCCAGTTCCACAATAAATGTTCGTTTTGTTCGATAAAGTTCATCTTTATGTCCAAATACCTCCATTTTGTTTGCACGTTAGGTTCACTATTCCAAATGCAGAAGGCGCACGCACTAAAGTCCAGACGAAAAGTCAAAAAAGTTCTATTACAGTTTGTAGAAGCATGTCAAATGATGTGTAGAATCAATCTTTAGGATGTTTTTATCATAAATCTTCAAAAAATGTCCAACTGGACAATTCCTTTGTCTTCATAAAGGAAAGAGAACTGAGCTTGTGCTCATGGCAGCGAACGTAACTAAAATAATGGCCTACTGCCAGACACCTGACTCAAACAGCTCTTATTCGCTCCCCATTCACAGTAGAAGCCTGAAACAACGTTCTAAAGACTGTTGACATCTAGTGGAAAACTTAGGAAGTGCAATATGACCCCATAGACACTGTATATTGCATAGGCAATCACTTGAAAAACTACAAACCTCAGATTTCCACACTTCCTGGTTGGATTTTTCCTCAGGTTTTTGCCTGCCATATGAGTTCTGTTATACTCACATACATCATTCAAACAGTTTTAGAAACTTCAGAGTGTTTTCTATCCAAATCTACTAATTATATGCATATTCTAGCTTTTTGGCCTGAGTAGCAGGCAGTTTACTCTGGGCACGCTTTTCATCCGGACGTCAAAATACTGCCCCCTACCCCAATGAAGTTTAACTAGCTTCTCAAATCAATTCATGATGACAGAAGTGAGTCCTACCGTGCTACACAACAATAATGGCAGCATAGGGGATGGCTGTCGTTTTACGGGCTCCTAACCAACTGTGCTATTTTGTTAGTTTTCTCGCATTGTTTGTAACTAATTTTGTACATAATGTTGCTGCTCACGTCTCTTATGACCGAAAAGAGCTTCTGGACATCAGAACACCGATTACTCACCTCGAACTGGACAAAAAACATAATTTAATGAGTCTGACACAAAGGATATACTGCTTTGTCAAGACAAGGCCCAAATCCCCGTCATCAGCGTGAATAAAAGACGGAGGAAAGGGGGAGGAGCGTGACGAGTAGGTAAACCACCACTTCCCTCTGTATTATTGGCCAAAGTGCAATCATTGAAAAACAAACTGGTTGATCTTCGATCAAGACTATCCTACCAATTGGACATTAAAACTGTAATATCTTATGTTTCACCGAGACTTGGCTGAACGACAACGCGGTTCACATAGAGCTGGCTGGCTTCTCCGTGTTTAGGCAGGACAGAGCAGCTACGTCGGGTAAGACAAGGGGCTGTGATGTGTGTCTAATATTAAAGAAGTCTCGAGGTATTGCTTGCTGAGGTAGAATACCTCATGATAAGCTGTAGACCACACCATCTACCAAGAGAGTTCTCATCTGTATTATTCGTAGCCATCTATTTACCACCACAAACCGATGGTGGCACTAACACCGCACTCAACGAGCTGTATAAGGCCATAAGCAAACAAGAAAATGCTCATCCAGAAGTGGCGCTCCTAGTGGCCGGGGACTTTAATGCAGGCAACTTAACTTCTATGGGCTAGGTGGGATGTTATCGTCCCACTCTATTCAACAGCGTGGCGCGAAATACAAATACCTCAAAAATGCATTAATTTCAATATTTCAAACATACGACTATTTTACACCATTTGAAAGATAAGACTCTCGTTAATTTAACTACATTGTCCGATTTCAAAAAGGCTTTACAGCGAAAGCAAAACATTAGATTATGTTAGGAGAGTACATAGACACAAATAACCACACAGCCATTTTTCAAGCAAGCATATATGTCACAAAAACCCAAATCACAGCTAAATGCAGCACTAACCTTTGATGATCTTCATCAGATGACACTCCTAGGACATTATGTTATGCAATACATGCATGTTTTGTTCAATCAAGTTCATATTTATATCAAAAAACAGCTTTTTACATTGGCGTGTGATGTTCAGAAATTGTATTCCCACCGAAAACTTCCGGTGAATTTACTAAATTGCTCATGATAAACGTTGACAAAATACATAACAATTATTTTAAGAATTATAGATACAGAACTCCTTTATGCAATCGCTATGTCAGATTTTAAAATAGCTTTTCGGCGAAAGCACATTTTGCAATATTCTGAGTACATAGCTCAGCCATCACGGCTAGCTAATTTGACACCCGCCAAGTTTGGCACTCACCAAACTCAGATTTACTATAAGAAAAATTGGATTACCTTTGCTGTTCTTCGTCAGAATGCACTCCCAGGACTTCTACTTTACACCCAATGTTGTTTTGGTTCCAAATAATCCATAGTTATATCCAAATAGCGGCGTTTTGTTCTTGCGTTCAAGACACTATCCGAAGGGTGACGCGCCGGCGTGTATCGTGACAAAAAAATTAAAAATATTCCATTACCGTACTTCGAAGCATGTCAAACGCTGTTTAAAATCAATTTTTCTGCGATTTTTCTCGTAAAATAACGATAATATTCCGACCGGGAGACGTTTTCGTTCAAAGACTGAAAATGTAAAATGGACTGTTTTTCGCCCAGGGACTGCAGAGTCATCATTCCCCGTTCTGGCGCCTTCTGAGAGCCTATGGGAGCCTTAGAAAATGTCACGTTACAGCAGAGATCCTCTGTTTTCGATAAAGAGGCTACAGAAGGCCAAGAAATGGTCAGAGAGGGCACTTCCTGTATAGAATCTTCTCAGGTTTTGGCCTGCCATATGAGTTCTGTTATACTCACAGACACCATTCAAACAGTTTTAGAAAGTTTAGGGTGTTTTCTATCCAAATCAAACACTTATATGCATATTCTAGTTTCTGGGCAGGAGTAATAACCAGATTAAATCGGGTACGTTTTTTATCCGGACGTGAAAATACTGCCCCCTATCCTAAACAGGTTAATCATGAAACAGACACCCCCTTTCTTCTTCCCAGAGAGTTCTTTATTCCTGTCTGTGCGATGAACTGAGAACCCAGCTGGCTGTATGGACAGGGACAGTATATCCCGAGAGAGCCAAGATTCCGTGAAACAGAGTATGTTACAGTTCCTGATGTCTTTCTGGAAGGAGATCCTCACCCTGAGCTCGTCTACTTTATTGTCCAGAGACTGAACATTAGCGAGTAATATACTCAGAAGCGGTGTATGGTGTGCCCGCCTCCTGAGTTGGACTAGAAGTCCACTCCGAATACTTCTTCTCCGCCGGCGGCGTCTTGGAGCAGCCTCTGGGATAAGTTCAATTGCCCTGGGGTGTAGGAACAAAGGATCAAATTCGGGAAAGTCATATTCCTGGTCGAAATGCTGGTGAGTTACCGCCGCTCTGATATCCAAAAGTTATTTCCAGCTGTATGTAATAACACAAAAAACGTTCTGGGCTAATAACACGCAAAAAAACTAAATACTGCTTATTTGCTTAGGAGCTAGACGCAGAGGTGCCATGTCTGTCGTGCAATCTTACAGTTTTAGAAACATTTGCACAAATATAACACTATCAATGTAGATCACAAAGGGACAAACCTTACCTTAAATTGAGGAGATCTTTACATTTTTCAGTTGAGTGCCTGCACCTGCTGTCCTTTTTTTTGTATTATTATAATTTTTTATTGAATATCTGAAACATTCAATATACTTGCAGTGAAGCCGCTCAACAACTACACCATACCAGTCATCCAACAGACTCTCATTCAGAGTGAGACACAGAAGCATCCAGGGTCAATGCCCTGCTCAAGGGCACGTTGACAGATCTCCCAACAGGCCAAAAAACGTGAACCCGAACTCTCCAAGATCCCCCCACAGTTCCCCAATAGCTGTCCCTCAACCATTTGAGACCCATCCCACATTCACCCCCCAAGAAGAAATATAAAAATAACAAATACAATTAATTCCATTTCCCACCCCCAAGAACCCCCCAATGCACCAACAACTAAAGAGAATGAACTATAAAGAGAACAAATAAAAATACAGAAAAAAACAGCAAACAACAATGCAACATTTTTTTTTTAAATAAACAAAACCACATTTTTTTTAACAAAGGACATCAAGGACAACTAAAATTATAACAGCAATGCCAACTGTATATGTTTGTGTGCATGTCTGGCACTATGACATGTATGTGTGTGTTCTTGTATGCGTTTATTTGAATGAGAGTGTGTGTATATGCATGTGTACAAACACCTGCATGGCATCAGCCTCAGGCGAACCTGCATTACATTTTTACATTTACATTTTAGTCATTTAGCAGACGCTCTTATCCAGAGCGACTTACAGTAGTGAATGCATACATTTCATACATTTTTCTTCTCCGTACTGGTCCGTACAGCATTAGCTGTAAAAACACTGCCCCTCAGTGCCATTCAAACATACTTTTTATTATGTTTCATTTTGACTTTATTTTTTTATCTTTGACCATCATTCTATCTCCTGCACAGCAACTCCACTCCCACTTGTCTCCAATTCCACATCCCAACCCTCAGCTTCCCTCAGCCGAACCCACCTATCTCTGCTGGCCACCCGCTTCGGATTTCTACGCAACATAAACTCAGCAAAAAAAAAACGTCCTCTCACTGTCAACTGCGTTTATTTTCAGCAAGCTTAACATGTGTAAATATTTATATGAACATAACAAGATTCAACAACTGAGCCATAAACTGAACAAGTTCCACAGAGATGTGACTAACAGAAATGGAATAATGTGTCCCTGAACAAACAGGGGGTCAAAATCAAAAGTAACAGTCAGTATCTGGTGTGGCCACCAGCTGCATTAAGTACTGCAGTGCATCTCCTCCTCATGGACTGCACCATATTTGCCAGTTCTTGCTGTGAGATGTTACCCCACTCTTCCACCAAGGCACCTGCAAGTTCCCGGACATTTCTGGGGGGAATGGCCCTAGCCCTCACCCTCCGATCCAACAGGTCCCAAACATGCTCAATGGGCTTGAGATCCGGGCTCTTTGCTGGCCATGGCAGAACACTGACATTCCTGTCTTGCAGGAAATCACGCACAGAACGAGCAGTATGGCTGGTGGCATTGTCATGCTGGAGGGTCATGTCAGGATGAGCCTGCAGGAAGGGTACCACATGAGGGAGGAGGATGTCTTCCCTGTAACGCACAGCATTGAGATTTCCTGCAATGACAACAAGCTCAGTCCGATGATGCTGTGGCACACCGCCCCAGACCATGACGGACCCTCCACCTCCAAATCCATCCCACTCCAGAGTACAGGCCTCGGTGTAACGTTCATTCCTTCAACGATAAACGCCAATCTGACCATCACCCCCGTCAGTGAAGAGCACTTTTTGCCAGTCCTGTCTGGTCCAGCGACGTTGGGTTTGTGCCCATAGGCAACGTTGTTGCCGGTGATGTCTGGTGAGGACCTGCCTTACAACAGGCCTACAATCCCTTAGTCCAGCCTCTCTCAGCCTATTGCGAACAATCTGAGCACTGATGGAGGGATTGTGTGTTCCTGGTGGAACTCTGGCAGTTTTTGTCCCACAGGTGTGATGTTCGGATGTACCGATCCTGTGCAGGTGTCACACGTGGTCTGCCACTGCAAGGACAATCTGCTGTCCGTCCTGTCTCATGGTACGGTCATTGCAATTTATTGCCCTGGCCACACCTGCAGTCGTCATGCCTCCTTGCAGCATGCCTAAGGCACATACACGCAGATGAGCAGGGACCCTGGGTATCTTTCTTTTGGTGTTTTTCAGAGTCAGTAGAAAGGCCTCTTTTGTGTCCTAAGCTTTCATAACTGTGACCTTAATTGCCTACCGTCTCTAATCTGTATGGCACAGTTGTCAACATCCTGGTCCTCAAATGAAACTGGTATACTTTCCTATTTATGCTATTTTTATTCCTCCGACAGTTTTGATCCTTTACATTGGGCAGACAGACCAGTTCCCTACCTCCTCCCACTGCCACCTGCCTCCTCCATTTTTGGGTTAATGCTGTAATCAATTGGTTGTACTCTTGGATTGAGCAGACCTTCCCGTACAATTATGATAACTCCATGAAGGACATAACTCTACCATTGCAATTTACAATTTCGTTTTAGAACAAAATACCCTTTTCAAACATTTTTCCCATAAATACAGGTATTTTATCAACCAGCACATTTGAGTTCGGCCATAATATTTGTTGTAATATTTGTTCTATCTTTTCAGGGGGATGAATTTGAAATTGTAGCCAGCTCTGCAATGCTTGTTTGAAAAAGAGAGATACATTGAAAAAAGTATCATTTTTAATTAATCGAAAATTAGACATTTTTAAACAATGTATGAGCTTTTCATAGTAATCTACTTGAGAACCATTTAGGGTTCAAGTAAAACTTTTGAATAAGGGAAGCTTTTAGAGAGAGGTTTAGTGCTTTTATATTTAATAATCTCAACCCACTCAATTCATATTCATTATATAGATAGGCACCATTCATTTTGTCTGGTTTAGCGTCCCAAATAAAGCGAACATTTTTTTGCTCATATGATTTGAAAAACGAATCATCAGGAGTAGGCAGCGCCATAAGTAAGTGAGTAAAATGAGATATGACTACGGAGGTAATCAGGGCAATTTTTCCACAAATAGACAGGAATTTATCTCTCCATGGTTGCAGGGTAATGTCTTTTTTTTAGTTTTCTATTGAAATTCATTGTGGAGAGCTTATTTATATCTTTTGTGATATGAATACCAAGTATGTCTACTTCACCATCAGCCCATTTTAAAAAGTTTTATTTTTTTTACCCCCTTTTTCGTGGTATCCAATTGTTAGTAGTTACTGTCTTGTCCCATCACTACAACTCCCGCACAGACTCAGGAGAGGCGAAGGTCAAGAGCCATGCGTTCTCCAAAACACAACTCAACCTTCTTAACACAGCGCGCATCCAACCCGGAAGCCAGCCGCACCAATGTGTCGGAGGAAACACCGTACACCTAGCGACCTGGTCAGCTTGCACTGCGGCCGGCCCACCACAGGAGTCACTAGTGCGCGATGAGACAAGGATATCCCTGCCGGCCAAACCCTCCCTAACCCAGACAACGCTAGGCCAATTGTGCACTGCCCCATGGGCCTCCCGGTCACGGCCAGCTGCGACAGAGCCTTGTCTCGAACCCAGAGTCTCTGGTGGCACAGCTAACACTGCGATGCAGTGCCTTAGACCACTGCACCACCCGAGAGGCCCCCAAAGTTGTATTTTTTAAAGATCCAATACGTAATATTGTACACTTATCATAATTAGGTTTTAGTCCAGAGAGTACAGAAAAGTTATCTATATATTCAATGAGACATTGCAGGGATCTAGCTTCCGGACTTAATATAAAACTTGAGTCATCGGTACATGGACACCTTTGTTTTTATGCCTTGGATTTCTATCCTCTAATGTTTTTATTCGATCTGATTTTAACAGCTAGCATTTCGATGGCCATAACGAATAGATATGGTGACAGGGGACACCCTTGTTTATACCTCTTGACAATTCAAAACTCTCTGAGAAGTAACCGTTATTTATTATTTTACACCTGGGGTTGCTATACATTATTTTTACCCATTTTAAAAGAGAATCACCGAAATTGAAAAAATCCAGGCATTTATAAATAAAATCCAGTCTTATTTTATCAAATGCCTTTTCAAAATCCGCTATAAATACCAGGCCTGGCTTCTTAGATGTTTCATGATGTTCTATTATTTCTAGTAGTTGTCGTATATTATCTCCAATGTATCGTCCATGTAAAAAAACCTATCTGATCAGGATGAACAATACCTGGTAAAACCCTTTTAATTCTGAGTGCTACAGTATGCATTTCGCTAGTATTTCTGCATCACAACATTGAAGTGTAAGGGGCCTCCAGTTTTTTAGATAGACTGGGTTTTTATATTTGCCATCTGGGTCTTGTTTTCATATTATAGAATTCAGACCTTCCTGCTGAGTACCTGACAGACTACCTTTTCTATAGGAGTAGTTAGAACAATCTAACATAACTTTTAGTATATCAAAAAAGGCTTGATATACCTCTCCCGGTATGTCATCAAGCCCTGGGGTATTTCCAGACTGAAAGGATTTAATATCCTCAAAACGGTCTTCCTCTGTAATTTGGCCTTTGCACTGATCTTTCTGTACATTTGTTAATTTTTTTTTTTGTATATTATTTGGAAAGAATTCCTTACCATAATCTTCATTCAGTGGGAGAGGAGGGGACGGAAAAGAGAACATCTGCCTAAAATAATTAGCTTCCTCCTTTAAAATATAATTCGGAGAATCACAGATGACTCTGTTTTCAGTAAGGAGTTTCTGCAAATTATTTTTGTTAGCGTTCCTTTATTGGAGATTCAGGAAGAATTTTGTGCATTTTTCTCCATATTCCATCCAGTTTGCTGTATTTTTGTAATAGATTACATTAGATCGTTTTTGAATAAGTTCCTCAAGTTCTTTTTGTTTTTCTGCTAACTTATTTTGTATCTCTGTAGTATCGTTTTTATTACCATCTACCTGTACTATTAGTTCGTGGATTTCCCTTGTTAGTCTTGTCTCTTTAGCAAGAAACAGCTTTTTTTGTTATTGATGAATATTGAATTGAATGACCTCTGAAGGTACATTTAAAGGTATCCCAAACAATAAGGGGATTTGCTGAAACTATATTGGAAAAATGATAGTTATACATTTTTTTGTCTTAGATAAAAATATGTTGTCCTCCAGTAAACTTTGATAAAATGTCTAATATCCCCGTCCATGTGGGATGGTGATGATTGTTTGTAGAGAGATTACCTTTACGGTCCATTGAAGTACTTAACACTGTGTTATAATCTCCTACCATAATGGTATGATCATTTGTTGCCTGTAAATTCAATAAATTGGTATAAATGTTTTTGAAGAAGTATGGATCATCCTGATTTGGACCATATAGATTAATGAGCCAAATTTATTTTTGTCCACTTTCATATTCAAAAAGATCCACCTTCCTTGCAAATCATTCAAGACTATTTGCACATTCAGATCGACATTTTTGTTAATTAATATCATCACATCTTTTGAGTTCCTTTGTCCATGACAGAAAATTATTTCACCACCCCATTCCTTTTTCCACGCAACTTAATCTAAGGATGTAGAGTGAGTTTCCTGTAAACAGTATATGTTATATTCCTTTTCTTTTAGCCACGTAAAGACTGATCTTCTTTTTTTATAATCTGCTAAACAATTACAATTATAACTGGCTATACTTATTTCACCCCTTACCATAACTAGATACTATTCTCAGTCTAAACTGACCATAATTAGTGCTTGTAAAGTTACTGCCATCAGAGGTATTATGACGGTCAAAATTAGAGCTTTCAAATGTCTGATATTTAGAATTCAAGAAATAGGTTCTAGCAATATTTGTTTTATTCCCTTGCCTGTTTGCCTGTGAGCAAATGCCACAGATGTTAGAAAATTGAAACCAAATATTATGTGTGTAGTAAATCTAAGTAGGTTGATGTGTATGATATTGGATGTGATTTAGTGAGAGTGTGTACGATGTCTGTATAAGAGTAAGACTATAATGTGTGATGTCCAAATAAATAATAACTCTGCCAATGTGCATGGTTGAGTGTCTATTATTCATGATGATAATTGTAATCCATATCGTATCACCGTCATGGTTGCATCATAATTACCATTAATATCTTTGAAAAACACATCCCAGCCATGAAAGAGACCTTGCATTACTCTAGAGATGGCTTCACTACAGTACAAATGTATTCCGTACAATATGTTATTATTCGCCAATGCCCCTATTCTGATATCTTCCCCTTGCTTGTTGTAAACATGTATTAACCTGTAGACACATACATAAAAAAGATAGACAAACAAAAAACATATTAAATTATAAAACAGTTCTCGACAATAGAGAGAGAGTGAGAGAAGAGAAAAGAGAAAAGAGAGAAGAGAGCGAGATCAGGTGTGTGTGTGTATGTATAAGTGTAAGCAAGCATGTAATTGAGTACGTGTGTGTTCATATCCACTTCATAGTGTTCAGATATTTTTACAGTTCCCATACTTTCTTTTTTTTGTAACCTCAAGTCCCTGTAGAATTTAGTACAGCCATGGTGTTATGGAGCTGTCTCGGAATAGCTGTTCATCTACAATGAGAAAGGCACGCTTATCCTTCTCCCTTTGTTGCCTTTGTACCGGATACAGTCTCTTACGTCGTTCGTTTATCTCCCTTGGAAATTTGGTCCCTTTAAGCTCCCTTCCCCGGCTTTTGATCAGCTCCTTTTGTTGGTAGTGTTCAAATTTTGCCATGATCGGTCGGGGACCCTTGGTCTTGTTGCTCCGAGCTCCAAGTCTATGTACTCGGTGGAAAGCCAGCTTGTTTACAGTCTCTATAGGAAGTTTCAAGGCGGATTGCATGAATTCTCTGATCACGCCCTCTGAATTATTGGATGCGTCCTCAGGAATCCCAGAAAAAAAATATTTTCACGCATGCTACGGCTTTGTATGTCTAGTAGCGACTCCTTCATCACCCTATTTTCCCTGAGTAGACAATCCATGTTGGAATCATAGATTTTTACCTTAGCTGTCAGTGCGTTGTTCTCTGCTTGGAGCGTGAGAATTTCACTCTGGCTAAACTCCAAACTCCCCCTCAGCCCTGCTACCTCCTCACACAACTTTTCCAGTGTTGCATGGATTCCAGCCAGAGCACTAGCCTCTACTTCAACGGTAAGAAAATCGTCTGTGTTTGTAACTAAATAGGTTTTTCTTTTTTTTGTCGGGTTAAAGTTCTTTTGTGAGGTAGTTGGATCTTTCCATGATGGAAGTATGTTGTTCCTCCATAGCGTAAAGCTGTTGGTACTCGTCGATTTCCCTCAGGATCTCCTTAGTATCCAGGTTGACTCTTTACTGCAACCAGTTGTTTTACAAGAAGATAACAATGAGTCTTTCCCACGACGACGACAGGTGTCTGTAATACACCCAGTTAGCACTCGCGGAATCCATGCAAAAAATGGAACACGAACTTGCAGTCCCAGACGTAAAGACTAACCGCATCGTGGAATCCTTAGCAACAAAACTTTAGTTCTGAATAAAATCAATTTAATGAAAAATATATTTAACCTCTATGGGCTACCTACTCAACAGCCAGTGTAATCCCGTGGCGCGATATTCAAATACCTAAAAAATGCAAAAACTTCAATTTTTCAAACATATGACTATTTTACACCATTTTAAAGACAAGACTCTCGTTAATCTAACCACACTGTCCGATTTCAAAAAGGCTTTACAACGAAAGCAAAACATTAGATTATGTCAGCAGAGTACCCAGCCAGAAATAATCAGACACCCATTTTTCAAGCTAGCATATAATGTCACATAAACCCAAACCACAGCTAAATGCAGCACTAACCTTTGATGATCTTCATCAGATGACAACCCTAGGACATTATGTTATACAATACATGCATGTTTTGTTCAATCAAGTTCATATTTATATCAAAAACCAGCTTTTTACATTAGCATGTGACTAGCATGTGACTAGCATTCCCACCGAACACTGCCGGTGAATTTACTAAATTACTCACGATAAACGTTCACAAAAAACATAACAATTATTTTAAGAATTATAGATACAGAACTCCTCTATGCACTCGCTATGTCCGATTTTAAAATAGCTTTTCGGTGAAAGCACATTTTGCAATATTCTCAGTAGATAGCCCGGCATCACAGGGCTAGCTATTTAGACACCCAGCAAGTTTAGCATTCACCAAAGTCAGATTTACTATAAGAAAAATGTTATTACCTTTGCTGTCTTCGTCAGAATGCACTCCCAGGACTTCTACTTCAATAACAAATGTTGGTTTGGTCCCAAATAATCCATTGTTATATCCAAATAGCGGTGTTTTGTTCGTGCGTTCAAGACACTATCCGAAAGGGTAAAGAAGGGTTACGAGCACGGCGCATTTCGTGACAAAAAAATTCGAAATATTCCATTACTGTACTTCGAAGCATGTCAACCGCTGTTTAAAATCAATTTTTATGCCATTTTTCTCGTAAAAAAGCGATAATATTCCGACCGGGAAATCGTTTTTTATTACAAAGAGAGTGAAAGTAAAAGCATGCTATCCCCTCATGCACGAGCCTCAGTCTAATGGCCCTCTGATAGAGCACTTGCCAAACGTGCTAATGTGTTTCAGCCTGGGGATGGAATTACAACGTTCAGCTTTTTCCCACCTTCTGAGAGCCCATGGGAGCCGTAGGAAGTGTCACGTCATGCCAGAGATCCCCTGTATTTGTTAGAGATGATCAAGGAGGGCAAGAAATGGTCAGACAGGCCACTTCCTGTAAGGAATCTTCTCAGATTTTGGCCTGCCAAATGAGTTCTGTTATACTCACAGACACCATTCAAACAGTTTTAGAAACTTTAGGGTGTTTTCTATCCAAAGCCAATAATTATATGCATATTCTAGTTACTGGGCAGGAGTAGTAACCAGATTAAATCGGGTACGTTTTTTATCCGGCCGTGCAAATACTGCCCCCTAGCCCCAACAGGTTAATATAAACAACAAACCGAGTGTAGACAGTACAATGTTCTTTTGCCCGCTCTGATGATGTATGTTGCATGATGACGTGTTGCGTGATGACCTGCTGCACGTTAGATACTACTGCACTGTTGGAGCTAGAAACACAAGCATTTCACTTCACCCACAATAACATCTGCTAAATTTGTGTATGTGACTAACACAGTTTTATTTGATTTGTGTGTGTGCACTCGCATGTGTCAGCCAGCCTGTCTGTCTGTCTATCGATAGAGCTAATCACCTTGTATGTTGGCAAAGATCTTAGCCTCCCACTTGTCAAGTAGTTCCTCTTTGTTGTAAAGCTCCTCGTGGGTCTTTGTAGAAAACTAGAAGTTGAGAGAGAGTCAAGCACTGACACCAAACTTGGCTTATTTAGTGAGGAAACTGTGACAATTTTTACGCTCTAGTCTAAAGGCATTTTGACTCTTCTATCAAAATGCCAGATAATGATGGTAGGTGATGTCATGGCGACGTTGGTTAGCTAAGTTCCTGCTGTCCTTTCAAATTCAAATCCAAGTGTTTCAGTTGGGCAGTTATGTTCCTGCAAGAACTCCCACCAACTAAGGAGGTTCCTCAATGAACCCTACCTCCTATGGGGTTCTTGGAAGAACCTTTTGGGGGCCATTTTCAGTGCCAAGAACTCTAAGGTTCTTCGTAGAACTTTGAGGATCTTAGAAGAACCCTTGTTGACCCCCTAATTTTTTGTGCAGAAGCCATGAGAAAATTGGGAATGGGGATTAACACTACTATCTGTACTTACTGGGGGTACAGATGCTGTTTCATCCTGTCCTTCACTTAAATTGCCCTTGCCCAATGATTGTGTCTGAAGCCAGGCTTGCAACTCGACTATCCTCACCGTAAGGAGATAGTTCTCCTGCATATTATGAGCAACTGTAATTATAAAGCCTAATGTTACTTAGCTTTTTTGGCTGGTGGAGGTCCTGTAGATCCATGTCCAGATAAAGTGTCCGGGGAGAGAAAGTTCAAGTGAGGACAAAACTAAGACATTGGTAAATGTGTTAAATACAGTTTGATTAAACGGTTATTAAAAGTAAAAAGCGAAAAGTTTGGCAAGTAGCCAAGTACTAACGAACAGCGCAACGTAGTCATTGAACACTGATCACTTTAATAATGTTTAATATTGTTTTACCCACTTTATATGTAAGCCTATATACTGTATTCTAGTCATGGCTCATCCTATGTAACTACTGCTGTACACACCTTTTCTATTATATACTGTCAATACACACAATTCATGTACATATATATTCATATTCCAGACTGACATTATTCGTCCTGATATTGGTCATTGGTCATATGTCTTAATTTCTTGTTATTTTGTTAGACTTTTGGATTATGTGTGTATTGTCATTGTATTGTTAGATATTGCTGCTCTGTTGGAGCTAGAAACATAAATCATTTTGATGCACCTGCGATAACATCTGCAAAACTGTGTAAGCGATTAATAAACATTGATTTGATTTTGATTTGAAAATCACCTCACATACCTCTCTTATTCTCTCTCTCACACACACACCTCCCACCCCCCCACCCCTCTCTCTCTCTCTCTCTCTCTCTCTATCTCTCTCTCTCTCTCTCTCTCTCTCTCTC
Source organism: Salmo salar (assembly GCF_965601325.2). NCBI lineage: Eukaryota > Metazoa > Chordata > Actinopteri > Salmoniformes > Salmonidae > Salmo > Salmo salar. The sequence goes on from NC_138305.1 coordinate 58,380,488, forward strand.
CCATTACTCTATAATTTCGGTTCATGAGCTTCTCTTCGGGGACATGACAGGTTATCAGTTTTACCACACGTTCTACTTTCAACGCTTGATTATATTCCGATAATAGTATTATTCTGAGAAGAGTTTTCTTCCAATATGTTGTGTTCTAATGGTGTTGAGTCTCACCGCTATTCCATAAGAGCATGATGATGATGATGATGGTGGTGATATTAGCTGCTTTAACCAAAAGCTCTTTTAATGAGGGGATTGGTGAATGTAAGATGAAGGTTATTAACTAACAGGCAGCACGCCCTGAGGAAAGAGGTCAGCCTCAGCTTTTCTGTCTCTAATAAACCCATCATGTTCTCAGAAACTCAATCTCATGTTCTGAAACTCAAACCACAATTTAATACTGTTTCAAGAGCTGCACAATGTACTTGCTGTGTCATTTTGTAAAAACGGAGTAGGATAATGTCAACCCAAGACACTGATCTAAGGTCAGATTGGATGAGTTTAGGATTTAGGGAGAGTTAGCTGATCTCAGATCTGTGCCTACCTGGAGTGTTTTTGTGTGCTGTCCCTTTGCATTCATGCAACGATTAAATGTAACAGTGGCTCTTCCCATTTCGTTGGATGGTGTATACCATGTGTATCCCGTACAGTACATAAGACAACAGCAAAAAAACATCAAACTTGAACTTGAGCAGCATTACTGTTACAAACCTGCAGGGGGAAGAATAACCTAGGCTAGGATCAGGGGAATACCTAGTCAGTTGCACAACTGAATGCCTTCAACTGAAATGTGTCTTCCACATTTAACCCAACCAGAAAGGTGTGGCAGGCTGCCATGATCGACATCCACTTCTTCGGCACCTGGGGAACAGTGGGTTAACTACCTTGATCAGGGGCAGAATGACACATTTTTACCTTGTCAACTCGGGGATTTGATCCAGCACCTTTTCGGTCATGTACTGTATGCTACAGCAACACTTGGACGCTGTGTCTGAGCACTGTTTGAATTCTATAGGGCTCTGGTCAAAAGTAGTGCACTATATAGGGAATATGGTGCCATTTGGGATGCATCCTTAGTCTTAATGCGTTATCTTAGTCTTACCCGGGTCATCTGGTAGGACTTATCCGTAGCACCCACTGTGATCTTGTCCTGGTCCTGCACCCTGTCCAGTCAGTCAGACAAATATTGTTACCAACAATGACCAGTAGAGGGAGCTAGAGGAGTAAATATCCTCACGCCACTGAACAGAACAGTAGAGGAAGATGTTGAGCAAGTGTACAGAATGGTGTGACATACAGGGGTTGGATTGCACTACTTAATAACAAGCATTACAAGAACACAAATGCCTGAAACACCATTACATATGCTTCACTATGTTTGAAAATGACTTTGGGAGAAAGGCTTGTCAAACCTTATAAGCAAAAGAAGGGAACTTATACATAATGTGATCATAATACGTCCTGCTCCTATCACTACTCTTTTTGTATCAACATCCTTGATCTCTAGTTATGCAAAAGTCTCCTTTAAAGCATCATTTGCAGCCTAATTTGTCCCTCGTTAGATCAACGGTACAGTAGGGAGCCATGAAGGAGAGTTGTAAAAGGGTTATTTGTCCCGTGTCTCAAGGGCCTTTTGACATTGTCTCACAAAAAAATGGAAGGAATAGACTACAGTCCAGAGATTGTTTACTGATACTCTACTACATGTCAGTATCACAGTGTGCGTGTGTGTGTGTGTGTGTGTGTGTGTATTCTCTGTTGTGGAAGTCGTGACAGAAAAAAGCCCTCAGTGAGGAAGAGAGAAAGACAAAGATGAGCGTAGAGAGTGGGTGGGAGATATTGGAAGAGAGTTTTAACTGAGTAATTTGCGTCATCATAATTTGGATGAAACCAACAAAACATGTCCATACTGTGTTTTAGTGTTGTTTTCCCGTGGCCCCCGACGTACAGTGTGTTGAGTGTGAGGGTGTGTGAGACGGTTGTGGGGGAGCTGTTGGGGAGAGTGTGTTAAGGTGTGTTTACTGTAGGTGCAATGCGTTAGTGTGTGACAAATGGAGACGAGGGGGAGGAGGAGGAGACACGCCTGTGTCAGTATCTACCCACTAGGATTATACAGTATGACAAGAATCCAATATATGACAAGTATTACATGACCCCAATTTGTATGCAACCAGGATCTCCCATTGAGATGAAGAATTAAATAAAGAATAGTTGAGAGGAACGGCTTGGAGAGGAGGGTGGTGTGTGTGCGTGTGTATGTGTGATGGTCCCAGGGCTGTGGCCAGTGAACCGTAGGCTCTAAAACTGGGCTATAGGCAAGAGATACCCAGAGGGCAACCTCATTAATCCCCCCCCATCCCTCCATTTCTCCCTTCTCTTCTCTTCCCTCTCTCCCCTCCTTCATTACCTCCAAGGTTAATCGCCCTTATCTCCCAATGAGCCTAATTTTTCATCCCCCCATCCCCTGTCCTCCCCTCACCACCATACCACTCTCGGGCTCCCCTGTCTCCCTGTCCTGCCTGCTTCTCTCCCCTCATTGTCTTGCCTCCACTTCTCTCCTCCCTTTTCCTCTTCCTCCTTCCCTTTTCCCATGCCCTCCCTCCTCCTCTCCTCTCTCACAGTGCGTACATTGAGCAGACAGACATACACTGAGTGTACAAAATATTTCCAATGCTCTTTCCATGATACAGACTGACCAGGTGAATCCAAGTGAAAGCTATGATCCCTGATGTCACTTGTTAAATCAAATCAAATCAAATTGTATTTGTCACATGCTCCGAATACAACAGGTGTAGACCTTACAGTGAAATGCTTATTTACAAGCCCTTAACCAACAATGCTTAAAAAATCTATAAATAAGTGTTAAGTAAAACATTGATGAGTAGAAAATAAAAGTAACATACTGGGGGTACCAGTTAGGGGGCACCGGTTAGTCGAGGTAATTGAGGTAATATGTACATGTAGGTAGAGTTAAAGTGACTATGCCTAGATTATAAACAGAGAGTAGCAGCAGAGTAAAAGAGGGGTCTGGGTAGCCCTTTGATTAGCTGTTCAGGAGTCTTATGGCTTGGGGGTAGAAGCTGTTAAGAAGCCTTTTGGCCTCGACTTGGCGCTCCGGTACCGCTTGCCGTGTGGTAGCAGAGAGAACAGTCTATGACAAGGGTGGCTGGAGTCATTGACAATTTTTAGGGCCTTCTTCTGACACTGACTGGTATAGAGGTTCTGGATGGCAGGAAGCTTGGCCCAGTGATGTACTGGGCCGTTCGCACTACCCTCTGTAGTACCTTGCGGTCGGAGGCTGAGCAGTTGCCATACCAGGCAGTGATGCAACCAGTCAGGATGCTCTCGATGGTGCAGCTGTAGAACCTTTTGAGGATCTGAGGACCCATGCCAAATCTTTTCAGTCTCCTGAGGGGGAATAGGCTTTGTCGTGCCCTCTTCACAACTGTCTTAGTGTGTTTGGACCATGATAGTTTGTTGGTGATGTGGACACCAAGGAACTTGCAACGCTCAAACTGTTCCACTACAGCCCCATCGATGAGAATGGGAATGTGCTCGGTCCTCCTTTTCCTGTAGTCCACAATCATCTTCTTTGTCTTGATCACGTTGAGGGAAAGGTTGTTGTCCTTGCACTACACGGCCAGGTCTCTGACCTCTTCCCTATAGGCTGTCTCATCGTTGTCGGTGATCAGGCCTACCACTATTGTGTCATCGGCAAACTTGATGATGGTGTTGGAGTTGTGCTTGGCCATGCAGTCATGAGTGAACAGGGAGTACAGGAGTGGACTGAGCACGCACCCCTGAGGGGCCCTAGTGTTGAGGATCAGCGTGGCAGATGTGTTGTTTGAAGTCCAGGATCCAATTGCAGAGGGAGGTGTTTGGTCCCAGGCTCCTTAGCTTAGTGATGAGCTTTGAGGGCACTATGGTGTTGAACGCTGAGCTGTAGTCAATGAATAGCATTCTCACATAGGTGTTCCTTTTGTCCAGGTGGGAAAGGGCAATGTTGAGTGCAATAGAGATTGTATCATCTGTGGATCTGTTGGGGCGGTATGCAATTTGGAGTGGGTCTAGGGTTTCTGGGATAATGCCGTTGATGTGAGCTTTGACCAGCCTTTCAAAGCACTTCATGGCAACAGATGTGAGTGCTACGGGTCGGTAGTCATTTAGGCAGGTTACCTTAGTGTTCTTGGGCACAGGGACTATGGTGGTCTGCTTGAAACATGTTGGTATTACAGTCTCAGTCAGGGACAGGCTGCAAATGTCAGTGAAGACACTTGCCAGTTGGTCAGTGCATGCTCGGAGTACACGTCCTCGTAATCCGTCTGGCCCTGCGGCCTTGTGAATATTTACCTGTTTAAAGGTCTCACTCACATCGGCTACGGAGAGCGTGATCACACAGTCGTCTGGCACAGCTGGTGTTCTCATGCATGTTTCAGTGTTACTTGCCTCGAAGTGAGCATAGAAGTAATTTAGCTTGTCTGGTAGGTTTTTGTCACTGGGCAGCTCGTGGGTGTGCTTCCCTTTGTTGTCTGTAATAGTTTGCAAGCCCTGCCACATCCGACAAGCATCGGAGCCGGTGTAGTAGGATTCAATCTTAGTCCTGTATTGATGCTTTGTCTGTTTGATGGTTCGTTGGAGGGCATAGAGGGATTTCTTATAAGCTTCCGGGTTAGTTCTGCTCCTTGAAAGTGGCAGCCCTACCCTTTAGCTCAGTGCAGATGTTGCCTGTAATCCATTGCTTCTGGTTGGGGTATGTACGTATGGTTACTGTGGGGACGATGTCATCGATGCACTTATTGATGAAGCCAATGACTGATGTGGTGTACTCCTCAATGCAATCGGAAGAATCCCGGAACATATTCCAGTCTGTGCTAGCAAAACAGTCCTGTAGCTTAGCATCTGCTTCATCTGACCACTTTCTTATTGACCGAGTCACTGGTGCTTCCCGCTTTAGTTTTTGCTTGTAAGCAGGAATCAGGAGGATAGAATTATGGTCAGATTTGCCAAATGGAGGGCGAGGGAGAGCTTTGTACGCGTCTCTGTGTGTGGTGTAAAGGTGGGTCTAGAGTTTTTTTCCCCTCTGGTTGCACATTTAACATGCTGATAGAAATGAGGTAAAACTGATTTGAGTTTCCCTGTGTTAAAGTCCCTGGCCACTAGGAGCGCCGCCTCTGCATGAGCATTTTTCTGTTTTTTTTTCTGTTTTTCTGGCCGTATGCAGCTCATTGAGTGCGCTATTAGTGCCAGCATCAGTCTGCGGTGGTATATAGACAGCTGTGATAACTATAGATGTAATCTCTCTTGGTAAATAGTGTGGTCTACAGCTTATCATGAGATACTCTACCTCAGGCGAGCAAATCCTCGAGATTTCCTTAGATTTCGTGCACCAGCAGTTGTCTACATATATACATAGGCCTCCGCCCCTTGTCTTACCAGAGGTCGCTGTTCTATCCTGTCGAAAAAGCTTAAAACCCGCCAGCTGTATGTTAATCATGTTGTCGTTCAGCCACTACTCGGTGAAACAGAAGATATTACAGTTTTTAATGTCCCGTTGGTAGGATATACGTGCTCGTAGTTTGTCCATTTTATTATTGATTGGCTAATATGACTGATAATAAAGGTAGATTACCTTACAAGGCACCCTTACCGTCGTCCACGATATCTCCGTCTTTTCCTCCTGCGAATGATGGGGATGAGGGCCTTGTCGGGTGTCTGGAGTAAATCCTTCCTGTCTGACTCGTGGAAGAAGAAGAATTCCTCCAATGCGGGGTGAGTAATCGCTGCCCTGATATAAAGAAGCTCTTTTCAGTCATAAGACACGGTGGCAGAAACAATATGTACAAAATAAGTTACAAATAATGCGAAAAAACATACACAATAGCACAATGGTTACGGGATCGTAAAACGGCGGCCATCTCCTTCGGTGCCATTCCACTCAAAAATCCACTTCAATCAGTGTAGATGAAGTGGAGGAGACAGGTTAAAGAGGCAATTGAGGCAATTGAGACATGGCTTGTGTATTTGTGCCATCCAGAGAGTGAATGGGAAAGACAAAAGATTTAAGTGCCTTTGAACATGGTATGGGTGCCAGGCACACCAGTTTGAGTGTGTCAAGAACTGCAACGCTCCTGGGTTTTAATGCTCAACAGCTTCCCGTGTGTATCAAGAATGGTCCACCACCCAAAGGACACCCAGACAACTTGACACAACTGTGGGAAGCACTGGAGTCAACATGGTCCAGCATCCCTGTGGAACGCTTTCAACACCTTGTAGAGTTTGAAGCTGTTCTGAGGGCAAAAGGGAACACAGCATAAAGTACACAGCATAAAGACTAGATCTCCTCTCCTCCTCTTGCCCAATCCTCTCCTCCTTCTGCCTTACCCTCTCCCCTCTGCCTTTCTTCTCTACCAGTGCTTACCTTGAGCAGACAGATGGACAGACAGACACAGAGAGACAGACATATATACAGACAGTGGGATAGAGACTAGATCTATTACAGTGTATCACCGGCGGATGGGCCAGAGTCTCAGCGCTCTGAAATATGGCTGCTGTCACCACCGATACACTGTGAATAACCAAGAAGGGAGAAAGAGAGAGAGAGAGCGAGAGCTAGGTACTCCAAACTATCAGCCCTTAATTCAAAATAATGGGAAGATTTCCAGCACCGACTTTACGTGATGCCGGGACGCTTGACAGTGATTTGGCACACAATTAACCTTGTGTGTGTCTCTCTCTTGCTTTCTCTCTCTCACGCTCTCTCACCCTCTCTCTTTCTTCTCTCTCTCTCTGTCTCCTATACAGAGGTTATGGATTTTCAACCAAACAAGGTTCATGTTTTATTAAATAATTGACACTCTCCAGTGCTCCCTGCCAATTGAATTAGTGAGTGTTCATGATTAAATTCAGCCTTCCAAAATTACACATTGAATTCCTGAATTTGAATTTCAATTAATCTCTTGAATTGAAAAGAAATTGATTCTAAAGGTTCTGTACAAAACTTTATATATTTCTAACAGATTTCACTTTGAAAAACAGTACTTTCCAGACGCAACCCTTACAGTCTGGGACGTACAGTGCAATGAAAAAGTATTTACCCTCTCTCTAAGTTTCTTTATTTTGCATATTTTTGATACTAAATGTTATCAGATCTGCAACCAAAACCCAATATTAGATAAAGGGAACCTGAGTGAACAAATAACACAACATTTACATACTTATTTCATTTATTTCATAAACAAAGTTATGCAACACTCAATTCCCCCGTGTGAAAAAGTAATAGCCCCCTTACACTCAATAACTGGTTGTGACACCTTTAGCTGCAATGACGCCAACCAATCACTTCCTGTAGTTGTTGATCAGTCACCCACGTCGCTGTGGAGGAATTTTGGCCCACTCTTCCGTTTCAAGTCCTACTACAACATCTCAATTGGGAATAAGTCTGGACTTTGACTATACCATTCCATAACTTCAAATTTGCTGCTTTTTAGCCATTTTCATGTAGACTTGATTGTGTGTTTTGGATCATTGTCTTGCTGCATGACCCAGCTGCGCTTTAGCTTCAGCTCACAGATGGATGGTCTGACATTCTCCTTTAGAATTCTCTGATACAGAGCAGAATTCATGGTTCCTTCTATTAAGGCAAGTCGTCCAGGTCCTGAGGCAGCGAAGCATCCCCAAACCATCACACTACCACCACCATGCTGACCGTTGGTATAATGTTCTTACTGTGGAAAACAGTGTTTGGTTTTCACCAGGCATAATGGGACCCATGTCGTCCAAAAAGTTATACTTTTGACTCATCTGTCCATAGAACATTCTTCCAAGAGTCTTGATTTTGGCAAACTTGAGTCAACTTTTTGGATGAGATGGGTCCCATTATGTCTGGCAAAAACCAAACACTGCATTCCTTAGTAAGAACCTCATATCTATTGTTGTTATTTGTAAACTCAGGTTCCCTTTATCTAATATGAGGTTTTGGTTGAAGATCTGAGAGCATTCAGTATCAAAAATATGCAAAAGAAAACAGAAAATCAGAAAAGGGGGCACATACTTTTTCACAGCACTGTATGTGACTGTTGATGACAGCAGTATGTACTATGTAGCAATTGGGTGACAGACAGGGGAGTGGGCTGTCGTGTGTGTCTGTTGAGTTATATGAACAAGGCACAACGCATTACCTATAGAATATAGAGCAGAAGGTGTAGACATCCCGATGCATTGGCCTTTTACATCTCCCTCAAATCCAAGTAGGGAGAGAGAGAGAGAGAGAGAGAGAGAGAGAGAGAGAAGCTGTGTCATCCTCTTCTGTCCTTAACCCTCATGTTTTTACCTCACATTGTTTTGATCCTCTGGAGGCAGAGACACACAGGGCTTTGATTCCCCTCACAGAGATCTGCACACACCGCGACCGTGCACACGCCGCACACACGCGCAGCCCTCTCTGCCGTGTAAAGAGCTTACCGTGGGTAGGAGAGGATGAGCAATGCTGCTGTTGTTTCAGCTGCATTAGGGGTTTGAAGCAGCAGTGTGTGGTGTGTGTGTGTGTGTGTGTGTGTGTGTGTGTGTGTGTGTGTGTGTGTGTGTGTGTGTGTGTGTGTGTGTGTGTGTGTGTGTGTGTGTGTGTGTGTGTTTGTGTGTGTGTGTGTGTGTGCATGTGCATGTGTGTGTGCGTGCCTGCAGAGGCGTGTGTGTGTGTGTGTGTGTGTGTGTGTGTGTGTGTGTGTGTGTGTGTGTGTGTGTGTGTGTGTGTGTGTGTGTGTGTGTGTGTGTGTGTGTGTGTGTGTGTGTGTGTGTGTGTGTGTGCGTGTGTAAGCGGGTGTAAGTGCAGTGCACCAAATGTCACAATTATTCATGTGAAAAAGAAAAGGAGAGCTGCACACTCCAGGAGCTCAGAAGCAATAATTGAATAACCTAATAACTAACATTTTGACAGACAAGCTGTCTTCATCAGGGTATAAGACACGTCTGATAAAATGTTGCTTATTATGTTATTCAATTATTGCCTCTGAGCTCCTTGTGTGTGCAGCTCTCCTTTTCTTTTCCAAGTGTTCTACTCCGCTAGCCAGCACTTCACCTAAACAGGTGTGCGCTTCTTTCGCCTTACAATTATTAATGTGCCCTGATCAGTTCCTCCCACTGAAATTGAAGCTTATCTTTTGGGAAAGAAATGGGATAGAACATAATAAAATGGGACGTAACATAGTAAAAGTAAATCCGGGACACTCCAATTAGTACAATATCTTACTAATTACAATTTGTACAATATGTTACGATTTGCCAAAAGAATGAAATGTTACGAATTCCAATTTGTTGTGGCAAACATTAGCTAGGTGGCTAGGTGGCTAACGCTAATGTTAGCTAGGTGGCTAACGTTAGGTGGGCTAGGGGTTAGGGTTTAAGGTTAAGGTTAGGGTTAGGAATTAAGTTAAAGGGTTAAGGTTAGGGTTAGGGGAAGGGTTAGCTAACATGCTAAGCAGTTGCAAAGTAGCTAAAAAGTTGTAAAGTTGCAAAGTTGCTAATTAGCTCAAACTCTAAAGTTGTGATTCGATCCGATGCGATTCGAGCACGCAACCTTTGAATTCCTAAACGTTTGTGTTATATGCTTACCCAGCCACCCCGACTAACCAGCCTAATTTCATTTTTGCCTTAAGTAATATTCTGTCTTAAGTAACTATACTAAATGTAACATATCATACTCATTTGAGTGTCCTGGATATATGTTTACTATGTTACATCTAGTCTATAAGACCAGGCTGTGTGGAGATGCCTATTGTTGCTATAAGAGAAGTAGGCATTCAGTTCTCTCTCATTTTCATTTTATCACAGAAAACATAATATACAGCACCTCAGAGGAATGTTACTCAATGGAAAAATTTGTATTCATATTTCCATTGATAGTACAGATATTTCCTTTGTATCATCATGGCTACTTATTATCCATCTACTGTGCATGGGCAGGTAGTTCCTTTCATAGAAATATAATTACTAGAATGGACGTTCCCATTCCATTCTATTTCTATGGTTCCCTCACTGCGATGCGTAGCTACAGCACGTTAACTGTGTCCATCTACTGTGCATGGGCAGGTAGTTACTTTCATAGAAATATAAATACTAGAATGGATCTTCCTATTTCATTCTATTTCTATGGTTCCCTCACTGCGATGCGTAGCTACAGTACGTTAACTGTGTGTTTACTGTCTGTTCCCCAGACCATCGTTCGAGGGAACCGGCCCCCGAAGGACACGTCCATCAATGGTCTCCTAGAGGAGTTCGACAGCATCTCTGTGACACGTTCCAACTCCCTGCGTAAAGAGAGCCCTACGGGCCCCCACCAGGCCGGGTCCGGGGCCCCCAAACCACCCTCCCACCACCCTCCACACCCCCACCCCAACGCCCCTGAGGAGAACGGCTTCAGCCACTACTACTCCCGCTACTCCTGTGACCTGGACACCTCCAGTAGGGACTTCTCTCTGGAGCCCTACGGGAAGGACGGTAAAGGCTTCGCTCTGGATGGGGACTGGGCCGTGGGGAGACACTACCGCTTTCCCAAACAGAATGGCCACCTCACCCACGCCACCCGTGTTCCCTTCTACCCCGACGCCATGCCTCAGAAGACCGATTATGCCAAGCTGCCTCCGGACTACCACACCTACCTGGAGAGCAAGGTGGCGGGGGCGCGCTTGGCCGACGAGGTGGGATCTGGGTCCGGGGTGGGCAGCGCAGGGGGGTCTGCCGGGTCCACGACAGGGGGGTACTACCGGGCGTCCGTAGGCGGTTCGTCCAGTCAGGACTACCGGGATGCGTCGATGGTGGGGACACCGTCGCGAGCCTCACTGCACAGCGAGCAAATCAACTACCCGGACAGCGAGTGGAGCTACAGCGGCATGTCCAGAGACGAGTACGAGAAAAGGCCCAAGTCGTCGTACGTGATGCAGACCAGCCCCACGCCGGCCATCAGACAGCGCTCAAGGTCGGGGTCCGGCCTCCAGGAGCCCAACGTGCCCTACGGGGCCAGCGGGGCCTTTAAGAGTCCCCCTCAGACACACCCCTACAGCTCCTACACCTACCCACGCCTTTCAGAGACTCTCACCAACTCACAGGCCATGGCCAAGGTACGTTTGGGCTGGTGTGTTTATTTACTCTGTAACCTGAGTCGGAAAATGTTATTGCCAAGGAAAGACACATCCAGTATGTTAGCAGTGTGTTATTTTCTACTATTATCAAAATACTTTTCCAAATAGTCCAGTTTTGATAATAATTTGAATCAGGTGATATTCAGACCTGTTGACTTTATGCACATTTTGTTAGGTTACAGCCTTATTCTAAAATGTATTAAATTGGTTTTTTCCCCTCATCAATCTACACACAAAACCCCATAGTGACAAAGCAAAACAGGTTTTTATGATTTTGTATTCATTTATTAAAAATAAAAAACAGATATATCACATTTACAGATGTATTCAGACCCTTTACTCAGTACTTTGTTGAAGAACCTTCTTGGTGGTTCCAAACTTCTACTGTGTTCTTGGGGAACTTCAATGCTGCAGAAATCTTTTGGTACTCCAATACCTTGACTTTGTTGTCCTTAAGCCATTTTGACACAACTTTGGAAGTATGCTTGGGGTCATTGTCCATTTGGAAGGCCCATTTGCGACCAAGCTTTAACTTCCTGACTGATGTCTTGAGATATTGCTTCAATATATCCACATAATTTTCCTCCCTCATGATGCCATCTATTTTGTGAAGTGCACCAGTCCCTCCTGCAGCAAAGCACCCCCACAACATGATGCTGCCACCCCCGTGCTTCACGGTTGGGATGGTGTTCTTCGGCTTGCAAGTCTCCCATTTTTCCTCTAAACATATTGATGGTCATTATGGCCAAACAGTTCTATTTTTGTTTCATCAGACCAGAAGACATTTCTCCAAAAAGTACGATCTTTGTCCCCATGTGCAGTTGCAAACCGTTGTCTGGCTTTTTTATGGCGGTTTGGAGCAGTGGCTTCTTCCTTGCTGAGCGGCCTTTCAGGTTATGTCGATATAGGACTCGTTTTACTGTGGATATAGATACTTTTGTACCTGTTTCCTCCAGCATCTTCACAAGGTCCTTTGCTGTTGTTCTGGGATTGATTTGCACTTTTCGCACCAAAGTACATTCATCTTTGGAGACATCTCCTTCCTGAGCGGTATGATGGCTGCGTGGTCCCATGGTGTTTATACTTGCGTACTATTGTTTGTACAGATGAACGTGGTACCTTCAGGCATTTGGAAATTGCTCCTAAGGATGAACCAGACTTGTGGAGGTCTACAATTTTTTTTCTGAGGTCTTGGCTGATTTATTTTCATTTTCCCATGATGTCAAGCAAAGAGGCACTGAATTTGAAGATAAGCATTGAAATACATCCACAGGTACACCTCCAATTGACTCAAATGATGTCAGTTAGACTATCAGAAGCTTCTAAAGCCATGACATCATTTTATGGAATTTTCCAAGCTTTTTAAAGGCACAGTCAACTTAGTGTATGTAAACTTCTGACTCACTGGAATTGTGAATTATAAGTGAAATAATCTGTCTGTAAACAATTGTTGAAACAATTACAAAGTAGATGTCCTAATCGACTTCACAAAACTATAGTTTGTTAACAAGAAATTTGTGGAGTGGTTGAAAAACGAGTTTTAATGACTCCAACCTAAGTGAATGTAAACTTCCGACTTCAACTGTATGCAAATAAGGTATTCCTGTTTTTAAGTTTAATACATTTGCAAACATTTCTAAAAACCTGTTTCACTTTGTCATTATCTGGTATTGTGTGAAGATTGCTGAAGATTGTTTTTATTCAATCAATTTTAAAATAAGGCTGTAGCGTAACAAAATGGCGAAAGAGTCAAGGGGTCTGAATACTTTCCGAAGGCACTGTAAGAGCTAGGCAGCATTTCTCTCTGAAGTACCTAATAAACTGGAAGGTGCAAATGTTGAATGTGCATACACTGAGCTATAGTAGCCAACCAGAGAACACCTTTTTCCACCACGCTGGAATGACAGACCTTTCTGACAAACCCACTGAAACCACTGCAGAGAACATTACACAGATGTATTAGCCTCCCATGTATACACCCCTTCCTGGTTTAAAGAGAGGATGCAGTGTTATCTCCACAGTTGCATCTCTCCTTTCTCCTCTTCCCTCGCTCCTCTCTTCTACCAATCTACTTTCCTCTCCTCCTCTCCTCTCCCCTCCCCTCCTCTTTCCCTCTATTTTCTCCCTTCCCTTCCCTCTCCTCGCCCCCCCTTCTCTTCTACCCCTATCCTCTCCTTTCCTTCCTCTCCATTTCTCCTCCCTCTCTCCTCTCCCCCTCACCTCTGTGTGATGGATGTAGTGTCAGTAGTTAATCTACTGTTCCCCAGCGGAGGAAGGCTCTGCCACAGACACAGAATTGCCTTTACAGAAGCCGCGCTAGAATCAATGAACGCCACAACACTGGGCCGTCAAGCCCGATAACACAGTTGAAACGGGGGTGGGAGAGGGAGAGGGAAGGGGGAGACATTTGGAGGAGAGGAGGAAGAAGAGATAAACTGGCGTCAGTCCAATGCCACAGTTCATCTGAGAGAGAGGGATGGGGGGGAGGGGGGGATAGAGGAAGCAAGGGAGTGAGGGGGACTGAGAGAGAAGGACATGAAGGAGAGTGGGGTCGGGGGAGAGGGGAAAGAGAGAAGTCTTCTATTGAGCGTAAGACTATCTTGTGCCATCACTCCTTACTCTTTGACCTGCGACTGCAGATATACTGCGGGCAGACACATTCATATAGATTAGAGAGCTGCGTGGAGTGGAATTATAATCAGGAGCATAGTCTCTTTCAAAGTAACTGGAAAACAGAAGGTTTCACTGATTTCTTTTGTTTTCTAGAAGAAAATACACACTTCTGAGAACATCTAGAGAGCATATTTTTTTATTTTTTTATTTTACCTTTATTTAACTAGGCATCTCAGTTAAGAAGAAATTATTATTTTCAACGACGGCCTAGGAACAGTGGGTTAACTGCCTTGTTCAGGGGCAGAACGACAGCTAGTGTGTGTGTGAAGTGTACGAGGCCCAAGCAAATAAATACCACTCTGCCGTTGCAGTCCCCTATATCAGCTTCAGTTATGCGCCAGTGGAGCAGCACACAGAGAGCTGGAAAGGTGACTTGCAGGCCTAGACCTCATGGAGATGCCATAATAATCAGCTTTCTACTGCAGTGTTCTTCCCCCCTGCTAGTCCTGGTCCTGGAGAGCTGCAGTAGCGTGTGTATGCAGGGTTTCTGATCAAACCAGGACTAACACCACTCTTTCAGCAACAACAACAAAAAGGCTTGATGATTTGTTAAATCAGGTGTGTTAGTGCTGGGCTAAAACAAAAGTGTGCACACCATCCCTCTCCAGGAGCAGGGTTGAAGAACATCAGTGTTTGGGAAGTTGTGCACGTGCAGTTTATGTATCATTTGTTGCCTCTGACGGACAAACGCCTGTGTGATAATCTGAAGGTGAATAACAAGCTTACCTCCCCGTGCTGAAACATTGCCCTTTCATTGAATTGTGCAGAGGAATGATCCGTGGAACGTCTCGTCCCTATCTCCCTCAGTCACCGACTCTGTCTGATCGTTAGGTTTAGCAGTTCCCATATGCTGCACTCATTACATTAAGCTATTATGCACAAACACGAGAACTCTTTATCCGTCTATTATCTTAGTCGGACCATGTACGATATTCAGAACACCAATTACAACAAACAGAGGGCAAGAACAAAATGTGTTACACTGATAGACACTGAATGTACAAAACATTAGGAACACCTTCCTATTGAGTTGTATCCCCTTTTGCCCTCAGAACAGCCTCAAACTCTACAAGGTGTCGAAAGCGTTCCACAGGGATGCTGGCCCATGTTGACTCCAATGCTCCCCACAGTTGTGTCAAATTGACTGGGTCTCCTTTGGGTGGTGGACCATTCTTAATACACACAGGAAGCTGTTGAGCGGGAAAAACCCAGCAGCGTTGCACACAGAGGTAGAAACAGAAATAGTGTTTTTGTGGTGAGAGTTCTTTTTGTTGTTGTTACAAATAACTTGCTTGTGATTGGAGCAAGACAGGTATCTACTGTAGCTGTCTATACTTTATACACTTTAAGAAAGGCCTATAAGGTCTAGAATTGAAACCAAATTCACTACGTGACACGCTATTTAGTTCCATGTGAAAAAGATGTAGATCTTAGAGAGGTATTGGAAAAAAACAGTCGCAAGGTACGTGTCGTGACGCGTGTAGGAGATTCCTAACATCGGTAGAAAAAAAAGAACAAAAAACAAAAGGGTGTTGTAAGTGATCTGGCAGCTTAAGAAGCACTATTCTTCCTGCCTCATGGACCTTGTAATGAACCCACTTCTCCTCTCTCTCCCTCTCCTCTCTCCTCTCTCTCTCTTTCTCTTTCAATTCAGTCATTCAACAAAATCCCCCTTTTTGTTGTGAGCCAGTGGGGTTATAACAGTAGACAGCACGGGCTCACAACACACACACACACACACACACACACACACACACACACACACACACACACACACACACACACACACACACACACACACACACACACACACACACACACACACACACACAGGCAGCTACTCCTCCACTGCCGCGGCAGCAGCTCTCGTGACAAATTGATGTTGCGGCACTTTCTCCTTACTGCAGCCTTCGCATAAAAACGGCCCAACGATGTTCCAGCGCGGAATTCAATTTCACAGTTCAGTTGGGTTGTTGATTACCCTGCCAAATTCAGATTGATGCGCGTTTAACCAACATGGATCAGGAGACCCTTGGCTGACAGCCAGCCGCCGGGGCCCGCCAACGATAGGGGGTCTGGAGAGTAGCCCCGTCCCTCCTGCGGGCCGCGAGGAGCACCGCCGCTTCACAGTGATTGATTAAACAAGTCCACGCCACGTAATTATACCACAATCCCCACACATCAACCCAACCCTCCTCTTACTCTGTGTGTGTAGGTGGAGGAGTGTGTGTGTGAGAGAGAGAGAGAGAGAGAGAGAGAGAGAGAGAGAGAGAGAGAGAGAGAGAGAGAGAGAGAGAGAGAGAGAGAGATTATAATTTCGAGGTTTCCCCCTTCCTCCGCCTCTTTCTTGTCATCGGGTTTTTTATTATGAGACTATTCATGTCCGGTTAGAGCGTGTGTTTGGATTGTGTGTTTTAGGGGAGTGTGTGTTCGAGGGGTGTGTGTGTCCTTTCAGAGTGTATGCTTGGGGGGAGTGTGTGTTCTGGGAGGTAATTTCATTAACTCCGGAAGTCAGAGCATCATCTCCTCAGTACTGGAGGCAGCTAGTCTTCACCAGATGGATTATTAGCCTAGATAGTATATATCACAGCCTCAGCCCTCTACTATCCTGTATGACCGGGGGCAGTTCACAGCTATAATTTAGTGTACTTTTAAAAATCAATTTAGGCAAAGACAGTATTTGGAGTTCTTCTCTGATAACGTACCTAATAAAATAACGAAATTAGGATTAAATAAGGCTTCAAAATAAATCTAAATATATATACGTTTAAAAAAAATAAAGGTATTTGTGCAACATAATATTAAGAGTGAACCTATATTATAATCAGAATCATACAATGTTACCTTTTGAATCCTTTTTTAAATTCAAGTCATACATGTTTGGCTCTGCTGTATTCTTAGTTAATAACACTGTAAATAGCTTGTGTAACCAGTTCACGGCACCTCACATGTATACAGGGTCACTGGTGAGTCGTGATGCCATAAAACACCTCTAGATGTACTACCTGGTAGAGTAAAGCTGAAGGGCGGGAACAAGGGGGACTCAGTGACTGACACACACACACACACGCACACGCACACGCGCACACACACACACACACACACACACACACACACACACACACACACACACACACACACACACACACACACACACACACACACACACACACACACACACACACACACACCATACTCTTGCTTTCTGTTTGTGATTCCTCTCATGCAGAAGGCAGAATGCAAGGTCCCACTCACAATGCATAATGTTTAGTGTCAGGGAGAGAAGTGTCCCTTTGTCACCTCTCTCCAAGCTAGATTTATGACTCATCACCACCCACCTAGGACATGGAGAAACAGCTTTAAACCACCCCAGCACAGAGAGAGAGAGAGAGAGAGAGAGAGACAGAGCGAGGGAGAGAAAGAGAGAGGGAGGGAGAGAGAGACAGGGATGCAGTTTTTCCTCTACTGTGAGAAATACTCCCAAATAAGAGAATATATGTTCAAGAAAATATCTCAATCAATTCCCAACTTCTGTGCATTTACTAATGACATAAAGCTGGGAATTATTCTGGGTGAGGGAGAAACCACTAATATTACTGCCAGATATGTATATGATTGCCATAGCCTGAGGAACATCCCATGACCATTCATTCCCTGAAGTACAGTATTTACATTGTATATAACTTACAAGTAATACATAGTGTAACCATCATCCATGTACATTGTTGTTTATTTATTAGCCTTTCTTTCTTTTTCTTTTTATAATCTTATTTTTATTTAATTAAATGTATTCGACCAAAGATTACACAATTGAACCGCAGTAGTGTACACATGATTATATGTACTATTATTACTATTACTACTGAAATTAACTGAAATTTCAATATCCTCGTTGCATTGTACTGTAAGGGTTGCGGAACTGGTGGCAGTGAAGTCAGACGCAGGAGAGCAGAAATAGGTAATAGCCGGTGCAGTTTAACACAATACCCACGGCAATACAAAAGAACCTACATGGGTACAAAACCCGACGCGCACCAGTAACATAGAGTACAAGCTCTTACAAACAAACAATTCCACACAAGGACATGGGGGGAACAGAGGGTTAAATACACAACAATTAATGAGGGAAATGGAAACCAGGTGTGTAAGAAAACAAGACAAAACAAATGGAAAATGAAAAGTGGATCGACGATGGCTAGAAGACCGGTGACGCCGACCGCCGAACACCGCCCGAACAAGGAGAGGAAACGACTTCGGTGGAAGTCGTGACATGTACTTTATTTACTGAAATGCTGTACCACTATACTGCTTTGGCAATATCTACAAATTGTATTCCATGCCAATAAATCAATCTGAATTTGAATTGGAGAGAGAGGGAAAGAGAGGGAAAGAGCGAGAGAGAGCGAGAGAGACAGAATAGAGCAAAGATGGACAATCAGGTTTTGTTCGAACTGAGCAGCTGCAAACCTGATTCTTCTACTCAAAGTGTTGATTGTTACTGTGTGGCTGGAGCAAAACCCTGCAACCACACTGGGTAACATAGCCCACCCTCCCAATACAGTCTACCGTAGGAATATAATCTAACAGGTACTGTAAACGAGACTAAGGAGGGAAACGATGTGGAGCGTTGCCCCAGATCTGGGGGTTCCCTGGCCTAAAAGCATCTGTATGATGGATGGGGTATTGGAGGAACATTGTTTGGGTCTGTGTGGGGTATTAATGATAAAGTATAGCCCCTGTCCCTTCGACTAAACGCCCTCCGTTACACCTGTCCAGGGGTAATGTACCTACTCAGGTCACAGGGACAGGATCTGATATTTCACAATTAACAGAAACTGATGAGCGAGAGAAATATCTCTGATAGTTTTATATTCATAATTCAAGTAAGGAGGTTGTCTTTCCTATGTGTTGTGTGGCGACCAAGCTTAAACGGGGTTTACACTTATACAAATCGCACTTTTGAGTCGGCTATCGTTCTATTAGCTTATTATTTTAATATTAGTTAATCTATCTTAAATAGCTTAGGTTTTCAGGCTATTAGCTGTGTTTCTAACACTCTCTGTCTGTCTTCCGTCTCTCGCAGGGTGATTACGACCAGTCGTCTTGGGACGGGAGTCCCCAGGTCCCAGGGTCTGACACATACCCCCGTGGGCCCCTCAAACTACCTCAAAGCCACAGCAAGCCCTCTGGCTACCCCCCCGGACTCCAGTATCCCCCTGTGTTCCACCACTACAAACCCTCCCCCTACCACCACCCACCCTCACAGCCCAGCCCGCCATACACTCCACAGGTGGGTCTACCGTGTGCAAGCGTACGTGCTTGTTTGCATGACTGCATGCGTATCTCTTTTTATGATCTAAAAAGATTTTGATCTACAAGTACGTATGACTCTCAGAGAAGCAGGTGTGTCACTGCAAAGATCACCACCGACAATGCAGTCGAGGTATTAACCGGTTCTCTCCTTCCTCCTCCAGGGGGCATACTCCCAGCCATCGTCCCCCTACATCCCACCGGGGGCCTACCCCCCTCCCTCCTGGGGCTCCAGTTCAGATGCCCAGCCCTCCAGGGTCTCCCACGAACAGTTCAGGGCTGCCTTGCAGCTCGTCGTCAACCCAGGTAAATACAGAGGAGCCTAAGAAAAAAATACAAGTACATCCCAAATCACAGGAGTTGAAATATACAGTATCTAGGCAGAGACGTTATTGTGCTAGTTTGTAGATAATGTACAGACGCTTCGTAGATGAAGTATCTTGCTGGGAGTAGCAGACATTGAAGATCTGTCTGTCTCTGACCCCAGGCGACCCCAGGGAGTACCTGGAGAGTTTCATAAAGATTGGCGAGGGCTCGACGGGCATCGTGTGCATTGCCAGCGAGAAGCATAGTGGCAAGCAGGTGGCCGTCAAGAAGATGGACTTGAGGAAACAGCAGAGGAGAGAACTGCTCTTCAATGAGGTGAAGGGTTAGGGGTCAAGGGTTGTTTGTCCCAGTAGATACCAAGCGATTTTGGTACTGTATTATTTTTCTTTAATAGACTCAAAGTTTTACATAAGAAAGCGTAATTTCAACAGTCAAAATTGTGAAATTATAAAGCACGCTTTTTAGTCTCTCAGATTAGGCTACCTCACATACGAGTATTTTCTGTCCCTCAGATGTTTTGATCAGAGCAGTATGTTAGGGAACCTGATTTAGATGTTGCCAAGGCAACAAGCTAACATTATTTTGGATCTGGAAAGAGGTGAGCCAAGCCTTTTATCTCTACCCTACTGTATCATTCCTGCCTGCTATATAGCAAGACAGTAGAGCTGTTACTCAGTAGTCAGCCACAGTATTTATGTCATGAAGGGATTTCTGTTTGAATTAAGTGGGTGGCATGACTTACAGTATGTTAACAAGAGACATCAAGTATCTTGTCCTTACATATCTTCGCACCCACATCAATGATTAATAATAATACTAGTGTGAGTGTGCGCGTGTGTGTGTGTGTGTGTGTGTGTGTGTGTGTGTGTGTGTGTGTGTGTGTGTGTGTGTGTGTGTGTGTGTGTGTGTGTGTGTGTGTGTGTGTGTGTGTGTGTGTGAGTGTGTGTGTGTGGGCGTGCAATATTGAAGCTTAATGTTATCCTATTAACGCCCCGATCTAATCCCTTTTCATTAAGCTTCCATAGCAACAACCAAATTAGCAAAAAAGATTGCAAATACATTAATTTAATTTGTGATATAGAGGATTATTGATATAGGCTACCTGCTATTCTTATCTTTAATTCCAGCATATAATGTAGACATTGACATTTAGATTCAACCTAAATCTGGTTAGGACTAGAATGTAAAGAAATATGCTTACAAGTACCCCAAAATAATAAAGCATTATGTACTAAACTCATTCATTCAAATTTAATCTCAAATCCAAGTTTTTGGAATAGCCTACTGCAAAAAGAACAACTGATCTGTGTTCAATACTTGGAGGGCACTGTAGCCTACATCATTAGCTTTCAAGCTTCATAATTAGCCAGTTACCAATTCATCAATAGACGTGACGATATCTAGGTAAAGCTGAACATGATGCAGGCAAAGTGTGGTTGAGTTAGTTAACTAGTTTAGCAGCGTTAGTTTATTTCTAGGCAGGCAATCAACACCATTGTGAAACTAGAAAGTTTGATAAAGCTTATCAGAGCTGGTCGTATGTCAAATGGTGGACCATTTGCAATGCGATTCAAACTAGAATTCCTGTCTACTTGAGGATGACATCTTCACTGGACACTTATAATCCTTCAAACTGTTTTAGTATTTCAATGTTGTATGTTTCACTGTTCTAACCGGGCCCAGTTTCATTGCACGATTCATAATCATATCCACACAGTAAAGACATCTGCCAATCACACCCTATTCTGCAGGGTTGGTGGCGGACATTTTGAATTGATTGGCCACACTTGTTCTTGATTGTTTGGGATTCAGGTAGGTACTGTATAGGCTGTGTAGAGCACACTGGTGTGTGGGAATGCCACAAGTAAGGTAGCCATGCTGTCTGTTTCATAGATTTTTTCTTTTTTACATTGTCTACTTTTAGCATCCAAGTTTTACCTGTGTTCTTAAATACATATCAGGCATTTTTGGAAAGAACCAGTCCTTTAGATTTTTAACGTCTGGTGCACAGCAAGGACAACTTTGTCACACTACTGACACAGTTGAAGTTTGCATACACTTAGGTTGGAGTCATTAAAAC
The DNA here is from genome assembly GCF_965601325.2 of Salmo salar. Classification (NCBI taxonomy): domain Eukaryota; kingdom Metazoa; phylum Chordata; class Actinopteri; order Salmoniformes; family Salmonidae; genus Salmo; species Salmo salar. The sequence goes on from NC_138305.1 coordinate 58,402,001, forward strand.
TCGTTTTTCAACCACTTCACAAATTTCTTGTCAACAAACTAGTCAGTTAGGACATTTACTTTGTGCGTGACAAAAGTAATTTTTCCAACAATTGTTTACAGACAGATTGTATCACAATTCCAGTGGGTCAGAAGTTTACATACACTATGTTGACTGTGCCTTTAAACAGCTTGGAAAATTCCAGAAAATGTCATGGCTTTAGAAGCTTCTGATAGGCTAAATGACATCATTTCAGTCAATTGGAGGTGTACCTGTGGCTGTATTTCAAGGCCTACCTTCAAACTCAGTGCCTCTTTGCTTGACATCATGGGAAAATGAAAATAAATCAGCCAAGACCTCAGAAGAAAAATTGTAGACCTCCACAAGTCTGGTTCATCCTTGGGAACAATTTCCAAATGCCTGAAGGTACCACGTTCATCTGTACAAACAATAGTATGCAAGTATAAATACCATGGGACCAGGCAGCCGTCATACCGCTCAGGAAGGAGACGCTTTCTGTC